>NC_090855.1:11685000-12025000 GCF_024217435.2 Syngnathus scovelli
GTCTCACTGCTTTCCTTGGTGGAGGTAACCAGACAGTTGTCATCCCGCTCACCTTCATCTCGCTCCAATCTTTATCTTTCATCAGATGCCGTGCTGGACGAGAGCGAAACCCCCAAAGTCACCACGCCGATTGGCCGTACATCTCGACGAGCTCGCCTCAGAAACTGAACAGTTTTTAATTGTTTTATTTTTATTTTTTTACTACCATCATACCGATTAACGTGCCCCATTTAATCAAGGTGTCTTTTAATAAACCCGCACCTGATGTGGTTGTTTCAAACGTCCTGAGCGGCGGTGTCCTTTTGTCGCATCACCGTCCAACCTGTGTGCTGGCTTGCACCAGAACTTTTCAAAATGGTGGCACAGTGCTGAAAAAATCCATCTGGAGTCATTTTGTCAGCTCAGTGGTAGGACTCGCTTGTTTGTTTATTTAGTTATTTCTTAACTATTTTTCCTCAGGCTGCTTTGCTTCAGCCTGATTTTGGGTGTTTGGACAGTGATGTGTCACCACCTGTGTTCTTTTCCTTGCAGTTTTCCGCTCTGCCTCACCCACCGCGGCGCTCCCGCCATCACACTGGCTTCTCCTTCTGACTTTGTGTGCATACTAACAATCCGCTCTTTCCCCGTCGTTCCTCTGACGTTTTGGTTTCATAGCAGGTTGGCCTGACTTCACTCAGCAATCTTTCCAAGGTCTGTTCCCCCCCCCCTTTTACGCTCACTGCCTACATTTTTCTTTTTAAATTTTTTTTTTTTTAGATTTCCTCCCACAGTGCTCATCTCGCCACTGACATCACATGCAACCCCCCTCCCTCACTGCCTTCCCCCCCTCCCTCTCATGATTGCTAATCTCTCCTTTTCGCCTACTGCTTGCCCCCACATGTTGTCCTCTCCCAAAAAACATAAAAGCGGGGTGAATTTCTCTTCGTATGTATTCATAAATGCTTATGTAAAGTCCCCACTTTCCAAACGGAGGCTTCGCAATACGACTCCTCTCCATTTTAGGCTAAATCAACCTCTATTTCACATGTATGTTTCAAGTTTTAGATGCTACCTTGAGATGTTTGATGAACTGGAGGATGTAGTTGAAATAATTAGAGGCTGTTGAACTTCTCGCTTGTGTTGTAATTTAGCGGCGGGTGGTTGTGGGCAGCAGATGGCACTGACAGACTGTAACTTGGCCAAAGGCGAGTAGAGCTCAGTCAGTGCACGCTGCCAAAAACCGGAGACAAAAAGGGAGAAATGCTTGCCTACATTTGGAAAAATAAAAAAGGGGCATTATAATCATTTTTTGGTTAGCTGAATGCTAGCGAGAAATAGATTTTTACGTATGCGGCCAACAGCATCTGAAGCAAGTAGAATTCATGACATCAGATCATCAGTATGTCATTTATGAATCGTTTTGCACAGATGAAAGATAAATGAATGCGAGAACCCCCCCAAAAAAATAAATAAAACGTATCTCTGTTGATGCCCCTGCCAGGAGGACAAAAAAGCAAGTAGAGGAGGAGAAGGGCGGGGAGAGAAATAATAATTTCAATTCCACCACAGAGTGGGTGAGGAGGAGGAGGAAGAGGAGGCGGGGCCAGGCCAGAGAGATAGTGATGCTCTCGGCAGGTGCCGGCAAGTGAGAGGTAGCCCAGACCGGGGATGGAGAAGACTCGCTGAGCGCACAAGACTGCCACACATACTTGCGCACGCAACAGGTGAGTAAGATTTGCTTTTGCTCTTTTTTTACGAAAAAAAATTCTCCACTTAGTCCAAACGTTGAGGATTGTAGTTTGACAAATAATTGCTTTTTGGAATATTTGGGATGGTTGAAAAAATAACTATGAAGTGTTCCCTCTTATTTGTCAGTTTGTTTATTTCAAATGAATTGTTTTAAGACACTTTAATTGGAGCAAGAAATTGCTCTTTTGGGTTTGTTGCTCTTTTTAGATTTGAAACAAAAGTAAAAAAAACAATACTGATGTTTTGTTTTTGTTTTTTGCCAGGTAAAAAAAACGAACTCTTTTGCAGCCAGTGTGTTCTCCAGTCGACCTGCAAGAGCTCTCCATCTCCGTCGCCATGTTGTTTTGTTCCGTGCTGCTGGGAGCGACCCTGCTCATCCTGGCCCCCATGGAGAGCCCTGAGGCTCGCGCGCTTCACCCTTCCCCGGATAGCCCTCAGGTAGGACGGCCACAAGTCGCTAAAGTGCTCACAAATGAGTCAAGACTCTGATAAGTAACAATGAATCAATTATTTTATTTCCCCCAAAAAATCTCATCTTTCTATGCGGTTGCTATTCCTCTTGCTTGTTGTCATCTGCAAAGGTTGAAAGAAAAAAAAGAACATTTAGACAAAGTAGTAGGAAGTATATATATATATATATATATATATATATTTTAGATATAGAGGGTAAATGTAAAAAAAAAAAAAAAAAAAAAATACATAGCCAAATAAAGATATCTGAAAAGTCTACTTAAGTAACTCCCCAGGATGGAGGTCAGCAGGCTAAGGAGCTTGTTGAAGGATGCGTAGGAGAAAGTAATGAAATGTCTCCGTAATTGAATTAGTCTCCTCTATCGAATTTGTACTTGTGTTGCGGTGAAGTTAATGGAGCAGCTCATGGATCGCTATAACGACCTGCTGACTATGGACGACCTGGAGAACCTCCTGAGCAGCCCGGCCGAAGAGCAATCCACGTTGTCCTCCGGGGCCAAAGCGTCCGAGTTTCCCGCCAAATGGGCCGATGTCCAGCCGGAGACCCCCTGGCTCCGCCTCCTCCGGGATGCCCTGGTCAATCGCAAGCCCGTAGAGTCGGAGCGCTCGCGGAGGGGCTGGAACCGAGGTTGCTTTGGCCTCAAGCTGGATCGGATCGGGTCTATGAGCGGATTGGGTTGTTAGTCAACAGACTGGTGTCATCCTTTTGGGAACACGGGGAAGGTAAAGAAAGTTTACGCGTGTGTTAGTCGGCACCTTTGTGGCTGTTGAATAGTTAGTTGCGCTGTAGTATTTCACTCATTCAATATGTTTCACATCAAGCAGCATTTTCTTGCCATTACCCGTCTTTCTTTTTGTAAATGAGGTTAATAGTGTTAGTCCAATGTAATGACCGGCCGGTGTTGTGATGTGTGGAATCCTCGTCACAAGTGCAAGTTGTAGTAGTAAAATAACAACTAGAAGTTTAGCAGCCCATCGTGTCCACACTTCCTGCTCTTTGTTTACTCATAATTTGCACTAATAAATAGATTTTGACTTTATGAATGTTTCACTGGCCATTTTATTAGGTACACAAGCACAATTAAATGAGGTAAAGCAACCATGGTCCTTTCTGGCAGAAAAAAAAATAAACGATTTGTTTTCATTTTATTCACTTTTAATGGAGTTACGCTGTACTATTTCAGTTGTCAATGCTTGCCTTTCTCTCATGTGCCACTAGATGGCAGCTTAAGTTTATTTACAATTGTGCATTCACTACAAGGTGCCGTGCCTTGACTTCACACCGGCCTTCTATCCTGGCTTCAGGCTGCTTTAGTGAGTCATTTTTTTGTCGTCGCATCAACCACAGCCTTTAAAAAAATCCACTGACAACATAATGCATCAAAATATCAAATGACATGAGAATTATTACTTTTCAGAATCAGCTTTATTGGCCAAGTTTGTGCATGCCAAACAAGGAACGTGACTCCGGTTGATCGCAGCCTCTGTACAACATTTTAAGTGACTAACAACATTTAGGTGACTAACAACAGTTAGTTGCTCAGTTCAGTTGTTTCTTTACAATCTCAAACTGTAAGCAACTGTTTTGAATTGCTCTGAATCGTTAATACAGCACAATACAATTTATCTCGTATGCATTTCCTGATTTTGCCACAGAAACATTTCTGATGCCACTCCACAAATTCTCTATGGAATTGCGGTTTGAGGATTGTCTGGAACCGAGAAGCCAATCACTCCTTTGGGATGGCTACCTTATCCTCTTTGGCAGGAGGAAACATGATCTCCTCTAGTAATCTGATGTAATCAAAGTAACCTCGTATACCATAAATAGGCCCACTGTGCATCGCAGTGTGAGAAACACATATCCATTTTGTGATGCTCGAATGTAGTTGAGCAGTCCCAAAGTCTGATGTCGTCCACTGTCCAAGTGTGGAGCAGCCAGCCACCGTCTAATCTTAGCCTGCCCTTTACTTCCCCTCTTTGACCTTAAGCTCCAGTGCGGCATGCACCCGGGCCGAGCTTTTGGTTCTTCAGCTGTGCTGGTGTGCACGCCACCACCGCTTCACAACGGCACGTCTGCAAACACACAGCTGATAGTGCGCACACAAAAAAAGTCAGCACTCAACATTGCACATTGTTCTGTGGATGTGGCAAGACTCAAGTTGCAACCTCGGCACGTTTTACCTGATCTACAAATGATGTTGGCAATCGGTCCGTTTTAAAAGTGTCATAACAACTGCTTTGACACTTGGGTTCATTTACTGAGGTTCAGTATTTTAAATACATGTTTGCTATACTATTGCATAAGTTATCAGTGAGAAGGGGTCATGGTCTTTGGACACGAAATGTCACTGTAAGGCAGGAAGAGATCCGATCCCCAGTCTGCTCCCCTTTATACATCTGCCTGTGTGTGTAAATGTGTGTACGTGTATTTGCTGAGAAGGTCAGCGATGGACCCCAAGACGAAAACGAAACCGCGGCGGGCGTTGCCTGTGTGCACAATGCGGACGCTTATGGTGTCACATGAAGCAAATGCAAAGTGGGGTGCAAAGAGGCCTGTTGCTAACTACGTGACAGCCTGGCTGACCTTGACATTCAGAAGGCCACGAAGGGGTGTGTGTCTAGAAAAAAAAGGCGGGTAGGGGGCTTGGCTTCAAAGTCTGCATCGCTATAAAAAGCCGTGTTCAACTTTGCACTCCCCCACTCTCACCTGGAGTCGCAGGACAGATTCAGGCATCTCACAAACGGTAATGGAAAAATTTGTCTTTTGTATACTTAAAACCGGACTACTGAATTGAAAGCACCTGGTCCTTGATTGACAATTTTGTTGACTAACCTCTTCGTTCCCCTTTCGTCTTTGCAGAGGACTTACTCAACTCAAGCAAAATGGTGAAAGTCGGTATTAACGGGTAAGACTTCTTTGTGCATTTATTGCGTCTCGGTATGTCCACATGTGTTGCAAGGTAATCTGCGCTTGCTCCAAGTGAGCCTTTGGGACACTCAAGGGGAAAATGTCGAGCTATTTTTAACCGCACCACTCGATGTGGATGACTGGAGATGACCATGTTTGTATGGGAGCCTCACAGCGTGATGTGCACTGTTGGGTAATAATAGTACTGATAAAATGGAGCCATCCCAGTCGCTTGCACTTTGACCTTTAGCCGATAGCAGTTCAACATATGTATGTATTTTTTTTTGCCCTCAACTTCCATTGGCTCACTTGGATGTCTGCCTTCTATCCGCCCACCCTCTGGAGTGTATTTTGAACTCCCCGGTTAAAAAGTAACAAGTGTTGATCAAACACGGCGCTTGTCGTCATTACAACAATTGGCACATTTGACCTCTCATTTCGTCAAAGTAGGGAAGAATTCGACAGCCTGAAAAAGAGTTAATCCACCACCAGCTTGTCCTCGGTACAGAAATGTAAATTTGCATTGTGCGCATTGAGCCCTAACTCATTTATATAAATCATAAATAAGAGGAGGCCCAATACAGAGCTCTGTGGCACCCCCTTGTGAAGAATAACAAATTTAGAGCCGTACCATCATGTTTACCATTGTAGCAAATTTCATGTCACTCTTTGAGATTTGATATTAAGAATGTAACCTTCAGAAAGCTTAAGAGCAAAGGTTATCCCACCCCTGTTCTAATTGCGCAGCTCATGTCGCCACCTAAAGGCCATATAAAAATATTCAAGTGTTTTGTTTTTTTAACCTTGCCAGATTCGGCCGCATTGGTCGTCTGGTGACCCGTGCTGCTTTCCACTCCAAGAAGGTGGAGATTGTGGCCATCAATGACCCCTTCATCGACCTGGAATACATGGTGAGTTTTAGCTTTTACGTCTTGAACCGGGGTCCAGATTGTCAGGACTTTGATTTTCACCCCACCACCACCATAGGTCTACATGTTCAAGTATGACTCCACCCACGGCCGCTACCACGGTGAGGTCAAGGTTGAGGGTGACAAGCTGGTCATCGACGGACACAAGATCACCGTGTTCCACGAGTGAGTCCAAAAAGGATCTGCCAAAAAAATCAATGGATTTGGTAAGAAATGCTGATGAAGTTTTGGTTCTGTGCAGGAGGGACCCCGCCAACATCAAATGGGGCGATGCTGGTGCCCAGTACGTGGTCGAGTCCACTGGTGTTTTCACCACCATCGAGAAGGCCTCCGTACGTATAATTCGATTCTCATCTGCCCTGTACTGCTTTCTGACAAAATGGCTCATATCTGCAACCACCTCAAATACAGACCCACTTGAAGGGCGGTGCCAAGAGAGTTATCATCTCGGCACCCAGCGCCGATGCACCCATGTTTGTCATGGGGGTCAACCACGAGAAGTACGACAACTCCCTCAAGGTTGTCAGGTGAGAATCTGCCCACGTGACTCAATGTCGTTCCCCCCTACCCTTGAGTTTTCTTTTAATGCCTTTGCTGTTTGTTGTCATAGCAACGCTTCCTGCACAACCAACTGCCTGGCCCCGCTGGCCAAGGTCATCAACGACAACTTTGGCATCATTGAGGGCCTGATGGTGAGAATCGAAATACACAAATTGTGAAGATTTAATACCAACATGTCACGTTTGAACTCATCATCGGACGTGTGGCCTTCACCCGTCAGAGCACAGTTCACGCCATCACCGCCACCCAGAAGACTGTGGATGGCCCCTCCGGCAAGCTGTGGAGGGACGGCCGCGGTGCCAGCCAGAACATCATCCCCGCTTCCACGGGCGCTGCCAAAGCTGTCGGCAAGGTCATCCCTGAGCTGAACGGGTAACGTTTCAAAAATAAAACCATCAGCCGACTATTTATGAGAAGCACTCGAGGCAACTTGTCAAATTGTGTCAATTTGACAGCAAGCTGACCGGCATGGCCTTCCGTGTGCCCACCCCCAACGTGTCCGTGGTGGACCTCACTGTCCGTCTGGAGAAACCCGTGAGTGGTCCTACTTAGCCGGAATTACAGAAATGACTTGACTAGCAAATGTTTTAGATTTTACGCTCAATTCTATCATCTCCGTTTTCTCCAGGCCAAGTACGATGACATCAAGAAGGTGGTGAAGGCTGCCGCTGATGGACCCATGAAGGGCATTCTGGGATACACGGACCACCAGGTACGTAGCTGTCTTACTCAATTGTTTTGTTCCTTTTATTTTTATGTTGTTAAACGACATTGTGTGACGTCCCCCATTGCAGGTTGTGTCCACAGACTTCAACGGCGACACCCACTCCTCCATCTTTGATGCTGGCGCTGGCATCGCCCTCAACGACCACTTTGTCAAGCTGGTCACTTGGTATGTGTGGCTCTTAAATAGAAGTACTGATTTGTAATGAAGTAAAAGTAGCTTTCCATGTCACCCCCATTTATCTGAGTTTTTTTTTTTTTTTTCTCTCTCTCCACAGGTACGACAATGAGTTTGGCTACAGCAACCGCGTGTGCGACCTGATGGCCCACATGGCTTCCAAGGAGTAAATCTACTCTGGCGCTTGCACCTTGCCACATTCTCCACATCAGGGTTCCATATGTACAATAACAAAAAAGTTTAACACTGTACACATGGAGCTCTGGCTTGTTGCGTTTACTAGACGAAACCCTCTGCCTGGGAAGAGAACCCCCACCCCCCACCTATCCACAGATCACAAAGGAATGATTTGTAAAGATTTCCTTCTCTGAAATGTCCTGTTCTGCGTTTGTGAGGAGGTGTTGAGTGTCTGTGGTGCTGCAGCAGTGCAGTCGGCGGAGAAATAAAAAGTCCTCTTTGTGAGACTCGTGGCCTGTTGTGTGGCATTCAACACGATCCAATGACATAAATATAAAATTATATGACATTATATAAAGGAACTGGAATGCACCGTACATGTGAGCAAGGAGAGCTAGTCACCAATGCACTTAAAATGGTTTTATAGCATTTACCGTTACATGTAAAACAAAAATATAATATGGGTAAGGCAAAAATAATGTTCAACAAAATTGCAGAATTTTCAAAAGAAAACCTGTCGCACAAAATAATGTGACAGGATTAAAGTATATTTTACATGTAATAATCTTCAATCAAAACTAGGATGAGTTTGAAATTCCTCCCGTTTCACTCTTAGTTCGACAAACGATAAAGTGCCGTCATCTAGTGGACGACAGTGGTATGAACGGTGAGCCCTGAACCTGCGATGGATGGGGGTCTACTGTACCACAGCACATACTATAATTTTTTTTAAAGTCCACTCAAACCAAGGCTAAACTATGGGAATAACTGTTAAAATAATTGCGTGGAATAAATATAAATTAGGCTATAAATGTAGGTCCGTGCTTCTTGTAGTGTTTAAACCAGTAGACTTTGCTGCCCTGGTCAGAGCACTACTATACAAAATAAAGAAAAATAATCATGTTAAAATTATCCAAAGTCATATTTTTGTAAATAAAAAGCAAAACAGTACCTGTATTTATGAAACATTTCAAATAAAGACTTAGCCCTGTTTTAATTTTAACAAATTTCTGTGTTGAATAATGTAAAAATTACAAGTCTTGGGGGACATTCTGTGCCTCTCAGGAGAATGCTGGGGTAGAGGCAGACATTTTGTCGGAATCATGAATCTCAGTTGCAGTTGGAGTGCTAGTGTCAGGAGTTTGAATTTCACCACCAGGGACGTCTGGAGATGAAGTGCCATTCTTTGGTTGCATATCCAGGATATATGATCCACATGACATCTCCATGTCTGCTCCCCATGTCTCCCTCCCATGTCCTTCATCCTGATAACCTCTGGCCACTTGGAATGAGCATCAACAGCGATCAGGAACATAAAGTTCATGAATGGAACAGTGAAATCAATATGCACCTGTTGCCATAGCGACGATGGCCGCTCCCAAGGATGAAGTGGTGCTTGTGGTGGTGCGTTTTGGACTTTTTGGGCATCCTGAGCAGCATTTGGCAAGGTTCTCAATTTGTTTATCCATACCGGGCCACCAGACATAGCTTCGGGCGAAGTTTTTCATCTTTACTGTCTCCTTCAGGGAGAGTCTGGAACAAACCTGGTTTGAAGTTTTGGGGGAACTACGACACAATGGGACAGTGTTGGTTCATTTGTCTCTGTTTGTCTCTGTATTTCAGCATTTGTTGATAAGAGGAGGGGGCACCACTAGTCAGATGTGAGTGGTTAAGAAAGATCTCATTAGATTGGCACACTATTAAAGCTTTACGTCTGGCATCAAAAGACAATAGTGGTCCTCATAATACCACATCTAGACTGTCATAGCTAATCAGAACTCATGAGAAAGGGTTTGCAGAGGGAATCGGCACACTTAAAGGGAGATTGTGGAGATTTTAAAGTAAGCATCAACCCAGTGCGGTGCACTGTGCAATATCCACTACCCCATGTTAAGGACGTATTTGCGTCACTGGCAGGTGGGGAAATGTTTTCAAATTTTGACCTAACTCAAGCCTACCTTCAGATACAGGTGGAGGAAACAAGCAGGAAATTTGTCAGGTCTAAGTACCATCAGACATTAAACAGAAACAAAGAGGAGAAAACAACCAGTATTCGTTTTACTCGTGAGGAGAACTGCAGAGAGCGTTCTGGTTACATTCTCCGTCAATTCTGACCTCTTAGTCTGCTGTCTCCTCTTTTTATTTTGGGTTGCCCTGGTTACTAAAGGGAGGGGAGTTTTTTGCTGGAGCAACGCTGCCTAGCTAATGAAGTGGGCCGACAGCACCTTGGCCTTTCCGTGACCCCAGTAGGGCAGAGTCTGTCCTCAGTTAGTTGGCAGCCTCGTCCTCGTCTGTGATGAGATATTTCCAAGTGTGCTGAGTGCCGTTTTCCTGTGAAACAATGGAATTAGACTTTCTTGCTAAGTTTCACACAATACTATTATTGAGTAAATAATTGGATACCTTTTGTGCAAACACTTCAACAGATATTAAGTAAAAGTGAGATAACTTGTATGGAGTTACTTAAACAAACATTGAGTAAATATGGGATAACTTACATGCAACTACTTCAACATGTATGTCTTTTCTATAACACTTAACAAACAAAAAACGTCCAGTTCAATGTTAACCTTGATGACATCATCATGACAGGAAAAAACGATGAAGAACTTCTTGAAAATCTCAGCAAGATTCTCAACAGGCTGAATGTGTACGGCCTTCGTGCAAAGTAAAGTAAATGTGAGTATTTCAAAAACAAAATCACACATCATCGATAAACATAAGTCACTGGAAAACGTTGAAGCCATATTGCATTCACCAAAACCGGAGAACATGTCACAGCTCAGGTCATATATTGGTCTTGTGAACTGCTCCCATAAATTTCTTCCAAATTCAGTCATGACAGTACAGGTGGAAATGCTTCTCATTCCAAACACGAATCAGTCAGGTTGTTATGACGTCAACAATACCGCTCAAAGCCGCATGGAGGCGTGCTTTCAAAACATCCGCATTGCTTGACGTACTACCCTGTGTAGACAGACTTCTATTAATTTATCTTTCCGTCATTTCAACTCGGTGACAACATTTTTCAGCATTTTCACGTAATTTCTGATAGAACTTTCATTAATCCTTTGCTTCTTATTTCTGGTAGTGCGATTTGATGCGCTAAAGAAAGTTTTGTGGACCTCTTGCTCGTTTGCTGTTGTCATTACGGTAAAGCTTGTATCAGCTGCACTTGTCCTGCGGTCACATTTTGTTGCCATAATTCCGAGGGACTGCTCGCTTCAGATTTCTCTTTCATCCATTTGCTTTTAGTTGCCTTTATTGGGGGAAATCCTCCACCGTGTCGCCGTGTTCCGTGTTGTGCATTCAGTGAAGATTTTGGCTATTTTTTTTTTTGGAACAGGGGGGCCTTGTGACACCGAGTTAACCCAACATCAGCAGTCGACGTTAAGACCTTCCTTCTAATCTGTGAGGATAAATCTAATTCAGAGACAGTTATATAAGAAGGTAAACGCTGCGCATCTCGACCGTTCGGTCCTTTATTTTTTTTAATCGGTGTTTTTAGTCACATTATTCTGCTTCAAGAGAGCCATATCCCGCCCGTGTTCATGCCAGATCTGCAGCGTTTTAGTTTCCCGTACCATAGCATGAATCCATTGTTGGGTGCTTCGACGCATCCCCAACAACATCCGCAGCCGATCCAGGCCACCGGACACCCAGAATCCCCCTCGGGCCTCCTCCCGGACGCCGTGTTCGGTTCCCCGGACTCGGCGTCTTTCCTTCTGGCTGAGCTCCCCGGGCCCGAACATCCGGGGCCCGAGTTCCCCTCCCAGAGCTCGCCTTATCTGCACCACTTTCAGCATCAGCAGCACCACCCCACCGTGCACCATCCTCCCGCCGCCATGGCTCTGCGCAACGACCTGGGCTCCAACATCAGCGTGCTCAAAACCCTCAATTTGAGATTCAGGTGCTTCCTGGCCAAGGTGCACGAGCTGGAACGCAGGAATAAAGTTCTGGAGAAGCAGCTGCAGCAGGCGCTGGAGGCCAATAGCGGCGGCAGGCCACACACGCAAGAGGCTGGCGTGCAGACGTCTTTCGTGGGGACCATCCCGCTCCGACCCGGTTCACTCCCCTTCCATAACACCAACAACTCTGCCAGAAGGCCCACAAGCTTGTCCTGCCTGACTCCCGAGAGCGCCTCACCCGCCCGAACCGATGCCGCTTGTAACCCGGCCATCACCGTCAGCCAGGCGTCGCCATCCGCCGACTCCCCCGTGTCCAGGACCGGCGGACGGTCGGTGACCGGGGCTCCTCGCTTCCTGCCAGGCACCATCTGGTCCTACAATCCCACTCGCAGGTACGGCTCGGAGCGGCTGACCAGCCCGGGGGTCTCCTGGGTGCACCCGGATGGAGTCGGGGTCCAGATCGACACCATCACCCCTGAGATCAGAGCGCTCTACAACGTCCTGGCCAAAGTCAAGCGTGAGAGGGACGAGTATAAACGCAGGTGAGTGGATTTACAATGGTACCTTGAATTACAAGTTTATTGTTTCCATGACTGAGCTTGTAACTTGGGCAGAGCAATTTTTTAATGCTGTTTTTGAACAGCTGCAGTTCAGCTGTCTCTCGCTGAGTCAGCACAAATCCCACCCAGTCTGGTAGTTCACGCAGAAGCAGGTGGTTGTTGCTAGGAACATACACACAACATCAACAATCAACTTCTAAATATACTGAAGAATGAAGCTCAATCACGTTTCGATTGGTCACGTGTTCACATCGGAGTGTTCCACTCGCACGATCTGCGATCTTCCATCTGAGCATTGTGCCTGATAGCCACTTTAAAGTTGTAGCGACACGTTTATTTCGTCTATTGTTGCTCTTAAAGAATTAAAAAAATAAATGGCTGCCATCTTAAAAAAATGGCCGCTAGCAGCAAGATGATGCTCACTCTCAACTAGTTTGCTGTCTAAAAAAGATCAACCTCGCCCGCATCAGCTGTTGGCAGTGGAGTTCATCCTCCGCTGCGATGCAACTCCTCCGGGCAACATTCTTCTGCTTCAAGCAGGAGTTAAGAACATGCGGAGGGAGAGTTTACCCATCCACCGTCTTTGGCGCTTCAAAAAACATTGAAGGCCGCATTCAAAATGGTCAAAACCTCAATTAATTATTTTTGGTCAATATCATGCAGCCGTTCGAAGGCCTGAAGTGTTTTAAATGGGACTCCTGATGGGGTGAATGTCCTTATACATGTCCGGCTTCAAGTAACCTTCACGGGCTGAGCCTTTGCCCCGTCCCGAATGACTTCAACGTGAGCTTAGACGTCAGTCTCCCTCAGTTACGACTCACCTTCATGCCATAAAGCGACATTTTTCTGACCTTGTATCATTTTACTTTGATTACATAATTGCTTACTAACTATTGTAACCACACACAGAGTGGAAAAAAACGTCCCCTGTCTGGACTCTCTCTGCCTCCCCCTCACTATCTGCATTGCACCATGCACTGGTTGGGGCGGGCGGGGGCGTCCCGCCTCGCTAAAGGTTGCACGCTCGTCTCCGCATTCTCGAAGCATTCGTCTCCCGTTTGGCCGACTGTTTGAGATGCAGGAGCACTTGACGAGATCTCGGTGTGTCGCAGTGCTTGAAAATCCTTAATGAGGTGATGCGGCAGTTTGAGGAGGGCAGCACCATCAACACACACACGGGGGGGGGGGCTTTTAAATGTATTAAAAGTTCAGATTTATGAGAGTGGTGTACTTTTTATCATTTGTTTGACCCTCGGTTCTGCCGTTAATCTTAATTCTTTGTCTTCCTGGGAGATTTTGGAAGGATTGGACAATTTGTCACATGGGGCAAAAAAATAAATGACACATATTGAATTGACCTGGTATATCTGTTTGACTTGTAGATGGGAAGAAGAATACACCATGAGGAGCGATCTGCAGCAGAAGATTGCTGACTTGCAAGAGGTTATGATTTGCATGTATCTGTGTGTTTGCATGTTGTGTTTGGATGCTTGATGTTGGGTTTTTTTTGCGCGAGGGCAGGACTTGCAGGAGAGCGAAGGCTGCCAGGACGAGCTGGCCGTCAGAGTTCAGCAGCTGAAGGCCGAGCTGGTTCTCTTCAAAGGCCTCATGAGCAATGTGAGCGCAGCACCGCCCACATTAGTCGGACCGCCAGAATAATTAATAATAATAATCTAATATTCATATATTTAGAAGCCAAATTTAAATGTAATAAATTTAAATGCAATAATTCAAATGAAATAAAATTGTATTAATAAATAAAATTTAATTTAAAATACTATTATTTTTCTTGTTCTTGCTCATGTAGAATCTGTCCGATCTGGACACCAAGATTCAGGAGAAAGCCATGAAAGTGGACATGGACATCTGCCGCAGGATCGACATCACGGCCCGCCTCTGCGACGTCGCCCAGCAAAGGAATTGCGAAGACGTCATCCAGATGTACCAGGTGGAAAGTTGATGACATTGTCACAATTGATTTTCATATTTAACCTGTGCTAACCCCGTTGTTGCGTCCCGTCACTTTGTAACCCCCAAAACATGCGTGCAGGTTACAAACAACCAGCCGACGTTGAGCCTGCGCCGCAAACAAACGCCCGTGTCCGTCAACGGCAGCGAGGCAGATGAACCACTTAGCATGTCGGAAAGCAACACCGGCGTGGCCAAAGAGGAGGAGCAGCAGCAGCCACAACCACAACAGCAGCAACAACAGCACGGCAACTCGTCGGCCAATCAGATCAACGAGGAGATGCAGCGGATGCTCAACCATCTGTGAGCGGTCAAACTCGTAAAGGAGACCTTGCGGAATTTGCGTCTCTCATGTCAACATTTGCCTTGCAGGCGCGAGTGCGAGTTTGAGGATGACTGTGACAGTCTGGCTTGGGAGGAGACGGAGGAGACGTTGCTGCTGTGGGAGGATTTCCCAGGATGCACTCTGCCTCCTGACCCCGCCCACCCGCCTGGCGAGGTAAGCCACGGCAATTTTTGGTTGATCGGCCCTATCGCGCTCTTGATGCCAATATGAAGTTTAGAAAATTGATAGATGCAATTATATATGATAAATTTAAATATAATAATCACAGTATTGTTATTATAAAAAAACATTTTTTCATAAAATAAAAGTGTTTATTGGTTTTGTTAATTATAAAATAAACCAATTGTAGTTACTAAAGCAATAACAATCATGAATTATATTATTGTAATTCGAGAATAAAATCTTGATTATGGATGAATAGTTTTATTTTACATACTCTTTTCAACATTTGTCTATTTTACTGTCCATGTTCTCTTCTCCTTCCAGCAGGACGATTGTCTGGAAAAAGTGATAAATGACACCGAGTGCTTGTTTAAGTCCCGAGAGAAGGAATACCAGGAGACCATCGACCAGATTGAGGTAAAACCAGTATCGGTATCTGCGCCGATACTGTACGTCAGTACTCATACTTGGAAAAAAAAAATGCAAAACATTTTTGTACAGAAGAGTGTTAAATGATATAATGAAAATGCAAAGAAGACCATCTCTCTTCTAAGCGCAGTGAACTGCAATACTATTATTTGCTTTTGGGAGAGGATAAAGAATAAATGCCTGTGAGTATCATATTGTCTGTCAGTGTACGTTGCTTATATAACCACTGTGACATCACTGACGCTTGTTTAGTTGATTTGATCTCAACCAAAAATAAATGGTGTCTTTTTCTTACAGTTGGAGTTGGCGACAGCAAAGAGCGACATGAACCGCCACCTGCATGAGTACATGGAGATGTGTTCCATGAAGAGAGGCCTGGACGTCCAGATGGAGACTTGTAGAAGACTCATCACGCAAAGCGGCGACAAGTATGAGCCCCCACACACGTCGTCTCAAAATCGTTTTTTTCAACCTGTACTCGTCTATAATCGTCAATGGCAGTCAATCACTTAAGCTTCGAGCGTAAACTTTTGCCGTCTCTGTCTACCGCAGCAACGCGGCAGCGCAGACGTCCTCCGACGACAGCGACCAGCGAGAGAGCGACAGAAGCTCGGCGTCACCCCCGTCCTCGTCCGGTGGCGGGAGATCCTGACACCTGGCCGCCGCGGTCAGGTGACCCGTGCCGTCACAACGCCGCCAAACATCTCTGTCATCGTTGCAGTAGTCAATATTTCTATCGTAGATGCATTCGTCATACACCAGCTTGTCAAGTAGCCTGCTAACATGCTAACGTTTAGTAAGATTTGGTACAAAATGTGAAGCATTCCAATTAGTGGGGGACTGACAAATTTTTGTTGCTGCTTCGAAAAGAGCTTTCATTTTTTGTGGTAGCATATAACATGAGAAGAGGCAAAAAGCATTTTTAAGGAGCAAAACAATTCGCAGCGTTTTCTTGGGAGGTTACTTGTTAGGTTAAGCTAGCAACAATGAGTATGGTATAAAATTGTTTGGTTTTCGTGCCGCATGTCAGCCAACTGTTAGCAAAAACAATCCAGTCGTTGCCACAACAGTGCTTCGCTTTTTGTACAATTTCTCACAGAATTTTCTCCAGGTTTATTTCCCATGTTGACGTGTACCTCATTCGCAAATAAGACAAGTGAGCATTGCATAGCATCATTATAGACGCAGTTCCACTCATTGATGACAAAATGACAACACAAATATAATCAATAGGAATCATTTTCACTCTAATATAGCGAGGAGCAAATATGTCTAGCTAGCCAAAGTCAAATTCTTTGTTTTCCCACCAACTGTGTGGATGGCGTGCACTTTCCCACTCATGTTCCGATGTCACGACTCAGCGTTTTACTGCCTTGCAGCCGCAGCTCACATTGGTTCCGCACAGAAACTCAATCAGGCCGCAAAGCTGCATTTGTCAATTGCGAGAATGAAACGTGCTTATTTGATCCAAACTTGAAACGTCGCTGATAATGCGCCAACTTTTTGTCACAATGACAAAAAATGATTGGTCATGTCTTAGGAATTTTGGGACGTGTGAGCTCATTATTGTCCCAGCGCACTTTAACTGACCTGTGCTTTTTTTTTTTCATCCTTACCGACGTGCTTGATGTGATTAAAGTCAACCTTGAGTTTTGCACATAGAAAGGAACAAGCAAAGCAACGAAGCAACCGGCGCTATCGCTCGTCAAGCTGTAACTGAGAAACTGTAAATAGAAAAACTACGTTTGCTCTCTGAAGCCATCACTAAAAACTCTTTAGCGTGCTGCTGGAAGATGGCGAAATGATCAAGTTGTTTAATTTAGGGGCGAGAAGTTACTATGTTCCGATAATGCATGGTGCTGTTTGACTGAAGCTGAAAGCTGCAAGTACGAGACGTTCCATTTGCTTTCAACTTCCCAGCCAGTTTGGTCGAATGCATGTGACAGTGTGCAGCCCAATTGAGAATGTTTTCCTCCAAAATACTTTTAAGAGGTTTACCGGAGCAAATGAAGATCGAAGCACAAGCAGCCCAGTTGTTCTTTTGTCAATAGTAAGGAACAATCGATTTCCCCGCTCTCCTTGTGTCATGTCTTGAAATTCATTATTTAGTACGCAATAAATAGTACTCAGCAATGACGTAATGCCCCGGCTGCTCCGACAATGTTATCACAAGCACTTGAGTAATGACAACATCAAGAGAAACTTTAGAGCCATTAATATTAATGTTAATAATATTGTTAGTATTATTATTATTAATTTTGTTGTTGTCGCTTTAAATTTAATGAGATTTTTCTCCTTATTGGCACTCTTTGGCAGAGACCAACATCCAAATTTGGCCAACTTCATTTTTTTTTTCCCTCAGAATTATTCCATTGCGCAGTCCCCACGTGGGCAACGTCATGTAACGATAATGCAAAATAATCCATTTGAAGAAAAATGGTAAGTTTGGTTTTACTGATGCAAGAGGGGGGAAAAAAACAAGCGTATGCTGCAGTAGCCGAGCTAGAATATAAACAGCGGGTGGAAAAAAAGTTTCATTTCACAGTAAGAGTAAAAACGAAGCTGTTTTTCCTTTCAAACCTTTTTTGTTTGTTTGTTAGGTCAAAATTGTACATGGAACCGCTTGTTGCGAGATGTTCTGTATGTCAAACGAGAGGGGAAAGAATAAACGACGTATCTCAGCAACATACCGAGTGTGATTCTTGTCTCACTTATTGAACGGTCAGTTAAAAAAAAAAAAAAAAAGATTACAGGCACATGCATGCAATAGACATCTTGCAATTTGATTTGGTGCCTGTTCTATTTTTAGTGTGCTTGAAAATTTTTTAATAAACCTGTAGCAGAGGATGAGTTTCCGTTAACGAAACCTCGCCTGCTTTTAAGTGGCACGGCGACGCTTCTGCGTGCGTGAGCGGATGCGACGTCAGCTGGGGAGGAAAGAGTGACGCAGACAACGGGTAGAAGCAAGCGGCATGAAAAGTAACACTAAGTGAAAACGGCCGGCATTGAACTTCCGGTGAACCGAAGCGGCGTCACAGATGAAGGTAAAACAAATGTGGCGAGATGGTGCAAATGCGTTTTTGTGGTTCGTTTATTTTTCTGTGGCCTAACAGGATGGGCCTCAAAGTGCAATATTTGCTCAGCGTCCTGTTGGCATCTGCACGGCCGCTGCTCACCTTACCGCTGGTAAGTTCACAAAAGTGCTGACAAGGCTTTTTTTTTTATTTAAAGTTTTTGTTCCATTTATAAAAGTATAGGATACCACTAAATGGCGCCAAAAAAGTCATTGGTGTCAAGGAAGTATGTTGAGTTGATTTTTTTTTTTAACTAAGATCTTACATTTATTTTTGGAAGATTAACAATGCAATGCAAAATTGCAGACGGAGAGGAACGTCTTGTCGGTTCAGCGTGGAGTTCTCCGGACGAGCTGTAAGATGTGCCCTGCGGGTGAGGGAAACAATTTTTTGGGCGAAGTCTTCCTTTTTGTTCTTGCGAAACACGTAATTAACGCCAAATTCTTACTTGTAGTTTTGCTCAAGAATTTGTGAATTTGGAGTAGGTCACCACTGTACATACGTTTTACATGTGATGTCATTTAAGGAATCAATAAGCGGAATCGTCAGGAATCGTGAACTGGTTCAATTTTTCATGTTTAATGTCGCCTTGCATGTTTTTTGCAAAGCGTGCGATGCGTCATACAAAAGCACATTTTGCACATCTCTGCCTTTTGCTCACAATGCTTTGACTCACGGCCACTTATCAATGGAACCGTAAACGGACGGAAAAGAATGTGGCAAAGTATGACAGCCTTTTCATCTTTGCCCACGCCCTACCCGTGTTTCTATCGATGCTGACAAATAACGCAGCGGCGCTCTGCTAGCTTGGGCTATAAAGTACATGACCACATCCTGCCTCGGATCTCTTGGTTGGCACGTCACGTGTTTTTTTTTTTTTTTTTTCTCAGGTCAGTTCCAGAAATCTTGCGAGCAGTGCGCGCCGTGTCCCGCCGGAACCTACACCACCGATCGGAACCGTGAGGACAGCTGCCATCGTTGCTACGGCGACTGCAGGCCTGGTAGAGCTGCGTTGTTCATCCACTGGATGGTCACAACATTATGGAAGCCCATAAAATGTTCTTTGTCAGAATTCAATCAGAGGGTGCTGGCGAACTGCAGCAGCACGTCGAACCTCAAGTGCACATGCCAGGACGGCTTCCGCTGCACGGCTGTGGTGGCGTATTCTGACAACTGCAAAAACTGTGTCGCAACCACAACAGGTAAACCGATGCTGACAAGTGCTGACAAGTCTTGGCAATGTCATTTATCAAAAATTCATCTTTTGCAACTCACCAAGGGACCCGTAAGCAAAATATACACAAAGCTTGTTTTAATTGGTGAAAACATGAAACTACGCAAATATGTTTTGGGTTCCTTGAATACAGAAAATATCTGTCCTTTGCCACTACGTAACAAAATATTATCTACTCAGTTATTAAAGCGCTGTGCTTCATCCCTCAGTGACATGGACAACAATGAGGACAAAAACAACAACAGCGCCAAATGAAGAAGAAAATTCTCCTTCCAGCTCACCTTCGGGAAACAGCAGCCACTTCGCCAGCTCATTTCAAAAGTAAGTAATGCATAAGCATCAACTGTCATAATTATTAACAGTCAGAAATGGTTATACTCATCATTGATTTTTACATATTTTTATGATCTTAACTTGAAGATATATTTTGTATATCTCATCCAGAAATGACGGTCTGCCCGGAAACAGCTCGGACACTAACAAAGGTGAGTCGTGGGTTTTATATGTAAAGTGTGGAGAATTTTGCAGCTGCTTTGCTGAAGGTGTCCCCGTTTGCGACGCAGAGGACCGTGGAGGACCTTGGTTGGTGAACATTGTCGTCCCCATGGTTGTTGTGGTAACCGTGGCCCTCATGGTCGTGCTCTGCAACCGCCGCTCAGGAGAGGGAACGTATTTGAAACGAGGTAAGATGACAATTTTGTGAAATGTGATTGATGGATTTGAATATTTTGGCAAGCCTGGTAATAAAAGTGTGATATTTATGTTTTGCAGCAGTCATCAAGTTGTGCAACAAGGTGAGTGATGCACACGACAAAGCTTTTTGAGTGCGTCAAAGAAAGTGCTGGAGAATATACTGTATGACAATTGCTTTGCTGCCCTCTTGTGGCACCCTGAGGTCATTTTAAACCATTTTGAGGGTGTCATGAATTTTCAATGTTTGTGCCAGGGTTCACTGGATTGATTTTTAAATTGTTAAATATCAGGAAACAAAAAAAAAACTAATAAAATTTGGCGCTTTTTCTTTTTTAAATCTCAAAGTGGATGTATTTTTACACTCTAGAGTGCTCCCAATGATGCTGGCAAGAAGAAGGACTCAACTCAGCCTTTCCCCATCGACCCTTGCGGTATAAAACCTTTTTGTCCATCTTAGTATTCACACGTGTCCTCGCTACTCTGAGATGTTTGAATTACGGAACATCTGCGCAGGTGCTGTGCACGTCCACAACGCAGGGACGGTCATCTTCAGCTGGCTGAGTCAATTTACCGGTCCAGTGGGACCCGTGATCGGAGAGAAGAACGACAACGACGACGAGGAGACCGAAGACGTTCCTCCTCCCGTCTCACCCAGTGTGCCCCTCTCTGAGGAGGAGAGAACCAGCGAGCCCATCTTCTTCCCCTCTCAGGAGGAAGGCAAAGACTGGCACGTATCCAAAGAAGAAGCAGAAGCTTGAAGCATGGACCTCAGAACACCTCACCAGAGCGGGACATTTCTTCTGTAAGTTTAGCAAACGCCGGGAAGAGCCACTGTCTGCTAGGAAAGCGAGAAGGAAGGAAGGCAGCAGGGCATCCAGAGTGACATGAAAAGACAAGGATGTACCAATTTAGGCTGGAACCGCCCCTCATAATTAGTGGAGCACAGCGACGAGTAATTTACACAAGTGTTCTTTGAAGGAATATGATCCCATCGGCGGTTGATTATTATGATGTAGTGTTTGCTAAACGTCAGGTTGTCTTCTCGCGCCTCGATTGCTGCCTGGTTTGTCCAAACAGGAAGAGAGAGAGAGAGATGATTACAAGTCATAAAGTTACCTATTAAAAACTTAATTTAATAGTAGTAATAATAATCATAACATATTTGGAACTATCAGAAAAAAATGGTGCCGCTAGTTTTAAATTTAGTTCGTTTGCGTTTGCTTTGTAAACGTGAGATGTAGTTTTAATAGTCATTGTTTTTGAAAGAATTTTTATTTTTAATTTCATGTTTTTTTCCTTCATTTTAGTTCATTGGTCTTCATTCAAATACTCCTGAACAGTGTGAAATAGTGTTTGCTTTAAAAACACCAATCAGCATTTGCTTTTGTTCAGATGCTACTCTTTCTTTAGCTTTTTGTTTGTGTCTTCACGATCCTTTTCATTTGATGACAGGACAGATGTTAAAGTCCAAAAGTGGCTGAAAGCAAAGCTCTATTGACTCAGGCCAGCAAACAGCGCTTAGCGCTTCCAAAATGAAGCAATATTTAGATGGTTGGATGAAAGCAGGGAATACATTATCAAGTGAGCTTTGCTGTTTTTTTACTGTTTTTGTGGTTGAGTTTGGCATCAGGATTACACAAAACTGGCAATACTATTTGAGACGTTTTAGGCCATCTAAAGGTGTCATTTTCTAACTAGTTTTGGTCTCGCTGGTTTCACGGATTTTCACAGATAGGTATTTCCCCCCCCCCCCTCGTGATAAAAGGTTTCAGTGATAAAGTGCTGGGTTCATTCGATGACAAAGTGAAACAATACCAATCAGAAGCTGCAAGTGCTCATGAGGTTGCAAAGAGATAATCATTAAGATGTCGTCGTGATATGAGTGCCTGGACGAGAAAAACAAAGCAAAACAGAGAAAGACCTTTTGTCGGCTTGTTAGTCATTGCTACTTCCAGTGGCTCATTTTCAGAGTATTGTGCCGACAGCTCAACCGCACAGTTAGCAGCCTCTTGCTTGAACTCATTTCCACCAAAACTGAGACCGCGAAACGGGAAGTCTTTGACATGATGAGTCAACACAATCATTGTGCACCGACTTGACGGTGCTTGCTGCCAGGGAGTCACATGTAAAGCTTGACACAAGGACACTTGGGAAAGGCACACATGGTCGGAACTTTTTTGAGGTTCTGAACTACAGTAATCCCTTGTTTATCGCGGATAATTGGTTCCAAAAACCACCTACCATAAGTGAAATCTGCGAAGTACGGTCACCAACAAGAAGTACTGGGCAGGCTAACGAGTTAGCGGAAAGATGCTAATTCGCAATCGTGCTAACACGCGAAAATGGACTTCTAAAGGAATGTAAACAAACATTCGGAGCAATATTAAATTGTCCTAAAGGTTAGACACATTTCCTAAATTTAGAAGTTTTATTTTGACTTTTAAATGTTTTTTTAATTTGGGAAAAAAAATCCGCGATGTAGTGAAGCCGCGATAAACGAAACGCGAAGTAGCGAGGGATCACTGTACATCGATGACAATGTGGCTGTTTTGAGTACAGTGCATGTACAGTACATGTGTACTGAAGAGAAAACGCTTATGCACACCATGAAGACACTTTGTCTCATGTGTCATAATGTTCAGTTTTTAAATAAAATTATCTGAGGCTTATATCTATCTATCTATCTATCTATCTATCTATCTATCTATCTATCTATCTATCTATCTAATTTTATCTAATCGAATCTAATCCCATCCGTCCGTCAATCAGTCAATCCGTTGGTTGGATAGGGTTAAATGCCCACAAAGGGTTCCTTGAAATGGTAGCGTGACTCAACTAGTTCCCGTTTAAGACCGCCTCCTCCGCTCGTCGTGTGCTCTTTGCCTCAGGTTTCACCTCACTGGATTGTTTATCTCTAAACACAACGACAACGCGGGTGGAATTGGAGCCGGCCGGTTTATTGAAAGTGGCCCGCTCGCCGCGCTTGCTGTCCGGGTCCGGTGACGAACGCAAGTGAAACTTTGCGCGCCGAGCCTCACGTCTTCGTTCAGGTGGGCGACGCTCAACCGGAAACCGACGTGAGCGACAAGCCGAGTAGCTTACAAGGTCTCGTTTTCAGTTACCCTCGAATTTATCGAACGATTCGTGCGTTTAATTACTCCGAATATAATTAGTCATCTTTACATTTTTAAACTTTGGCCCCGCTTGAAATCCGTGCGTCCTGTTGCGCGTATTACGACACAATATTGTGTTTTCACGCCCGAGTAATTTCTCGCTGAACCTTCCTCTTGTCTTTGGAATAACATCTCATCCACCTCATTTAATGGAACAAGTAAAAAAAATACCGTAAATTGACGTGATATACTATTTCAGGTTGTTCTGATTTGAAAATATTTAATTTGGGGTGCTCTTTTGGCTCATCTCTGGCTTGTTTGGTTGTCTAAAAAGAGAGAAATAGATTTCATGCTATGAAGGTAGTAAGTAACTAACAGGCTTTTAAAAACAAATCATAATTTGTCTTTTGGTACTTTAATATGGTTGTGACGATCTCTTTGGATTAACATTTTTAACTGGCAATGTTCTCCTAGTTGTTAAAAAATCCAAAGTAGTTTGAAAATGCCACAAGTAGGAACAATCCAGCAGTTGCCAAGTGTAACGCCTTGCAAAAGTTCATTGCATGTGTGACATTTTTCGAACCAGCCCAACCTGAGTTTCTTCTCGCAGTCAACGTAATTATCCTTCCCTTTGTTACATATAGTACCTTTTTTTTTTTTTTTTTTTTTGGGGGGGGGGGGGACTCGTTTTGACCTAAACCGTAAATTGCACATCACGCTCATCTGTTGAAATGTAAAAATTGAAATACAATATGGAAAATTGGGCATTTATTCCTCAATTAAAATTGGTGGCATTTTGCTTTTGAATGCAGAAGGCCTACAGAATGGAATGTTCTGAGCTCCTGTTGCCAGTACTTTATCGATGTCTTACTAGTTATAATTAAAACTATAGTTTTAAATCTCTCAGTGGTTAGATGTTTATCTGTCTGCTCTTCTTGACTTCAGCATCTCCTGCTAGATACAATACTCGAGGATACATGCGCTTCATACATTAGTTGTTTTCACCTCTTAGTGGTCTGGCATCTGCTTTTGTTTGCTGTCAACACAAAAGAGAATTGCCAGACTCTGAACATATCATGCAAAAATTGACTTTTTGCAATCAGTGGCAGCAAATCGATGATACTTTACATTAGCCAGTTCATGGTGTTTGGCATTCTATGTTAGCATTAAGCTAGCGGACTTTGATTAGATAAAATTGTATGATCTGTTTGTATACGTTTCTTCTCCGTGGGTGTTAAAGGAGTCATTGTTTAAAAGTTTTAAAATTACCATAGCATCTCTGCTAATTTCCATTAGCCTGTCTATGGCACTTCACATTATATGTTAGCTTTAAGCTAGTGGAATCGTCAGGTGTTTAGATAATTGACATTCTCTTCAATCCACGCATCACATTTTCTGCTTGATATGAATCAGAACATTCAGAGAAGCGTATTTTTAATGCCACTACTTTTGTTCGCAGGTTCATCGTCTCCGATGGACTTTGCTGAAGTGTAGGAAGGTCAAGGCGAGCCTGCAGGCACAGCAACATGGCCACCCTTGGCGTCCTCCTGCTGTTGGCGGTCAGCACCTCTTTTAGCATTTCAGCCCAAACGAGTCACATTTTTTTGTATTTTCACACAGAGCAAATTAAGCGCATCAGAATGTGGTCTCACCAGCGTCGTCTGCTTTGTCTCACAGTGTGTATTCACACCCACGTCGGCACTGATTCCCACTAGCAGGGAGAGGGAGTGTCCCTTCGGAGACTATCTTTATAATGGGATTTGCTGCAACAAATGTCCACCTGGTAAATTGAATACACAAACTGCATTTTTTTTCTCAAAAGGTTTCATGAGTAAATCTATCTCTGAATCAAAATCATTGCTTCTGTTGCACAGGTATGAAACTCGCAGAAAAGTGCCTGCGCGAGGGGGAGAGGAGTAAGTGCACGCCATGTCCTCCTAACCAGTATTCGGACCGATTGAACTTCCACCCCAACTGCAAGCCATGCAAATCCTGCAACAGTAAGGAAACTTCCACTCCTTCGCAGTCAGTTCAAAGCCGAGCACAGTAGCTTCAAAATCGAGATGAATGAAAGGCTGTTTTGATTGATTCCACATATCATTGATCAAGCCAGTGCATGAGTGGAAGGTGAAAAAAAAAATACCCGACTGAATTCTGACTTAACACTCATTTGTTGCGCTTGAGTGCTCATACGAAATTTGTGTTCCCACAGAGAAGAAGCATGAAGTGCAAGTCTCCGAATGCGAAAGGGAACGAAACACGCTGTGCCGCTGCGAGGACGGCTTCTACATCTTTGCCATCGACTCGGAGACCACTGAGTGCCTTAAGTGCACGCCGTGCGGCCTGAATGAGAGGGAAGTCCAAAAATGTGAGTCTTTCAAATCTGTTTGTCATCCGCTCTTTCCGTTTTTAACCCGCAGTGAAATCATTTTTTTCTTTGTCTTGCCTGATTTTTCATAATTTCAGTTTCCCCCTATTAGATGTGTTTAGTTGACTTTCTAAGGTGTGCCATTGAAAAGGTGTGTCAGCTGTTCATAACACTTTGGTAGTTTAATGAAAGTTTGGAAAGTCAGTAAAGTTTACCACGCCCTGCCGCCAATAACACAATGGGGCCGGTAATTGACATGATGTCATTTCGTATTCTGTAAAAGTCTCCAAAAAGGAAATCAACACTACTTTTTGGACCCCCACAAAGGCTTATAATTAATTATCTGTAGATGCCACAAGATGGCGACAAAACACACTTTTTATCTCAATAAAGCTCCTCAACTCACCTCAAGATAGTTCCTTAAATGTCAATCATGTTTCATTTATCAAAAATTCTGAAAATTAGGGAATATTAGCAGTAAATGAACAGGTGGCGTCGGGAGACGAGCACTAGTGGCATTTGAAGTAAATTTCATAAACTTTGAGTCCCTTTTGAGTTTTTGGAAATGTAATTGCCAATTGGAAATGGAAAGAAGAAAATGATACGCGGATTCTTTCTAATAGCGTGGATGCCGTTGATTGTACGCTTTTCTAAAGGTGAATGACCGCTTGCAGGTACGGCGGAGAGGAATACTGTCTGCGAGTGCAAAGAGAACTTCTACAGAGTGAAGAGGAAGTGCGAGCCATGCAAGAGGTGTGTGTGTGTGTGTGTGTGTCTGAGGCCTGGCGCATCGTTTATTCCTTCAAGGCCGAGACTGCTACGGGGAAGTGGTCATGTGAACCGAAACTTTTTCCATCATCAACAGGAGAAAAGAGAAGCCATTCCATTCCAGATTTAGTTATTGACATTTTGGCTCAAGTGTTCACTTGTACACACTCAGTGTCACGCCAAATGCTTCAATTGCATTAGGTGGTGTTTTTTTTTCTTTATTTTTTGTATTCAGTACAGAGTACAATGAAAGCAGTTTATTAATCGAATGAATCTAAACAAACTCGTATTGTTTTCGGAATGCCACTCCCTGTACGGTGGTTTTGCAAAGCAGCCTGGTGGGAGCGGCTTTTCATTGGCCTACGTTTTGCCCTCTAAACTCTACCTAGCAACAAGGGTACTGTGACCAGGAAAAACAATTCAATATTCCTGTGTTTGTGTGAAGTTTTAAATTATGAAAAACATTTTCAATTGATTTTAGAGTTCAAAACTTAAAGCAGAACTTTGTTTTTATGTGTGCTACTTGTTACTGTACTTTAAAACCACACTTCCTCTGTGTGTCTTTCCACAGTTGCGCAGCCGATTGCAAACATCTCTGCAAGTCGCTTCCTTCCCACAATTCAGGGGGTAAGCACAAAAAAACCCCACCAGATTATGAGAATGCTTTTTATCCATTTGATTAAATATGACAGGAATGCTTCTAATATATTTACTTACTTTTATTAGTCTAAACATGTGACCGTCTGTTGCCATAACGAAGCAATGTCTTCACGCAGTATTACCGTAATTTCCGGACTATAAGTCGCGCTTTTTTTCATAGTTTGGGTGGGGGGGCGACTTATATATGTTTTATTTCACAAATTTTTACTTGAGCATTAAGACATCACTTACTTACCAGTATAGTTGACCACTTCCCATGTTATTTTTAGTATAGTTGATCACTTCACATGCTTTTATATCTTTATCTTGAACATATTCAAAACATAAAAAATAGAGAAAACATCAAATAAAGCAGTTAACACTTTAAAGCACCATATCCAAGTCCACTGTCTGCTGTATGTACACTTGCTCTATTTTTGCTCCTCTTATATTTATTATTATTATTTATTATTATTTGGCCCGTTCTCAGCTCTTTGTTTGTGTTTGTCACGTTAGCATACCTATCGTTTAGCCTGTTGTTGCTATTTAATGAATTGGAGTGACACCGATGGTTTTATAAACATGTTATTCATGTAATAGTTGTCCTTAATCACTCTATATGTTACGTCAGGCCCGTTCTCAGCTCTTTGTTTGTATTTGTCACGTTAGCATACCTATCGTTTAGCCTGTTGTTGCTATTGTTTAGCCTGTTGTTGCTCGTTCATGACTGTTTTTGGTGTGGGATTTTGTCGAATAAATTGCCCCCCAAAATGCGACTTATACTCCGGAGCGACTTTTTTTTTTTTTTTTTCACTTTTTGGGGCATTTTATGGCTGGTGCGATTTATACTCCGGAGCGACTTATAGTCCGGAAAATACGGTACAATCAGAAATTGAACCCCTGTGTGAGTCTTGTTGGGACTCCATCGATGCAGTGTTTCACAAGCGCTCCTTCTTGTGTCTCTGTAGATTCTGAGGAGAGCGGAAATGGATATATTGTTCAGGTCCTGACCGGAGTGGTGGTTGTGGCCATGACGCTGTTGATGCTGCTCATCATTTACATGGTCACCAAGCGCTTCACCAAAAAATCAGGACTCAAATTGCCGTCCCAAATATCAGAGACGTCGGCAGAGTTGTCTGAGGTACGTCAACTTTGTCTCGCGTGTGCAGCACATAGAGTGCCATTAACACTATGTCGTCCTATTACATTGTAGGCCCTGTTTCAGAATGGTGACGTATCTGTCATAGCAGTGATTGATTGTCCTGGGAGCACAATGCTTGGCAAGGCAAATTCCAAACTGCCCGACTGTGTCCCGCTGGAGATCAAGAGTGAGTGTTTGGGCATACAAAGAGCCAGGAGTCAATCTAAGAATTGAACTTTCGGGAGTTTGTCCACAGGTTCTCAGTTTAAGATGTACAAAGTTCCATTTCTAAATATAATGTAATATTGCAGACTACAGGGCTGCCAAAATTAGTATCACAATTAAAATTGGATTAATTGTGCAGCCGTGGCTGAGACTCGATGACACTCTTTCTTAATCGTTTTTGCGTACCTCTCCACAGCCCACGACCTCATCTACACGCTGCTCGACTTGGTTCCCGTCACGCAGGTCAAGCAGCTGGTGCGTTCCCTCGGCGTGACCGAGACAATCATCGAACGGGCCGAGCTGGACTTCCGCGCCAGCAAGGAGGCTCACTACCAGATGCTGAAAGCCTGGACGGAAATGGGCTCGCAGCCTTCCGGCGGTGGCGGAGGAGGTCGGGGCGGAATGTTGCACTCTGCTTTGCTACAGGAGCTTTTGCTCAAATTGAGACACATGCACCTCGGAGGGGTGGCGGAGGAGCTGGAGACAAAGTACACCATTCACTAAATCTCGGACGCGTGCCAAGCGGCATCGCTATCGAAAACACACACACACACCTGAATCAGAGTATTGTTCTCTATGGGGACCTCAAAGGCAGACTGAGAGCATTCCCAAATGGATAGTTCTCGCACGTGGACCAAGACAACCTTTGTGGTGTCTCCCTTTCATCCACACTTGAAACTACTGAGAGGTCAAATGGTTGCGGACATTTGCAGGATTAACTGTAACTAACCTGCCCCGGCCGATGTGAAGCTGCCACCTGCCGAAAGGGGGAACAGAAATATGTACAGAAATAAAGGACTGAGCTCGCCGCCAAGAATCTGTGAGGAATGGACACTCAAGTCGTGGTAATATTGTAAATACATATTTTAGGAATGCTTGCGGTTCACACTGCCGAACAAAAATGTCGCCAAAAAGTATATACTGAAATAGTGATTATCTCGTCCCTTTATAGGGACAGATTTGCAGAATAATGAAAAGAAAAACACAACCAAAATTACCTGAAATTTTGCTTTTCTTAGCCCCATTCTTTCAGAAATGTTCTTGCAGCCCCTGCCTAACTCATTTTCAAATCTGTTTGAGGCATAAAGGTACAGATTTGGGGATTTATTTTTCTACTAAAGGTGTTTTTCTTCCTTATCACATCATCGCATAGAGAGATTATTAGAAGATGTTGAGGTATTTTCCCATACAAAAACAGATCATTTTCACCTCAATAACTTTAATTATTTCAACAATGCTTTTGCAATGTGTTCTTTTGTCAGCATGAAGATTTCACTTTTAAAGGGAGAACACTAGATTTGAAACCAAGTAGCTGGAGTCCATAAGCAAAATAAGCTGTTGCTTAGGGCCATGGGGGGGATTTAAAAAAAAAAAAAAAGCGTTTTCATTGATTTTTTTTTTTTTTTTTTTGCTGATGTAGGAAAAAAAAATCTTTTTATTACCATGTCCATGCATTTGCAGACGACAAGCATAAAACAGCAGAAGCCCGAACATATAAAATATATAAATAATGTAAAAACAAATAAATTAGCAAATAGAAGATAAAATTGTGAAAAGGAGATTGAAAGGTAACCTAAAATCAGCCACACTAATTATAAAGTCTAATTACAAACTCAGGATGTTGTTTTTAACATGGGGAGAGGATGGATATATTGCTTGAGGCCTCAAAAATGTCTGCTCAAATCAAAGCTAATTTTGGTGCTACTCTACAACAAATATTTATTCCTGAGGGTCTTGCTCAGCTTAAGCTAGCTGTTTCCTGTTTTGAGTGGGAAGCCGCATTTCAGCTTTTTACGAAATTCTTCTGGATATAACGTTGGGTAGTGTTTGGGAAACCTTTTAGTCATTCCATATTGGACTGATTCCATTGTACTGCTTGCACTTATGCTACACGTGATGAATGAATGTTTGGGTATTTTAAAAGAGGCATTCGGGAGACATTTCAGGATGGACCTGAAATTTATGTATGTTTTGGTGAATTTACTTGGGACAACTTTTGAATATTCAACTGTTTTGCTATTTTTGTACTACTTAGTGTTGTTTTTACCAAGGAGGTTTTTGTTGTTTTAAATTTCTAAGGACAGCTACCTCTTTGTCATTCTGTGACCCTTCCAGTGTCAAGGTGTCTCTGATGCATCTTGAAAAGCATTCTGAGGTTTAGTAAAAATATAAAAGTTCTTCTGTAAAAGTTAGAGCCCATTTTAGGTTGATGCTGAAACGTTGCTGAATTTTTCATACTTTTTTGGAAGTAATAAAAATGAGGAACTTTGACACACTCACCCTTTTCCTTCCGCCTCCCTACTCTCCTCCAATGCCTTTATTCAACAGCATTAGCGAAGGGCTGCACCTTGTTGCAATTCATCTTACTAGTCAGTCTCAGCCTGCCTTTTGCCCTAGTAACATGCCAAGTTTATTAGTCACACACTGTGCTTTATAATTCTGAACATAATGATATGACAGCAGTGTGCGAAGAACGTCAAAGAACAACTGCGGCTCTATGGTTGCATAAATAAAAGGTGAATTAATAAATGTCATTAACATTTTTGGGGAGTGCTGAAGATTGAGGGCTTGATTAGCTCACTTTGAGCCGCAGGCACGTCACCCGTCAACATTCCCACATGGAGACGTTAATGTTGGTCAATACTTCCTTTAATTTTATAACAAGTAATGACATGCAGACTTTTCTGTGTATGTGTAACTATGGTGTCTAAAGCTAAAATACAATTAAATAATTTATTTATATAAAAATCAGTAACCATTACAGCATATGTGTCAAACTCAAGGCCCGGGGGCCAGATACGGTCCGCCACATTATTTTATGTGGCCCGCAAAGACAAATTTGGCATCAACTTTGTCATTACTAAACTCACAAATTGTCTTCACTTTTTTAAAAATAGATATATTGCTAGCAATTTTTATTACCATTTATCTTTTTAAACTATTCGAACAATTTTTACTAGTCTCTGATTTTCAATCTAATTATTCATTAGATTGTTGTGTAGCCTATACTGTAAGTATATAGAAGACTTTAACAGTCAGAATGGCCCTCCGAGGTTAACTGACTACAATGCGGCCTGCGACAAAAACGAGTTTGACACCCCTGCATTAGTGTCATGGATAGGGAAATACGTAGGTGGTGGTGTCTGCAGGACGACACTACCACCTAGCGGCTTTCTGGTGGTATTGCTGGACTCAACGTATTGCGTCGTGCATGCACTGTACGTACATACAGTGATGTTATTTATTTTATTTTTTTTACTTTTTGAAGGACAGCTCTGACGTTTTTCCAACAACTAATCCCAGAGCAGAGCAGATTAACAATATTCTTGACAGTTTACACTATCAAGATTATTGTGTAATCAATATATATGGTATCTGTGAAGGTTGAACAAAGTTACAAGCTGAATTTGACCATGTAAAGAGTTACAAAGTAGGCTTCACTTAACTGTTTTCTGAAATAGGGAATATAGTATAATATGTATATATATATTAAAGAAAAACAACTACTTTGTTCTGAAAAGTACATTTTCCATTAAATATCCATGCGTACTGTTGGATTTTGTCCACAATTTAGGGAGCACGCTATCTGCGCCTCACAGCAAAAGCCATTGCCAATCACCTGTTATCCAATTTACTCACTGCGTGCTCGTTTGATTTCTTCAGATTTAGGAAAATGCTAAGACACTGAAGCAGAAATTAGACTTACACAGGTTGGTTGAGTTCAATCACAATTCTTGTTCAGAAAGCTCTGTTTTCAGGAAAGTACAATACAGCGCTGGGCCCTTCAAGAGCGGAAAGTCTCCATTCAGAAAAGGCAATGTTCAAGGTTCTTTTATCAGCTTATATTCAGTAGCACATTGTGGGCCGAGATTGATGGGTAATGAGTCTTTGGGGTGGGGCAAGTTCGCCATGGGAGTGGGTGCTGGTTATGGGCGATTCGGTGTGTGTGGGGGCTGTTGTCTTCCATCCCGTCTTTCGGCCTTGGCGATCATCTTTGGCCGAGTCCTTGGCTGGCTCCCTCTGGCACCTGCTGGTTTTATCTCCACGTGACCTTCCTGTGAACATTCTTCTCCAATCTTGGACATACACTGTCGTACCTCATTCTTTCAATTTTGTCATTTTGTACGAAATTATGGTAGCTTTTGGCTGTGACATCATTAATCTATTGCTGTTCCCTGACTATGTAAAATTTGTTCTTTTGATACTTCATGTCTTTGCTTATTCTTAGTTTAATCATGCTTCCTACCGTATCTTTTCTTTGTTAGGCAAAATATTTCCCTCCGTGCAGAGCGTTCAGTAGTAATCAAAAACTGGCGTCTAGCATTAGTAAAACATAAGATACAATCAAGTACTGAACGGTCAAGACGACTCTGGCCGTGTCCATGATTTAGAGAAAAAACATCAGGCATGCATTACACAGTTCCTTAAGGGTCATTAAGCTATTTAGGCAATATATCAAAAGACATTTGTTATTTCAAAGTGCTCAGAAATACATATCAGATCATAAAGTTATAAAACCTTTGTCATTACCACCTATCAAAAATGTCTAGTTATGTCTTCTTTATTGATTTGGTGTGTTAAAGTGTTTCTTTTATTGATTTAATATGTGAATATACTTTTCTGCTTATGTACTTTATTCAATGAGGTTTGAGCATATCTGTTTTTGTAGCTAGGTAGGACTTTTTGTATTTCGACCCCATTCCTTCAGTACTACATAAATCATGTTCTTTTTTTTTTTTTTTGTCGGGGGAAATAGCACATTACACTTTTTACTGAATATGGCAATTTGATTAAATAGATTGTAAATAATGTATCAGTTTGTGAATCATAGTTAATCGTGGCTCCTTCTGGTGTACACGCGGAAGATAAAGAAAATATGCCTGTATTGTTATATTGTCTGTCTGCATGTGTTAAATACTTAAGTACATACCGGAATAATCTGTTAAATCTACATGATCCAAACATTTGTACTTGGTCACTTAATTGCCAGCAGTGCAGTGTAGCACCAACACACAGACACAGAAAATCATTTCCCGTCATTTGTCGACGAGACTTTCTTGACGTTGAACTACAGCCCGTCATCGGTTACCGAGCACGAGACATTAGTGAAGCTATAAGAAGTGATTTGCGGGCCGCCACAATCCAGTCGTTCCCGTCGGGCCAGTTGCGAGAGAGCAGAAGTAAGCGCAGGTGAAATCCACACAGGTGAAGGAAGAACGCCGGGACGGATCCAGCCGGCCGGGGGAGAACCAGCACTGACCCAAGATGAGCGTCGAATACAAAATGGATACCGCCGTGCACACTCAGGTAAACATTGTTTTTCATACGTTCTTGTGGGTGTAGTCACGTAAGAAGGTGGTTGACACTGGGTTGGATTCGTGTTAATCATTTGCTGCCTCAAACGATTCCATACCAGGAAGCTGTTCATGGCGTAAATCTATTTTTAAAAGATAGTGTGATGAAGTTTGGATTTCTGTTCTAATTCTGTTCTAGTTTGGATTTAAGTTCTGTTTGGATTAGAGGGGATACATCTGTCTTTTCTGGATACAATATTTGCTCTCTGGTTTTCATAAGCGAATGCTGAAGAAAAAACGTCTCATTGGTGAACGTTGTTGGGTTGATTTTAAATTCCACAATAGGGTGAAAGTTGACATACTAGTTTCAATGCCTGGCATTTGTTTTTGTTGTCTCCGGGCAACACTTCACATGTCGGCCACAATAGGTACACCCGTGCCCTATTCTATTGGGGCATATTCAATATTTAAGTCATCGCATCAGACCTCTGTCGTAACATGCAACTGGTCTGAGCAATTACATGTATAGCGAAATGAAATAGTTAAGTGTAGATATTATTTCTTTTTATTGTAAATCACATTGGCATGTTGAGCCCAACGACCACTTTGGCATTACAAATTGTGTAGTCATTGATATGGGTCAGCCGTCTGTCGGGGCCCCCAAATGCAAGGCGATAATAGTTTCATTTTCCTTTCCCGCAGATGAATTAATTGGCAATGAGCCACCCAGTCCCCCCTTAAACATCAGATGAGTCACCCATCAGCAATGGAGGTAGCTTCGATGCAGTCACGTGACTTCAGTGATGCGGACCCGAGTGAGTCCGACTTCCAAATGGCTGGCCACAGGTCTTACCATAAAGTGTCACCGGACAAAGTCAAGTTCTACACCTTGGGCCATCAGGTAAATACTTGTTTTAAACGACACGCAACGTGAGGTTCTTATTGATGCCTAGAGGTAAATTTTTTCAAAAGTATTACTCTCCCAAGAGAACAAACGTTAACATGAGAAACAAGGCAAGCCGCCAACTAATCTACCGGCAAGACAAGATGACATGTCTGACAAAGGAACAAAAAAGAAGAGCCATGTCATTCTCATTCAAGAACATTTGTTATGCATCACAGTTTGACTCGAACGTTTCTTCGACTTGGACGAGCGTTCCAAAGTGCCACATGACCACATAATCCAGTTTCAGTATTGACATCAACATTCTTGTTGCGCTTCATTTTGTTCTAGATGCGGACGAGACAAAAAGTTGTGAGCAACTACTCGACGGTGACAAAGGGAGCGTCAATGGCAGCCAAACCCAGGGCTGCGCTCAAACAAGTTTTTTTCAACCAGGGAGTGTCTGACAGGAACCTTACAGCCGAGGTACTGTCATGTGCTGAAAAAAAACCCAAAGTGGATATAAAAAGTCTGCACACGCTTGTGTGATATAGAAACAATAGAAATCAGTTTTGAAATTTACGTCATTCTTTTCTGCTTTTGTCCATTCTCGGTTCGTTCAGGAAAGGAGTCAGCTGGACGTGTTGAAGCAGGAGCTGGAGACCTTCAGTGTGCCCGTCAGCCTGAAGTGGAGTTGGAGGGAGGAGAGCCGCGGAAGCATGCTGGAGAAGAATTGGACGGATATTGTCAACTCACACTCTGTAAGCAAAAAAACAAGTGGAACATATCAAATGTAGGACAGAAAATAATATTTCTTATTTTTGCCAGATCATGCCTCGGTTGCAGAAGCACCAGCAGGAAGCCATGTGGGAGTTTGTGCTCACCGAGCTCAACTACATCAACAGGCTTATTATCATCAAAGACGTAAGACGCCGTCGGCGCTTTTCTATCCAATTACAAAAGCCACTGACGACTTTCCCGCAACGCTTCTTGCAGTTGGTGATCGCGGCGCTAGTCAACCTGCACCACCGTGGCTTCCTCCAGGAGGTCAGTCCAGTCGTTTTCTGGGCCACCACATTTTTTTTTTCCTGCTTCATTGCCCCACATTGGTGGGTGATGGCTGAAGCTGAATGGAAATATTCTGCTGTGCAAAATGTAAATCATGTTTCCACTCAGAAAGTAGAAAATGTCACTGGCACGACAGACGGAGGTGGCAGACCTCCTCACGTTAGCTACTTGGATGACGGTTTACTCACCGTAATTGCTTGTGTCTGGCAGGTGACCCCCGAGGACCTCTTCTCCAACCTTCCCGCCATCCTCAGCGCACACCAGCTCTTCTGGCAGGAAGTGATTTATCCCATGTTGGAGGAAGTCCGCTCCACGGGCAAACCTTTTAACCCGAGGGGCTTGGAGGCGGGGTGCCTTCAGGTAGGCCTTGGCTTTTCACGCCGTATCCGGCAAGCACGCAAGGCGCAAATTGACTGACTGTTGTCCGCTTGCAGTTCCGCGAGCGCTTCTCAGCATACTGCCATTACTGCGCCGAGGAGGAAACCACCTTTGAGTTTGCGCGGCAACAAATGGAGAGCAACCTACATTTCCTCACTTATGTGCAGGTGGGCTTTTTTTCACAATTTCACTACAAGCTCTTCTTGCTTTGTGAAATGTTTTTAATCGGTTCCAAATTGTGCTCGGCAAGCAGTGGGTGGAGACCCACCCGCAGTGCGCACGGATGCGTCTCGGGGACATGCAGGCCAAACCCCACCAGAGGATCACCAAGTACGCCCTCCTTCTCAAGGCAGTGCTCAAGACCACCCAGGAGCCTGAAGCGCAGCACAGCCTACGGAGCATGGTGAGGAACGTCAACGTCTGCTCATTAGAGCGCCACAAGTCTCCCTTCAAAGCGGGAAAATCTTTTTCAGTTATGCAGTGTCAACGCGTTTCTGGAGAACGTCAACGAATACCTGAGGCTGAGAGACGAGGAGGTGGCGCTCACCATCTCTGCTCAGAGGCTGGAGGGCTACGAGATGGAGGGAATCAATGAGGAAATTGACAAGGTATTGTTGCTAAAATCAATAAAAGAGTCTGAAGTTGTGGAGATTTTATAGGAATTAATGTGATTTTTTTTTAATAGGACAGGGCTAATAAGTCAAAATTAATGGTCTGGATTATTATTATTAATTATTATTATATTATTATTATTAATTATTAAACAGTTTCTGTAGTCATGATATCCACTACTTACACCAACAAAATGGCCAATAGAGTCATCTATCAACTTTTCCTGCAACCGAGGCTAGCAAACAAGCTAGCTAGCTAGCTATCTCTTGAGTCTGCTGAGTGGGAATGATATTGGCAACACTTGGTGTGCAGCACGTGCGCGACATCTGCCAGTTTGACCTGACGTGCCCCATCGTTGGCGTCGGTCAAGGAGTCGTCCGCAAGCTTCTCCTGGAGGAGAACCTGAAGGTCCGTGGCAGGAAAGACAGCAAGGTGAGCCCCCGTTTTGTCTTTCTTTCCAACATAGTGGGGAGATATATATTTGTACTGTCCCACAACAGCTTTTTTTTTTCTTTTTAAACAACGTTTTCATGCCTGCTCATGACTCAGCTGGAGGTGGTGGCTCTTCTGTTCTCCGACGTGCTTCTCATGACAAAAGTGCAAAAGAAAGCAGAACGACTGAAAGTGGTTCGGCCTCCGCTGGCCCTGGACAGAACATACTGCATTATGCTGAAGGATAACTGTAAGTCCAGTTTGCAAATCTACACACAAATTCACGACACACCAAGACACTCCTTCCTCTCGCACAGGTTCCTTTCTCCTGGTGGAGGTGGGGGAGCTTTGGTGTCCCGTCAACACGTACATCTTTACAGCCAGCACTTTGGAAAGCTGCTCCACTTGGGTGTCCGCCATTCACCAGGCAAAGGTAGACCGAATCGGCTGACGTCATCAGATTGTGGTTATGAGATCATGCGAAAAAATGAGTGCTTTGACGTTACCTCCTGGTAACTTTTTTGGGCGAAATGACTAATAGTTTTCTCCATCACGTTGCCAGATGGACCTAAGGACTATGAGGGAGGCCGAGAGCAGACAATCAGAGGCGAAAAAAAGCCCTGCCGCGGTCGATGGGACCTGTGCACTTATTTTAGAAGACGAGCTTTTTGCCGATTTCAAACGCGGACTACCTCAATTGTCAAATGGCACTCATGCATCTCAAGATGCTTCAGGAATACCCAACCATGGCTTTGAAATCTTGCCTCAAAAATTTGCAATCAAAGAGAATGGCTGGAAAGGAGGAGGAAAAGAACGCGTGACCCATCCAGACGACACATTGAGCCAGCCTTCAAAAAATGCTTGGAAAGCTCCTGATCAGTCTGTTCCTAAAATCAATGTGAGCGTCAACGCCAGACCAAGTATTCTGGTGTATCCCGATGTTGACTACCCAACGGATGAAGCCAATTCATGGCCGGTTCTCGACCAAACGCGGAGGGGCGTAGTGTTACCCGGGAATGCCAGGATCGTCAATTCCAAATCTGTGAATTATTACTCGGGGAAAAACCACAAGCCTACACCCTCTGGAGGCACGCCGTCACATGCCGAGAGCAAAGCATTCTCAAAAGCTCCCATGTTAGGACAGAGGAGGACAGACAATGTCCTTCAAGCAATCGACCCGGTGGATAGTTCAGGACCGGCGTGGTCTTCCTCCAACTTGGACTCTGACTGCAGCGCCAATACAAAGAGCTCCAATCCTCACATCGTGCTAAAGCTGGGCGCCCTGAAGCCCACGCGGGGGACATTTTGGAATAACGAGCCCAGAGTGTCGCCGGACGCCGAGATCGTTTCGGAATCTGAACTGAGCCCTCAGCACAGGAAGCCCAAAATAAAAGCCCAGAGGAGCGTTTCCATACCTAATATGTCGATGAGTCAAGACGAGTGGAGTGTTCACTCTCCGGACAGATCTTCCACCACGTCTCCGCTGAATCTTCTGCAGAGAGCTAAAGGGCGAGCAAGGGACAGGGAAACGGCGAAGAGCGACAAAAACATCCCTTTGAAGGTGCTCGCATCTCCTCTGACCTCCACATCTGCGAGCGACAGAGAAGGCGAGTGGGAGGAAGAAGTGCAGCTGCAGAGGCACAGAGTCCTCACGGTGAGTCGAGGATGGAAGGAGCAGCTGGTGGATGGCGACGGGAACGACAGGATGGACAGGTGAGAAACACGTCTTGACCACACCTTCCTGAGGAGGTGACAATCAGATTTATGATTGGCTTGAAGATTGGATTTGTGCTGACTGATCATTTGAAGCGAGTTCCCATTTTTGTCACAAGTGTTGGGGCAAGTGGTAGGAATAACGCAAGAATCAATCAATTAACCAGCATGGAGGAAGGATGAATACATTTTGATTTTAGTCATGTCAAAGTAAAAGTTTCTCTTTGTGTCACGCAGTCCCCTTTTTACAAATGGCACCAACGTGGACTGGCCCGGCTGGTGCTTCGACGAGGACGAGGAGGCGGTGGACTACGTGAACGCGGGAGTCGATGGACTCATGGAGGACATCAATCAGTCTTTGACACTCTGGGATCTTTCTGAGAAGGAAGACAACTTTTGCAGTCGAGTGTGAACACACGTCATCATCACATACACGTAACTTATTTTTGTAGGTCGTACATGTAGCGCGCATGTACTGTGGTTATGTAAATACACTTCAGGTTTTTGTATTTTCCTACTGTTAGTCACAGTCGGGGTTTTCCAGTTTTTGTTGTGCAATAAATTAAGTCAACACAAAAAGCATCTGTTATTGACTTTATCGCTTAAGAGGAAGAACGCAACAATGACCAAAGGGTGTCCAAATGCACGAAAAGTGCCACAAGTGCTTCTTAGCAAGTTTTCTCTCCCGTTGGACGAATCCAACGCGGCGAACTGAAAATGTATTTTTCTCTGCATGGTGGAAAAGAAGAAACAAGCATAAATTTAGGATAATTCAACATGGTCACCAGGGGTGGGTATTGAACCCAAACACCACTGAGCCACAACAATTGCCACCAGGAGTGAGAATTGACTCAACAACCTTCAAGTTGAGAGACAAACACTTCCACAGCCAATCTGTTGAACCACTGGAAATCAAATTAGAATAAGATTTGTATTTATTTCTACGCAAATATCTGCATGTGCGAACTTCGCTAGCATAGCAAATTGAACATTTTAAATTCATAAATAACATATAAAAATACATACAAATAAATGCAATTGATATAAAAGTACAGACATAGGGCACTTCAACATGGTCACCAGGAGTGGGGAATGAACCCACAACCTTCAAATCAGGAGACAAACCCTAACCCATACAAATACACATTCAAATATATGCAGACGGATAGAAAAGCACAGCTTTAACCCCTGCATTTTTTGTTTTATTCTATTTTTTCGTCTATCCCCTTTATTTAATTTAAAGGTTGCTTCATCATAATATTGATCAGAAATGCATTTCTCTTTGCAACGCGCATTACGGTAGTCCGCCAGCGAGTAGTGATGTGCATTCCAGTTCTTTTAAGTGAACGGAATCTTTAGAATCCGTTCACTCAAAAGATTTGTTCAAACGAATCGTTCAACAAATCGTCCCGCCCTCACCCCCACTTTCTGATTGGCTGTTTGATCTCTGACGTCATTCGGACGCTCTATTAGGTACACCGCCATTTTCAGGTGTACCTAATCACAGGTCACTTCATTAGGGAAAAATCATGGTCAAAGCTTCATGGAAAATGAAAAGTGCCACACCCGCCCTCAGCCCCACTTTCTGATTGACTGTTTGATCTGTGACGTCATTCGGACACTCTATTAGGTACACCGCCATTTTCAGGTGTACCTAATAACAGGCCACTTCATTAGGGAAAAACCATGGCCAAAGCTTAATTGAAAGTGAAAAGTGCCACACTCACCCTCACCCCCACTTTCTGATTGGCTGTTTGATCTGTGACGTCACTTGGACACTCCATTAGGTACACCGCCATTTCAAAGTGTACCTAATAACAGGCCACTTTATTAGGGAAATATCATGGTCAAAGGTCACTGGTGTCAAGCTCTAGTCCTCGGGGCCACCTTCCAATATGTTTTCCAAGTTACCCTCGTTAAACACACCTGCGTGAAAAGTTTTGGTCATTTTCACATTCTGCAGGAGCTAAAACTTTTCACGCAGGTGCACTTAACGAGGGAATCTTGGAAAACATGTTGGAATGCAGCCCCGAGGACTGGAGTTTGACACCTGTGATCTTTGTAATGCAATGTGCATTACCGACACCTACTGGTTGAAGTAATATGAACTGAAAAAAGAACGAATCACTTTAGATAGTTCACTGAACAGATTCGTTTCTTTGAACGAATCGTTCACTTATGAGCCAACACTACCAGCGAACGCAATGCATTGTGGGACAGCACGTGAAGATGGCTGCTCCCTTGCTCAGAATGTTGAAGTGTCAATAACGTAGTTTTTCCAAGCCTCAACCTTTACTTATTATATTCTTAACCCTAATATTCGTAGCAACAACATATTCAACAACATATTCAACTGAGAGCGACCGAAAAGAGGTAACCGCTTCTTTCGGCGTGACACGCCTGTACTACTACGAAGAGCAAACGGTTGTGTTGTGTGCTAGCTCAAGCTAACATAGAGGGTCACTGTACAAAGCGAGTAGAAAGACAAACTATCCCGAGTTCCCAATCGATGATTTTTGCTGTTACCACAGAAACCATGTTTGCTGTCGGAGGGATGCTTCGAGCTGGAGCTTCCTTCTGTCGGACGGCGCGGGCTCTGCTTGACACAGCTCGGAACTTCTCCACAGGTAAGAACAGCACTACGGTCGGTTGTTTAAGCTGCCATGACATGTTTCCTAATTTCTTGACACTTCTCACTTCACATGGTCAGGTACGTCCCGACACATCAGGATGCACGCCATCCCCAAGCCCAAGGTCGTGGACAGGTGGAATGAGAAAAGGAGCATGTTTGGAGTATATGACAACATAGGAATCTTAGGTAAGTATGTTGGATAAACATGTTTCAATGCAAAGTCTATCTTACCATGACTTTTTCTTGGCTCCCCTCTGTGATTTTGGGTGTGTATTTAGGAGATTTCAAAGCGCACCCCAAAGACCTGATCCTGGCACCCTGTTGGCTGAAGGGCTTCAAGGGCAACGAGCTGCAGCGACTCATCAGGAAGAAGAGGATGGTGGGAGACAGAATGATGACTCTCGAAAGACACAACTTGGAAAAGAGGATCCGCTTCCTCTACAAACGCTTAAATCGCACTGGCAAACATCGGTAACATCACAAAGGCATCCGGGCGGGTTGTGTATTTAGTTTTTTCAAAGTCCTATGCATATAAATAAACACGTGTTGACAAGTAGTCGTTTCTTGTGTGTGTTACTTTTTTCTTGGCAATTTGGTACACAGGCATTGTACACCTTCTTGGGGTTCAAAATTCAGAGAGGTTTGAAGGTTGGAAGGGAAAAAAACATATTTCATACCAGTGTGATAATACCTCAACATAAGTGCCCTTTGGCTTCATCTTGTGGCAACTATGACAATTTTTAAGGTCTTCAAGTTGGGCTGTGAGATAGTTTACTAATCGAAACTGTTTCTGTAGCTGAGAGCATTCAACACAAAGTCGTCACATTTTTCCCATTTCCCACATTTTTTGCTCTTCCTACGGGCAAATATTCTTTACCCTCAATGAAAGCTGACTAATACTTACAGTAGTTGAGAGTACGGTATTAATTTGTTTTGCATGACAGTCGTATACTGCCCCCTAGTGCACAGAGCAGAAGCATCTGCCCCGAATTGATCATGACGCAGAAAATTGTTTTACATTCAATTAAATTATTGTCTTTACGTTTGTATACACAAAGATAATATTTCTTGTTTGATTTTAATATTTTCTTAATGTAAAGTTAGTTGCCGCGGATTGATCAGACATGTCAACGGGGGATCGTGACGTAACCTCGAAATGTCGTAAAGCGAGAACACTACATACAAACATATGTTTGCATTGACATGGAAGTCCATCTATCAGAGGGAAAAGAGTTGAGTCAACGCTCCGTGGGCATCCACGCACTGCAGTGACGTCCACTTGACCCCCCCCCCCCATTCCCTCACCCCCACCGAACCAGGGCTGCAGTACTGCAAAGTGTGCAGGTGGAGGAGGGGCAGAGAGGGGGGGGGGGGGGGGCGTTGAGCGGGGGTAGTACCGCACTGTGGCTCCGAGTCCAAGTGGGGAAAGGTGGGAGAGGAACTCGACGCATTACTGCAGCAGCAGCAGCCACGCGCATCACGCTTCATCTGCCACGCAGGCGCAGAGAAGCGCGAGAAGGAAGGAAAACATTAGGAATCGACCTCAACAGCTTCTACACTGGAAATTCGAGCACCGAGCCGAGCTATTTGCTTCTTTTTTTGGGAAGGAAGAGCTGGATGCTGAGGAGAACTACGCAGCATCACTCAGCTCACTTCTCTTTGCTGACTCGGCTGCTTTTGTGGGGGGGTTGCTGCACTGCGACACTTTGATGATTTTTTTGGGCAAACTTTTTCTGTTTTTGTTGTTGTTTTCCGCCTGATTCTTTGTTTTGTCACGGTTTCACTTCATTGTTAAGACTTTGGAACCTCCTTGTGCCTCCTCCTCTCGCCTCTCCTCCTACTCCGCTGAGTCAGCGCAAACAGCTGCATAGAACATGTGAGTGGTTCTGCAGATTGGGATGGATTTATTGCTTGCTGTAGTCACTTTGAGAATTTTCTCGAGTGGAACAAATAAAAGAATGTATATTTGTATATGTATAATGTAATGTAATGATATATCTATACTTTCGGCATCCTTGTACAATAAAATGTTCTGAATAATTGAGTTAAATAATTAACAATTTGAGCTGTGGACCAACATGAAGGTACCGGCTTCAATATAAGGTGCACCTGCACAATCTGTACTAGATAGATATAGGTCTTCTCTTTGTTTGTTTGCTAAAGCACGGTCAAAAACTCAAGTCATACTTTGGCGCTATCTTGTGGCAAAAGAAATACGTTGACATAAATTAAAGATCATTTAGTGCTTTGTCGCCATCTTGTGGCATCTCGGTTCCAAGGAATCATGCTGAACTGGATCGGAGTTTCCTGTCGTGCTTTGCCGCCATCTTGGTGCCAAAGAACTACACTTTAGTGAGCTGAGGATCTTCATGTAGTGCTTTGTGGCATATTTGTGCCAAATAATTATTCCGTCTTCTCTTCCACGAGTTTATTTGCACATGTGGTTCCACGCAGGTCTGCCCCAGATGCCGCAGCCCCAGGCGCTCCGGGAGCCCCTGGTGCAGAGGGAGCCCCGGGAGGTGGGCCCCCAGCTCCTCCCAACACCTCCAGCAACCGCAGGCTACAGCAGACGCAGGCCCAAGTCGAGGAGGTACATGGAGAAAAAAAAAAAAAAAACGTAACTCCTGAGTTTCCAAAAATGATTTCCCGTCCCGGACTGTCAGGTGGTGGACATCATGAGGGTGAATGTGGACAAGGTTCTGGAAAGGGACCAGAAGCTCTCCGAGCTGGACGACCGAGCGGATGCCCTTCAAGCTGGGGCGTCACAGTTTGAAAGCTGCGCGGCCAAGCTCAAGAACAAGTATTGGTGGAAGAACTGCAAGGTGGGTACACGAGCGGGGGCTCCTCAATAAGCTCGACTCTCACCGCTGATGTCTTATCTTCTCCTCCTTTCAGATGATGATAATGATGGGCATCATTGGCGTCATCGTGGTGGGGATCATATTCTGTGAGTACACATGACGAACCTCCTCCCTTGGGACTACAGATAATGATGCTCTTCTGTAAATTATGGCACGTAGGGAAGATGCATTTATGGGGTAGAAGACAAGTTTACTATAAATAGTCAAATTTAATACAATTACAAAAACGAAGTGGCACGATGGAGCACATGTCCGCCTCAGAGTTCAGTGGGTGCGGGTTCGATTCCACCTCTGGCCCTCCCTGTGTGGACTTTGCATGTTCTGCCCGTGCCTGTGTGGGTTTTCTCCAGACACTCCATTTTCCTCCCACACCCCAAAAACATTCTCGATAGGCTGATTGAGCACTCCAAATTGCCCATAGGTGTGAGTGGGGATGGTTGTTCGTGTCTGTGTGCCCTGCGATTGGCTGGCAATCGGTTCAGGGATTCCCCAGCCTACTGCTCGATGACTGCTGGGATAGGCTCCGGCACGTCCGCGACCCCCATGGGGATAAGTGGTACAGAAAATGGATGAATTCCTAAAACAAAATGGATGAATTACTAAAACAAAAATTGAAAAATTATATCAAATAAAAATGAGTGTTTTTGTTTTTTCAAAACTAAAAAACAACTATTGGAAATACAGTTTACATTTATAAAACTAATATATTTAAAAATAAAAGAAAAACAATTATATAAGCCTGGTTTAGGCATAGCTACTAGTTTTCTAGGTAATAGCATGTGGTAGTTGTAGAAATAAGATAAGTAATTTTTACCATTATTTTAAATTCGTAAATTCCCGTTTTATTCCTGATTTGTCTAAAGCTATTTTGCCAATTCCAAAGGAAGGTATCCAACTTTGAAAATTCCCGTATTTATACAACAGCAGTATACGTTAACTAAAAGTGTGTGTAGCGAATGTTGCGTCTGACAAGCGTATTAAAAGAAAGTGTTTTATGTTTTCATTTTTGTTTGTTTGAGCGTTTGTGATATATTGCGGGGGACCATTAGACTAATGACTTCTCTTCTCTCTGCGTCATTGGCAGTATACTTCTTCTACTGAGCTTCGCCCGTCAAAATGGATGAATATGGACTTGAGAATGTTGATGAGATGGCAGACGAGAGCGTACAAAAAAAGAAAAAAACAATCCCCCACCCTTTTCACCGTCCTGACCTCTCGCATCACGGCAGCTTTCACTTGTCTCGGCTGTTTATTTTTTTGTCGTTGTTTTTTCCCCCTTGCCTGCTCGTCTTCCTCCCAGCGCCTGTTTTCGGCTTAAACTCTGCTCGGGTTCATGCCGGCTCATGTATTATTGAAGGAGAGAGAAGAACATTTGCGTGAGGTTAGTGGTGCGTACGGGAAGCCGTTTTAGCTTCTCTTCCATTTCCTTTATATCCAGCTCAAGGCCTGTGCTTGTTCTACTACTTTGCCTTATTTGTTCCTCTTGTGTACTTAATTGTCCTAGTTTTGGAGAACAAATGGTATTCTAGTAAGCTGCATATCAAGGAAATGGGAAGAAATCTTGAGCCTCCTTTAATGTGGGCCCGATTTGTGAGCTTGGAGGGAGTCATTTGTCACGCTTGGTTTTGAAGAAGAGTGAGGATTCAAATGGACGAGATCAAAGTTCAGCATTTAATCACATTTCTACAGTTGCACTAGAAAAAAAAAAAAAGTAGTCTCTCAAATGTTTGGCTCAGTCGTGGACAAAGTTTTGTGTGTGGTACTATGTCTCCTGGTTTTGCTGCTGCTGCCACACGAAAGCAAAACCAGTCAAGGTGAGCTTGGCTTCCTATTTGCATGACAAACACGGTCGTGGTAGTTTTCCGTCCTAATAGCGCCATTAGCGCATCCGCTCTTTCATTCTCTAACTGCTCTCTGTTGAACGTCTTCCCAATCGGCTAACCGCTCACCAGTGCCAAACCGCGACTACTTTCAACTGTTAGCATCATGTAGCACTCTAACAAGGCATTTGTCACGTTCATGTCCATCTTTCAGGGGTTTTTGAAGGAGGGGTTGTTAACATATAGTTAAGATGCGCATATTTTCTTCTAAGACTAATTTGTGGGTGTTATACATTAAAAATGACAACAAGGTGCATTTCTGCATAGCTAGCGGTTGCTAACACACGTTGCAGTTAGACGGCGAAACGGGATTATTTGGCACTGAACACCTGTTTTGTGATTTACCTGAACAACGCAGCGGGAGGTGAAAATGTTTGCCGGACAAAATGCATGCTTGTCAATTTTGCTGATGCCAATAAAACAATTAAAACAGTTCTGTGGGACTGTGTTGTTTTTTTTGTGTTTATTATTTACGTAGATGCAGTCCAAATACTATTCATCCATTTTTTATAGCAGGTTAGTTACGGGGCAGATATCAACAAACGACGGGACCGACATTTTTGGTGGCTGTTTTTTTTATTTCACGGCAACATCAAAACAATGGTAAGTGATATTTTTCTAACTTTTGTTCTTATTTGTTTCTATACTGATCACTGCTTTGACGTTACAAAAATATATATTTGACATTGTACACCCATTTTATATTTATTTCCAAGACTTTATTTTGGAAACAATGCCAGTGGTAATGCAACCTGTAAATAAATGTCAAATCCCATTTACAGACCAATATAAAATTACCATCAAGTTCTAGGATAATATTCCAACTCAAGCCAAAGTCAAACTCACTAAAGAAAGTAAATAAATAAATATATATTTACAAATTTTTGTCATTTAAAGCTATTTTGTAGTACTCTGCTAAAAATTATTAATTTAGGTCAAAGATAATCTATGTGTAACATTAGACAATAATAATAATATTAAGTCTGTTTGCTAATCTGTTGTGTTTATGGCATAGATGGGAGCGCGTACTGATGACGTGAGCAAGGAGGAAGTAGTATGTGTTCTATTAATGAAGATTGACAAATCATGGCCACTACTGTTCCAAGTCTAGGCTAAAAGCCTCATGTTGACGGAAATGAGATTATTGTTGTTGGAATGAAACATACACAGTGAACAGAATGTCAGCAAATAATCTGTTTAAATTGAAGCCAGTTCATAAATAAACGCCGTGTTTCTAGTTGATGAGCTGGTAGAAGAACACCACAGTGATGACCAACAATGACAACACCCACCAGTAGTCATCTGTGGAGTGACAAACATTTTACCCTCACAATACCTCCCTCTGTTTAGAGCATCTGTTTTCTGATACGAGTTCGTACCTGCTTCCGGGTGTTCGACCAGCACGCTGACGGAAAGCGAAGCGTCCAGGGCCACGTGGGACACCCTGCAGGTGATTCGGGTTCCCGGGGCCACGTCGGTGGGCACCACCAGGCGGGATGAGAGTGAGTAGGTGCCATCGCTATGCTTCTGGTGGCTGGACATCGAGCCCTGATCGGCGAGGATGGCGGGCTCCTCGTCCGTCGGCGAGTGTGAAAGCCACTCCACCTGCGGGAGAACGTAATTGATGTTGTTGCTCGACAGACGGTACCTCAGATTTTAAGAGTCCCAATTTAGGAGTTATTGCCTGGTTGACTTTTTATTTTATGGAAAAGTGATTGATATATAATATATGAGTAGATTGAACTTGGTCACAGAAAGAATTGAACAGTAAAGGTAGCGTAGTACCCTGCAGTGACCCACCTTAGCCTCTAGAGGGTAGTATTTTCTACAATGGCAGCTTAGGGTCTGTGCTGTATTTCCTTTTAAAACTAGCTTCTCCTCCTCCGAAAGTGAAACACTTGGTGCCTCTGCAAAGAAGAGCAAAACAGACATGCATGCATTCCCATGCCAGCCGGTTCCCTGTTGTGGGCGCGAGGTGATATTGGGGCGAAACTTACGAAGCACCTGCAGCTTGATCACCTGCTGGCCAGAGAAAGGACCGATAGCGACGGAGCAGATATAGGCGCCTTCATCTGTAACTTTTAAGTTGCTCAAGGTCACTGAGGCGTTTCCCTCGCTCACAACCTGGCTAGCATCCATGCTGGAGTCCTTGCTCCAGTGACGCACTGGCGAATCAGAAACAGCGCCGTTCTCCTCACTTCTTGTTAAACACTCGACAGTGGCAAGGCCGCACTCACCCTCAGCGGCACCTCCTTGCGTATCGTTCAACCTCGCCGCCATTTTGAGGATTTTCTGTCCAAATCCTCGATATTGTTGACGCCACTCGATGTGCATTTCCTCATCGGGCGCCATGTCCCGATGGTTGAAGCCGCAGCTGAGAAGGCTGGCGCCTCTCAGGGGCGCGGACACAGAGTTGACGGCAGAAAACACCAGGAAAGACACTGAGGAGACACAACGCAAGAGGAAGGATGACTTTAAATTTCTGGTAGCCCGCAATCACACACACTGGCAATATTGTACCTTCAGTCAGCAATGTTCCAGTCTGACTCAAGGGCAGGCCCAGTTCCATGTGTATCTGACTCGATTGGTCGTCGGCCGGTGGCATGGCACGTAGAATCAACAAAGTGCCGAAGGCCCCGTCTTTCACATCGATGGACACCAGAAAATAGTCCGATTCCGACCTTTCCTTCAAGGCATACTTGCTTATTTTGCACGTCACCTCCTGCTCGTTGCAGTCCGCGTGGAGTACAACGTTGATGTTGGGAATCTTGAACGACGACACTGCAACAAACAAAGGCGGGGCAGTCAAAGCCGCGCCGACGTTCAAATATGCCACGGCGGGGGAAGTACCGTTGGACTCGAACATAATGGCACGTGGATCCGGGTTAGCCAGCGGGACAAATGGAGATTGAACTTCAAGGGATTCGTGGGAATCAACAAACACGTCTCTCAAGATGAGTGTAGCCGGACTACTGGGGAAGCCGGAGCTCATGTGCAGTCCCACCGAGTCTTCCATTAACTCGCAGGACAGAACTATATCTGCAACTCCAGATGCTGCACAACACCATTTTGAATATATCATTTGAAGGACACTATAGTCAAATCATTTTAGAATGTATTATTTTATCGTTTAGTCCCCTGATTATTTGAATTAATCGAATCAAAATATTTAATTTGCATTAAAGTGTATTGCAAAACCGGTTTCCCTGTTTCCTGTTTTAACCAATTGTTATTGTTTATATTGTTAAGTGACGGAAAAAAACAACTACACAACACTGAAAAAAGGATCTCACCACACACGCAGGTCGTTAAGACTCCACACAAAATGATTCTCGTCACCTCCATGGCGTTTCTTTGGGGCGAATAAGAGCAACACAGAAAATGTGGCCATTAAAAAAAAACACTTCCTTTCACTTTCGATTTGAACAAAATGCATTATGTTCGGCACAACGTACACTCGACACGACAGTATTTGAAAGTAACTATTTTTTGAAGCCACACGTCACGATATTGTTGGAGACTATAGTAAAAATGACTAACCTGAGGAGGATAGGAGGAGAATAACTACTTGGACAGAGGGCACTTTCGACGATTCAAGTTGCGCTCTGATTGGCGCATGCGCAGAACAACAGCGTCAAAAGCGAAAGTGAAAGTGGAATGCAGAATCGTGACGGTCAAGTCGTCGTGGAGACCAGCGCTTGATTTGGGCAACAGAAAAATATTGAACGTATAGAAAGAAGTAAGGAATTTGATTAAAATGCGGTGCAAACTGATAAAATACAGTCAAACCTCTTCATACGAATTTAATTCGTTCCGGGACTTACTTCATATGTTGAAATAGTCATATGTTGGATCAAATATTCCCATAAATATACACTGTAATTCGTTTAATTCGTTCCACAGCAAAAAAAAAAAAAAAAAAAGATAACTCCTAAAATACTGCAGACAATTACACATAGCAATAAAACAAATGCATTACAGTGATCCCTCGCTACTTCACGTTTCGTTTATAGCGGCTTCACTATATCGCGGATTTTTTTTTTCAAATTAAAAAAAACATTTAAAAGTCTAAATAAAACTTCTAAATTGAGGAAACCTTTAGGACAAGGTAGTATTGCTCCAAATGTTCCTTTACATTCCTGTAGAAGTCCGTTTCTTCTTCCTTCTCATGTGCCTCCTGATAATGCACAGACGCAAGCAACAGAGTCAGTCTATTTATAGTTGGACTGAGATGATGACGGGAAAGAACAAAATAAGTGCGACGCTCAGTGTATGCTTGTGTGGCTGTTGGACAAAGGTGGGACAATAGGCGATGATGGTCAGACAGGAAAAGGCTGTCCCCTTTCTAGCATCTCATTGTGTCAACACGGCCAACATCAACATCTCTCAGGTCTTACAGTGCTGGTGGAAACGCTTGCAGGTTGCAACAAAGGGGGGAGGAGGAATGGGAGGGGGGGGCAGGAAGGAAATTAAGGGGGGGGGGGGGGGGAATGAGGGGTAAATGGGTGTTTCCACTGTGTGGGATGGCAAAGATAAAGTGGGGAAACTTTCATTTCACTTGCAGTCACGCACAGACAAAGATGAACCTTTAAGTGCGCTACCAAACACTCTGAGCGACTGCTGGGGAAGATCTGATAAGAAATGGTGGACTCCGAGTGCAACACTGAGGAGAAGTACTTGAGTAGAGCTGGAAGGTGCTGCGATCGCTGCCCAGCGGGTCAGTTTGCGATCACGCTACAGCTGGGCTTACGGGATCTCCTCACGCTTGTGTTCACCCTCGCCAGGAAGCTTTGTGCGAGCCGACTGCAACCACACTGGCAAGACTCAATGTGACGAGTGCAAGCGAGGGCTGTTCACGGCCACCAGAAATCACCTCAGTGGCTGCCGCGTGTGCAAGTCGTGCAGTGCCAGTAAGTCAAGTCACACTCATGGACGCTCGTGACAACCAAGAAACGATTGAAGATTTGATTCGCAGGCAACAACCAGATGACGGCGGAGGCGTGCACGGCTGACAAGGACACAGTGTGCAAGTGTGCCTCGGGCTACTTCTGTATCGAGGAGTCCTGCGACCACTGTATGCCCGCGACCTCCTGTCCTCGGGGGACAGGGGTCAAGGTTCAAAGTAGGCTCTCTATGAATTTGTGTTAGGGTCCACTTCCATTTCCACAAGGGAAAATCAAGTTTTCCTTTTTTAACAGCATGGGGAACCAAGGATACGATCTGCGCTCCGTGTGGGAATGGAACGTACAGCAACGTGTCTGACTCCTTCTCAGCCTGCCAAACACACACAAGGTCAAAGGTCTTCTGACCGTTGTGTTTTCAATTGTCATGAGGGACACTGCACTTTAATGAAATAACAAAAATGGTTGTAAAAATATATCTTGTAACGATAGGTAGCATACCTGATGCAATACGTGTGTGCTTCTTTGACATTGTTTGTATTTGCTGATAGATGTGACGACTTGGGTCGAGTGCTGAAAAGTGCAGGAAACTCCACCGCCGACGCAATCTGTGGCGAGTTAAAATCTGGTGGGTGACATTTTCACATGAAGAGTCTCTCTTCTGTGCAGGAAGAACTATTGTCATTGACCAATGACTTAGTGTTTTCTCTACCGTCACATCATATTACCGTATTTGCCGGTGTATTGGTCGACCTTTTTCGATCCAAAATCGACCGAAAAAAATCGACCTCGACTTATACACCGAGTCATAAAATTTAACTTCGTATTCATCGCTTCAAATGTGATGGTAACCAAGGCTGTTTCTCATGCATCTCATTGTGCGTGGGTGTGCGTCCGTCAGGCTCATCAAACAGCGAGAAACTGAATCATTATAAAGCGTTCGTCGCATTAACACGCATCCTCAGCAACAATTTCAAATATTCTCACCTCAATAACGGACATCGAAAGCCAGGCAGCGACGATGACTGCTAGGGGGAAGTACTGGGTATTGAGCGAATGTGCGAGTCATCGCGCGTCAAGCAACGACAATAACTACCGGTACGTAAACATTCAATCGCCATGTCTAAATGAATGTCGTTGGCACTTAGAAAATATTCGCCAAACTTGGCCAGACTTCCAGGGGAAGAGGCCGAATTTTCACTTGTTCTGGCCGACCGGAGGAACCAGCCGAGGCGGACACTTTACGGCGGTTGAGTCGTTGGCACTTAGAAAATATTCGCCAAACTTGGCCGGACTTCCAGGGGAAGAGGCCGAATTTTCACTTGTGGTGGGCGACATGGGGAACCAGCCGAGGCGAACACTTTAGAACCGGGCGGCGTGCGCGAGTGCGCGGCCCGCTGGAAGTCGAATGAGGCTCCGCGATTTCATCCGCGGTGCTTATAAAGTGCCGATCCGCTCGGCCGGAGCTATTTTCGGCCACCCGGCGCGTGTGCACGGCCTCCCGGCTGTGCCGGGCGGCGTGCGCGAGCTCGCCGGCTGCTGGAAGTCGAATGAGGCTCCGCGATCTCCTCCGCGGTGCTTATAAACAGCCGATTCGCTCCGCGGGAGGTATTCCCGGCAACTTGGCGCGTGCGCATGGCCTCTCGGATGTGCCGGGCGGCGTGCGGGAGCTCGCCGGCTGCTGGAAGTCGAATGAGGCTCTGCGATCTCCTCCGTGGTGCTTATAAAGAGCCGGTCCGCTCGGCGGGAGCTATTTCCGGCCACTTGGCGCGTGTGCACGGCCTCCCGGTGGTGCCGGGCGGCGTGCGCGAGTGCGCTGGCCGCTGGAAGTCGAATGAGGCTCCGCGATCTCCTCCGCGGTGCTTATAAAGTGCCGATCCGCTCGGCTTGGAGCTATTTCCGGCCTCCCGGTGGTGCCGGGCGGCGTGCGCGAGCTCGCCGGCCGCTGGAAGTCGAATGAGGCTCCGCGATCTCCTCCGCGGTGCTTATAAACAGCGGCATGCGCACGGCCTCCCGGAATTTGAACACATTTCGTCAATAAATTTCGCATATTGAATTTTGAAGTTTAATATAATGCAACAATTGAGCTCGACTTATACAAAGGATATATCATAAAATCGTAAATTTCCGTCGAATTTTAGGGGGTCGACTTATACACCGAGTCGACTTATACACCGGCAAATACGGTAGTTTAGTGCTGCCTAGCGGTTGACAGTGGAATTATAGCCAAAATAAATATGAAGCAGAACAAAATGGTTATGTATGGACTGCGCACAAAATTCATCAAAATAACATGATGTTGGAGTGTTTACTGTATTATAATCTGAAACACGTTGTTTTTTGTGTGTGTGTGTGAACCAAATCTGACAATTTAATATAATGTAATTGAATCAATTCACAGCACTTTTGCTTTTGCAGGCTGCTCGTGGATTTTACCTGCAGGCTTATGGCTGGGCTTTGTGCTGAGCATACTCGTTGTTTTGGGGCTGATGTGCTGGAAGGCCAAACGGAAATCATACAAAGCAGGTACATACATGCATTCTTTCAAACACTTGCTAGTTTTGAAAAGAGGGCATCGCCTGCTACAGACATTCTTCCACTGTTTCCTTTTCTGTGGTTATATATTATATTCATTAAAAATTGCATGACTCTGAATAAGATAAACGCTGGATATGCAGTATCTGCCTGAGTATTCTGTACAGATTAAATGTAACGGAAACCGCATTCTGCACATATTTACTTTTACACAATAACGCGGCGATGATGTGACGCACACCGTACCAGCAGCTGACTCATAACGACCTACATATGTGCCACAGGTAGTTTTGACTGCCATTTACTGTGACCACCAAGTGGAAAGTACACACGCAAAGCCAATTTCGTTATGGTTTTGCTTGTGCCCATCTGCCAAAATTATTTTTGAAAAATGACATCAATGCTAATGCTCAAGAGCTTCTGCTTTTCTAACCACACCAGAAAGTTAGCATTTTTATGTGATAATTGTTTTATGACATAAGTTTCCAGAAAAGAAATGTGATTTCCTGTTTGATTCGGGTAATTAAGTGAAATTTAAACAGATTGAATTCCGTTTGTGGTGTCCACAGCCAGGTCAAACGCTTCCCTTACTGAGGCAAGGACCATAACAAAGAGTTCGCTGGAACCTGCCCTACAAACCCACGAAACGTTTGATCAGTGCCAAAAGACCAACGTGACGAAGGCCTGCCAGTTTACTCTACTGAACCTGGGTAATAAATAAATGCCAGTTGTTGTTTTTTTTTCAAACTGAAAGGGTTCAGGCCAAGGTTGAGAAGATGAGTTAAAACAACAACAAAAATCTGAAAACATTTCACTTTGTGTACAATTGATTTTTTTTTTTTTTTTTGTCAATGAAATAAACTACAACGGAAATGATTTTAAGAAAAGGAAACGGAAATTTAAATCAGTAAAAAGAGCTGTGACGTCCTTACGACAACACTAAATGTGCGTTTTAAATCCGCATTAAGGTCATCCATCACGTTTTCCATCCTGTACTAATAATCTAACTGGTGGTAGGTGATGAGTCATCATTTTTAATCCTCGTTCCCCAGATGAAAGCGCGACTATCTGCGAGGACCTTCCGCTCAGCCTGAAGACCGACGGCTCGGAGCAGCGCAAAGGGACCGACGCGTACCATCGGAGCCACTCGGAGCCACAGGAGGACGAGTGGTGCGGGACATGAGCGCAATTCTCGAGACATTGCAAAAAGATGGCTCCAACTTCTGGGGATTACTGCCCCCTGCTGGTTGTCTATTGCAACTTGCTGTCATAAATCAGGAGCTTGCCAGCACATTCAACTCTATAGGTAAATCCCATGCTACAGTTTTCCGTGCCTTTTTGTAAAAAAAATACCATGGGACTATATTGAAGTGAAGGCCATTGAAGGTTGAATAGAAAAGTAGTGCTTTGCCGTCATCTTATGGCATCCGTCGGCAGTTACAAACCTTTCATTTTCGCCATTCTGTACTCATCCCTAAATGGTAAGTGTCATATTTTTGGGAAGCCTCTTAAAATTAAAGCCGAGACTCCAAACTTCCATCACATTTTGATGGTTTTATTTCAAATCAATTGTGGTGGCTTTGGGAAAACTGTCCAAATGCTTCACTTCCATACAGCTGCACTATTTATTTCCTTCGCTCTGTCACTCAACTGGTACATCACACCCAAACATTCAATTATATATCATTTATATACATGCACACGTACCTTGACTATTTCCTACGTACACTAAAAGAGTTAAGAGAGGACATCACATATTCACAGTCCATCATTTTACCGCAATGTTTTCAATCGGCCTTCTTGAAGACTTGCTTGGCAACGACGCCTCCCACCCTCATCTCCTGCAGAGAAGCAAGAAGGCCATTAGGGTAAAACAGAGGAATTTAATTAATAGTGACAATCAATACAAGAATCTCCAGCACAAAAGGAGTGTCACAGGAGAGTCACCCCCACCCTCCCCCGTTATTTGACCCCGTAATCCTTTCTTCTCCTCTTTTCACTGCTCTCCCTCCCCGCTGCTGGAGGGAGAGAAGAAATCCTCAAAAAATCTCCTTAGGGGAACAATGTCTTGTTTGACACATCTTCGTGAGAACTTGGCAAACCTCTTTCCAAAAACAAAGCATACAAGTTGTTGTTTTTCCTTACCAAATGCAGCTTGTCGCCTTCCAGCCAGTGTGTCCAACCTCGGCCTTCCTTCTCGCCTCGTTGTACGCAAACCAGCTTGTCCCCTTCCCAGCTCACGGTGGTCTGTTCAAAGACATGCTGTGAGGACAACTGCACACGCAATCTGCATGTTAACTAGTTTGTACGTTTAAAACCCTCTTTAGTGTTGCCTCCAAGCTGGTTACATTTATAGAATGCTCTTGGAATTTGTTTCTGAAGAACATTTGGAACGATTTCCCAAACTCAGAAACTTGAATTCGAACCTCATACAGATAGACACAAATAAGAAACTAATGTTTGTTTGTTTTTTCTTTTTGAGTGCAAACTTTTATCGACCACCATAAAACACACAAAAATGTTTTCAAGTAAAGACCCCTGAAATGACGGCATCAAATTGAAATTTAATGGCAGACCCCAAGCCTCTTTTCCTGCCTGGCTTCTTGAGACATTTTTAAGACATTCATTGTTTTCCCTACAACAACTGTGAGACAAATTTGTGGAAAGGGACAAAATATGTGTTGAGACTTTTTTGCATGTCTACTCTTGGTAGACATGCCTACCAAATTTCATATTGCTAAGTCAAAGTGGCTTTGGGGGGGCTGAATTTTCAAAAGGGCCAGAGGCGGACCCAAAAGCTGCGTGGGCCGTCTTTGTGATTATTACTCTTGCTGCCCATTGTGAGCCGAACCACAGGAGGCAGTCGCAACACAAAATCCCCACAGGAGGCCCGGTTGTCTTTGCTCATACAAGCACACAAAGCCAACTGGTACGACACCTCCAGGTTGAAGTTCCTTCCACCGACCTGACACGTGCGACCGTCTACGGGGCCGAGGTCTTCGGTGAACTCCTGCCCGACGACAAAGTCCATGTTGAAGTTCTTGAAGGTGGTGAGAGTGCGGATCTTCATGGTCCCCGTGGCCAGATCATGGCTGATGTCCTTGGAGGGCTTCAGCAGACACACAATCTTCCTCAGAGCAAAGTTGATGTCTGAAGAAGGAGGAAAAGTGCACTTGAATGGAACACTGTGTGTGTGGGTGTGCGTGTGTTTGTCTACAATGTGTGTGCATGTGTGGGGTCACACAGAGGACAGACTGATGAGCTCAGTCCTTGAATGTGCAGCTGCAAATGGAGATTACAGCATTATTGAAATGAACGTTGTGGACCGTTTCATTTTTGTTAAGACCGCACACATGGATGAACGGGAACCGTTCACCCAAAAACATAAATAAAAAAAATAAAAAAGGAACGTTGCGTCTTTGAATGTAGACCAACAGGCGCCAGCAAATTTAAGCAAAAAAAAAAAATCAAGATTTGAGATTGGACATTAGATACTTACTTACTGTGTTTTTGCCTGTGGAATTTCTAAATTTTGTCATGGTTGAAAAAATGTGTTTGTTTTTTTTTTACGGTGTTTTAGTCTCTGAGTTCTGGTTTTCATCAAGTCGTGGTCTCGGGATGACCGTTTCACTAGTTAGAATCAAAACTTTACTAAAAAATAACATGCAGTAATGAAACATTTGTTTATATAATTTTGCATGAGTGTTTGTGTATTAACTATTAAGTGCATAGCAGGCCAGATCAAATGCTCAGGCAGGCCAAAATTGGCCCACGAGCCACATGTTTCTCACTACACCTTTCAAGACAGCATAGCAATGCAAAACATTGCACGTACATTATGAACAATAATGGAGTGATGAGAAAAAAAACCTCACCTAAAGCTGCAAGGTAGGCGTCCATGTTCTCCTGTTCCACCATATGAAACAGCCCAGAGTAGTCAGGTTTAGACATGGTGGCTTGGTACGGAACCCCAAACACACTGTGAAATGTTGAGAAAGGCCTCAGACAGCAAAATGTTCAGCAAGAGAATTCAGAGCGGTGAACTGTTGATTCCGGAAGGTAGCAATGACTCACAGAAGGCTCACAGCTTCTTTCAGTTATGCCGGAGTTGGGAAGGAGGGAAGAAAGGAGGGAGGAGGCTTCATTCAATCTACTTTCCTATCGCCTTTCACTCGAGGTGGGCGGTGCCTAGGAGCTCAACATGAGGAGAGAGGAGCATGTTGCTGGGGGAGGATTGGACCCCACCCCCCAAAAGGGTCTCACTTAAAAAAACAAAAATCCTTAATGAGCAATAATATCATGATGAGAATCAGCTTTTAATTTGGAAAAACAAAAATCAATTGAAGTACTAAAATGCTAGTTAAAATAATTTATTATGAAAATAATTTTAAAATAAAATACAAAAGTAGATTTAAAATTAATTCAATTCTGCCTCATGATTAAGATCACATTTATTTTGTTTGATCTATTTTTAGTCATACTAAAAAAGATTTATTTAGATTTATTTAAATGGACTAATTTATGAATTTGCAATATTGGTTTGGGTGCGAGATCATTTTGCTTTAGTAATTGCTTTTTTTTTTTTTTTTTTTAACCAGACTCAGTTGTTTAGACAGTTATTTGAATTGTCATTGAAATTCTTTGATTGAATTTTGTCAACATAGTCTCACCATTCTCGATAGTTCCTTACGACTTATAATGTAAACTTTTATTGTACAGGTGAAGATTTGAGGAGCAGGCTAAAGTTGAAAACAAAAGATCACATGTCATAAAGTATACATTGAAATCATGCAAATGGACATGTATTGAAATTATGTTTAAAGTTTGTGCTGTGAAAGTAGGCTCACATAAATAACACAAGATGACTTCAAAATACACTTAAAAAAACTTATTTTTTCTTTAACGAGCCACTTTTCTTCTCTGACTTTGGCTTCTTCTTGTCTTTCTTGGGTTTGCCCAGGTTCTCGTACATGTCTGAGTCTTTGCTTCTGCGAAGAGAAAAGTGGGAAATTGAAGAAAAAAGGGAGGAGGTTCGAGTCTGTGTGCAAACTCTCCTGGCTCACGGGCCATATTTAATTTTTGAAATTGACACATGGGCCAAGTCAGTCACACTAATAATCAATCATTTACTACAATTGCCTTTTCTACCTACAATAAAATTCAATGCAACAAATATGATGAATAATGAATAATGTGAGGCGGCTCAGTTGCGCACTGGGTAGCACGTCCGCCTCACAGTTAGGAGGGTGCGGGTTCGATTCCACCTCCGGCCCTCCCTGTGCGGAGTTTGCATGTTCTCCCCGAGCCCGCGTGGGTTTTCTCCGGGCACTCCGGTTTCCTCCCACATTCCAAAAACATGCTTGGTAGGCCGATTGATCACTCCAAATTGTCCCTAGGTGTGAGTGCGAGTGCGAATGGTCGTTTGTCTCTGTGTGCCCTGCGATTGGCTGGCAACCGGTTCAGGGTGTCCCCCGCCTACTGCCCGATGACGGCTGGGATAGGCTCCAGCACGCCCGCGACCCCCGTGGGGACTAAGCGGTTCAGAAAATGGATGGATGGATGGATGGATGGATGAATAATGTGAATGGATTTTTACACTTAAGCAATGAGGCTCAGCTTCAAATTGCAGCCGTGAGTGGCTAAATTAACATGTACTTATGATGTGAACAATACTCCTCCCTCAAAAAGTGCGAAGCTACCAGAAGCTGAGTTGTGGTTGTCGCCTCAGTGCGAGCTTTGGCGCATCCGTGCCATGTGAAATGTGTCTACAGTCGTGATAGTTCAAACAGGGATCGCATTTTCCACTTTGACTCACTTTGAGATGTTCCTGGTCCCCGGCGGGTGTTTGAGCTGCAGATTTCCATACTCCGTCTCAGCCTCCTGCGGGAGGAGATCAACACAGGAGGGTTCAATCTATGTCGCGGTTTTCTTTTGAAGCCAAAGTTCATCTTTCAAAAAGCGCTGCTGATAAAAGTGTCTGGAGTTCAAATCAGCAGAGAAAGGTTCAAAGGCCAGTTGGATCATTGCCAGACATCAATCAATGTATTGCGTTTTGTAAGTTATTACAAAATACAAGGGGGGAAAAAATCCTTGAAAAAATAATCACATATTGAATAAAAAATATAAAATAAAATCTGAAATAAAATAAATATGGGCGGCTCGGTGGCGCACTGGGTAGCACGTCCGCCTCACAGTTAGGAGGGTGCGGGTTCGATTCCACCTCCGGCCCTCCCTGTGTGGAGTTTGCATGTTCTCCCCGGGCCCGCGTGGGTTTTCTCCGGGCACTCCGGTTTCCTCCCACATTCCAAAAACATGCTTGGTAGGCCGATTGAAGACTCCAAATTGTCCCTAGGTGTGAGTGTGAGTGCGATTGGTTGTCTGTCTCTGTGTGCCCTGCGATTGGCTGGCAACCAGTTCTGGGTGTCCCCCGCCTACTGCCCGATGACGGCTGGGATAGGCTCCAGCACGCCCGCGACCCCCGTGGGGACTAAGCGGTTCAGAAAATGGATGGATGGATGGAAAATAAATATATAATATAGTTTTTCATTCTTACCAAGGAGGCCCCATCTTTAGCCTTGGTGGTCTGGATGTACTCGGAGACGGCCAGGTAGATGAACTTGTACTGGGCCTCGGTCTGGACCATGCCGGAGCGCTGCTCGCGCACCATCTGGATGTACTTGGAGATGTCGATGTCACAGTTGATACCTGGAGGCGGTTGAGAGAGCTTCAGAGAACGGACGAGCGCTAACAACGTCAACGTCATTTTTTTTGTTTGTTTTAATTACCTATTGTGTCAATTGTCTCGATGATCATGTCAATCACCACAATGGTGCCCGTCCGACCAATCCCAGCGCTGCAGACACAAAGTAGAATTGGTGGTATGACCAAGTGACAGCGTAAAAATAAAAAAATTCTACTGAAGCTTATTAACGACACTCGCGGCTAAGCATAAGTTAAAGGTCGCAGAGGGATTCTGTTGCGCAACACCATGAACCGTATACAACAAAACAGGCCTTTATACTTCCCACGTCACAAGCACCAACATTCCTCAAGGATAAACTATCAGTTGACTCGAACCCTTTTACTCAGCTAATCTTGTAACTAGGATCTTAAATGAGAGCTTCAGCTTTGGAATGTTTGCCATAAATACTATTTTATTTTTACATCAAAAAGCATCATAGCACATTCACCATGTACGTTTGTGGATAAACAGCAGAGCGGCGACATCTATTGATTTATGCAAGGATTTTGATAGTCAATCATTTCATTTGATTTATTTATTTATTTGAGCTCACATCTAAATGGCTCAATATTTCTCATGAGTTCCTAAGGACTCCTTTTTAGTTCCACTCTTATTTTCTCAGAATAGTAATAATTTAGGTTACAGTGTGGATAGAGCCAATTTCCATTCTTATGCTTATGATACTCTTTCCAAGACCAACATTTAAGCTCTTAAATTGATTATCCATGCTAGCAAAACAAAGTGATGCTTTTCTCTGGTGCTAAAAGGAGCAGCGAATCCCATTCTGATTCTGACAAGTGCATCTGCGACTCCCGGCCTCGTGTGTACCTGCAGTGGATGATCATGGGGCCGGCATCGGGATATTCAGCCTGTTTGTCGTTGACTTGTGTGAGGAAGCTGAGGACGGCACCGGGCTCCTGAGGGACGCCGTGATCGGGCCAGCTCATGTACTGGTAATGCCAAATGGTGCGGGTGTGCTTGGGCTGCTGACGTGAGGGGGAGAACGTCAGCAAGTTTACCTCGAGTGCAGCGAGGTCAAAACCCTGCGGCGTCCACCTTGTTCATTGGCGCCAGCTCCAAGATTCGGACTTTGTAATCGGTGGCTTCCCTTTCCGACTGGGAGGTCACAACGTAGCGGCCCACCTCCTTGGCGCTGTCCTTCTCGGGCCAGTATGGCACACATTTATTCTGTGAGTGGAATTAAACATACAGATGTTCAGGATGAACTAGAATTTTTTTTAGAATTGAATGCAATCTTGTTACATTCAAATTGGGTAAAACAAAATAGTCGTCTTTTAAAACTTGCACTTTAAGAGTCAAATGGCTCACAAGAATGTAAAAAAAAGATATAGTTTTTGAAATGCTAATTGGCATTGTTGTGAATGTGCGATTTTGACAATTCAGACACTGACCCGCCCTTTCTCCACCTCCCTGGTCGTCATGACGATGACACTGGTGTTCTCTTGCCACACCATCTGCCAGAAGTCGTTGACAGTCGTTGCCAGGCAACCCTGAGTGGCGATGTAAACTTTCGGATTCTCCGACTCCCACAAGGTGTTCTACAAAGCGGCCCGGGCGAGACAAAGTCAACTTTCGGCTTGTAACTTGCGAGTTTTGCGACCGAGAGAGGCCCGGCAGGATTCAGGGACGTACTCGCACGTAGTTGGCGTTGATGTAGTCTGAACCGGCCACGTTGGGGTCAACGTCCTGCAGGATGACTCTGGTGTCATTGACTGCAAGGAAAAATTCAAAACATTTACTTCAGGTCATAGCTGCAAGGTTTAAAAAGAAAAATACATAGTGGTGTCTTGAGCTACAAGTTAAATTAGCTTTCCTTATTGAAATAAATGGAAATAGAATTCATCCATTCCAGCCTCCCCAAAAAACAACAAAATGACCTTTTAATATAAGAACCAGGTAAAAAAGCACTGAGGGGGGGAAAAACAAGACTTACAAGGAAGAATATTCTTGTATCTGTTTTTGGACTTGTTCTCTGGTCTCTGGCCTTCCTCTCGACTCTTTTTCACCTTAGCCTCCAACTTTTGAAGAACCTGGGTGGCAGTTGAAAGGATCATTAGGGGATGTCCACTCAAAACACGGATTCCACCGCCACAAGATGGCAGCCCGCCGCCATTATTGACAGAAGACGTGATTCAGTGCTGATGGCGCTCAAGATGACTGACTTGACTTACATCAAACTCCTCCCAGAAGCCCGCCTTGCTTTTCCCGCCCTCGACCTCCTGCTGCATGAGAGTCGTCTGGTCCAATTCTTTCACTCGACTGTCGATGTCGGCCGCGTTCACTCTGGTGGAGTAATACGGCTGCCGGATGCGCACACAGTTAAGACAAAAGTTAACATCTCTGAAATTGCTCCTATTTTTATTGCGCTGCAGTTTTCCAGCATACCTGTTTGAGGTGCACCCAGTTCCCTGAAATCTCCTCGATGCCTTTTCGTTTGTAGAAGTCCACCAAGTCACTGAGTGTGTCGAATATGTCCGAGCCTCCCACTGTGTACCGCTCATTCTACAAAGAAAAAAAAAAATTAAAATATACACAACAATACGCAGGCAACCTGGCATGCGCACACCTGAAACATGATCTTGATGTGAGAAACTCTCCTCGCTCCCGTTTTGCTGCGCTCGTCTGTCAGGGCAGACAGCACAAAATCTCCCGGCTTGGAAAGAGACTCTCTGACCAGGAAGGTCCCCGACTCGTCGCGAGCGATCAGCATCTTCTCTGCGCTTGGACCCGAAAGGTGGCCGTGATACCACCTGCACACCGGGGAAGCTCAGTGAGGTGATGTGGTGGAGGAACATTAAGCAAGGTGAGGAAAAGTCAGATTGGGTGAGTAAATGTCATACGTCAGATTAAGTTACAGTAGAATAAGATTAGATGAGAGAAAAAAAAAAAAAGATTATTAATAATAATAAAAAATACAAATAAAATAGGCGTGTGTGTGTGTGCTGTGAGTGTGTGTAAGTGAATGTACACTCCGCTGGGTTGGGCTTAATTTTAGACCCAGTTCTCGATTTCTTCTTCTTAAACTTCCTGCTTTGTGGTCGGAAAATTTCTGATGACAGATTTTGTGGCTAAAGAGGACAAAGTATTTTTAGTTTCCAACCAAACTGGTTGCACACAACCCCCCCCCCCTTCAAACATTTAGCCCACCCCCCAACAGTATTTCATGTCTACTTTTTGTGTCACATCGATGCCAATGCTATTTGTGAGTGTAACATTAAGCTAAACATACCTTACTAGAGTTCAGTTCACTGCCACCATGCAAAGTCTGAAAACTGCTATAGAAATACTGTACTCACTTTATAAAGCTTCACCCCTCCCCCCCCCCCCCCCCCCCCCCCCAAAAAACAAAAACAAAGAAACGCTTCACTAATAAAGAGCAGCCCATCTCTCAAGCTGAATTTCCCGAGATGAGGCAAAGGGCGGCGTGAGGAGGAAGCCGATGAGGACACGACGGAGTGTGCAACAGAGGAAGGCGAGCGAGGAAGGTCTGGCCATCGTTTTCGAGAATGTCAAAACGGCAAGTTTCCAACCGCAGCGGCAAAAGGGAAGTTAGACAACTGACACAGAGAAGGACAGGGGAGTGTGGGGGCGGGGAGGGGGGGGGGGGGTTACTTGTGCTACCAGACTGAGTGAAGTGTTGACTGTATACACACACACGCGCACACACACACACGACTGAAAGTACTAGTGTATGTTTCTGGATGGACAGCATAAACCAACTAAACCGCTATTGGAGGTTCAGCAATGACAGATAACTTTTTTCCACCATTAACGTCACCTTTAAAAAAATATTTTGAGAGGCAGAGTACAAAAAAGTTAGATAACATCATTGCACACATCCTCTAAGATTGTGTTCGAAATGAACTGATCACATTCAAAGTCGTGTTAAATGAAGGTTTGTGCAAAGTGCCTCTGATTAAACCTAAATCAAGTTCAGATGTTCAGGTAGGCTTCTCCTGAAGAAGTGGCTATTTTCAAATGCTGGGAAATTCAAAATCAAGAACTTTGGCGCTGACCTTTCGGTGGTGGGGTCGGAGCAGTTGAGCGGGTATCTGAGCTCGATGATGGTGCCGTCCTTGTCCTGCAGAATGCCGTTGTCGGCCGTGTAGTATTCCACCAGCTCGGACAGCGTGGCAAACTTCTCCCCGCCGTAGAGGTCGTAGTAGTCGCCCGTGTTCTGGATGCGGATGTGGGTGACTCGCTCGCCCACCCTGAGCGGCAAACAATTGATTTTCATTTAAATCTGTGCAACAAGTTAAGATAAGATTTGATTAATTATTTATCTACTGCTATTGGTAGAGGTGCTATTTAGCAAAGCACAGTTTAAAAACAGTTTTGCTTACGGGTAAATCTTGATTTGTATGTAGTCAGAATATACATTTGTAATGATGTCCAATAAAAAGTTTTATCGACAATTTTTTTTTTTTTATCTGGGAATCCCCACACATCACCAAAATAATATTCTTCAATTTTTTTGTGTTAAGAGTAGCTGACAAAATTGAATACATAAAAATGGACTGCTTAAAATGTAATCGACCACATGCGAATGCTTCAGCTACCCAAACATTTGTTGTTTCTGTAACAGTATGTTGACGCTTTAAAAAGTGCTGAAATAATCATTTGTGTTATCCATAATTTTTCAAATGTGTACTGAAATATGAAATTTAATATGCTTCCTCCTACTCCTTTTCCAGCATTTTTATTGAGTTATTTATTTATGTATACACGTATATATGTATACACGTGTATATATATATATATATATATATATATATATATATATATATATATATATATATATATATATATATATATATATATATATATATATTTTTTTTTTTTTTTTTCTCAGTTTGTTCGTTTATTGTTTGTTTGTTTTACGGACTTATATATGGCACTTTAAAGTGTTATTTGTTTTGTTTTGGATGTGTTCGAAATAAAGATATCAATACAATATAATAAAATATAATACAATATAAAATATGAAATGTTATTTGTCAAACTATAAAATGTGCTTTAATCATGCATAAAATTAAACAAATATGTTGAGCTTAATTGAAAGAGTCTGCATGAAAGTATTTTTACAATGCCGCCTGGGATTGTTATTAATACGAGTGATCAAATTCGTTTGTTGAACACACACACTATTTTTATTGTTTTTTTTAAATACGTATTGCTACTTTTTGTTTGGGATTATTACCGGACAGACAGAGAGAAGTCGCCCACATTCTTGCTGGGTCGGGCCAGAAAGCTGCCAGAGATACCCTGAGTCTTCAGCAGGTCTTCGGCCTGCAGGCCTGTGATGTCTCGGTGGAACCACCTGGACGCAAACACCACACAGATGTCAATTCGAGGAAATACGGCAGAACAATTTGGAATGTTGCAAACCTGAGATTTTCATTTTCTTTAAAAGACAGATTTTAAAAAACTGCACCAAAATAAGCCTGCTTGATGATCTCGAAGCTATAAACATAAGAAGCCACCTAAAAATGGGTCCTGCGCTCAAAAGCCACAACACAGCTCAAATCATATGATGGACAATCAGAGCAGCCAAGAGGAAGAACAAGATGGAATGAAAAGAGAGAAGTTGCAAGTTGGAGCACTCTGTCGGCAGCGTCCACTCACCGAACCATGTCGTCGCCCTCGCAGCGTCTTGGTTAGAAGACAACTCCAGTGAAGGCCGCCGGAGAGGGCCCTGTCACCTGCACCAAAGCATCGCTTTTACATCTCAGTGTGAGAAAAAAAAAAAAAAAAAAAACAAGCGACCATGATTTTTTGTGACATTTTGTACTTAGCGCTCAAGCATTAAAAGCAAATCACCTGATCTTATTTTTCCCCTTCTGGCTCAACTGGTGTGTGATCGGGCGGGAATGAACGTAGAGAGAAAAAAAAAAAAAAGCAAAACCGTTCTGTCCTCTTGTCCGCTGTCCCTGAAGGCAAGTGAGCCGGGCTTGAGTCTCGCAATCCCCTCCTCTCTCTTGCTCTGAGCGTGCGACTGTCTACATCGTCTCTTACCCTTCCTTCCTTTTTGTCGCTCCTTTCACAAAATAGTGAAAGCCCCAACGGGAACCAGAAGAGCTGACAAAGCCGGAATTCCTCCTTATTTGTGTTATTCTGAATGAGTCACATGAAATACATTTTGAAAATACATTTTGGTTCTTCAGTGAGTCTCCACCGAGTTGTTTTCTGTCAACAGTCTCTATTGTTACTGCAAAAAAAAAAGTTTATTACAGCCACAAAATTGAAAATCGATTTCTTTTTTTTTGAGTGTCAGGCTGCCTGCCCACCTGTCTGCTGCTACTCTTCTCTGTTGCAGGTGTGTGTGTTTGTGACAACACAAAGGTCAGCGGCACAGTACACTTCCTTATTCTCAGCTCACTGCTCTCTCTGTGTATCGAGTGTCTGCATGCAAAACCGTTTCAAAACAAAGTCTGACTCAAGTTCACCACCATATAGCAGCATTTGCGTCAAAGGGGTGGAGGTGTTACTCTGTGTTGCATTCACCGGGCAGGCACAACATTAAACATAAAAAAATCTACACACCAGTTCTGTTGTTTTTTTTTTAAAATGATTAAGTTGCATCAAAAAGCACACTTTAGGATAATAAAGGAACAAAATAGAAAATACAACTACATGAACTAAAATGTTTGGCCCCCACAAGGGAGAATTGATAAGTGTGTCAAACTTGCCAAATAGGGTGCCAACACTAATCAAAGTTCTTTGTACATGTTTAAAAATATTTAGTGGATCTAGATTGCTCAAAACATTCCTTTCTTTTGTTTCCATACTCCAAAATGGTTCTCCCATCCAAGTTATAGCTACACATCCCAGGACTTGCTGCCAACAATTTATAAGTGCATCATTACAGTAACACAAGCAAAGATGTTGACAAATTCCTTAGCTACAATTCTCCTGGTGACATGTTCACTTCAAAAGAGACCAACATACATTTGTCCACTCACCCACGTCATTGTTCCTTTTCACACAGGACCTAAACGAGTCTTGTCGACTTTTCTGCAGGAAATGATGAATTCAGCTCACATTTAACATGATTGGTCCTTTTTGCAGTGTTTAACCTCCTTCCTTCTATTTTGCCGCCTAAAATGACCACTGGTGATGAGATGATGTTCCCGCCCTGCAATTTGCTCTAATTCTCTTGCCACGAGATAATATGCTGCTTCCTGACTCGGTCTTTGGCCAATCTTCCTCTAAAAAACTTAAAAGTGCACACTCTAGAGACAAAAGTATTGAGACACTTCAATATGGAATAGGCAACATCAGCTTGCACTCTTGTGGGTAAACTAAAATGTTTTCCTTTGTGTTTGTGGGAATCTCTGTTCTAATTTTTTTTTTTTTTGGTATGGCGCCGACGTGAGTGGCAGCCTCCCAGCAGTGTTCTCTCTTTTTCTCTTTATTTCCTTCTTTTCTCCTTTTTCTTTCTTTCTTTTTGTCCATTCGGCGATGCTGGTGCCTTCTACCGCACCTCGGTATTGCTTTGGATGTGATTTTCTTTTTTTTTTTTCCCCTGGGACCGGGATGGCTGCGCACATCGGTCGAGACCGGCGTACCTCTACGACGGCTTCCTGCTTATCCGGCTGATGCTGACCGGGTCCCTTGCCTTGCAGCCGCGACCCCTGTGCTCCCTCGTGCTCGTCAGAACCAGCGACCTTCGCCGTGCTAGCTATTTTGTGTGTTTTGGGGTGTTTTCTGATATTGAGGGGTGCTGGTTGGGCACTGTTACTTTTTTCTTTTGTCTTTTTGCTTTGCTTTGCTTTGCTTTGATGGCTTTTATCTTTCGCACTTTCTGGCTTTCTTTGTGGCGCCGTTGTATGGCAGCCTTATGAGGGCCTATTGAGTTGCGCTCATGCCATCTGTGTGTCTTTTGTAAACCCGCTCTGTGGTATGGATACTGCTGGGGCCTGAATTTCCCTGAAGGAGTATTCCCAAGGGATTAATAAAGTTGAGTCTAAGTCTAAGTCTAATTAGAAGGCTCTTGCATAGCAAACTCATTCAAGCACGCCTTTATGGTGAGTAATCCAGTGATGGCCAACCAGTCGCTAACCCAACAAAATGACCCAATTTCACTCGATCTGCCCTAAATATAATTTACTAAATGATTTTTTTTTTTTTTGGAGAAAGCTATAAACAAAAATAAATTCACTTTCTTGCAGAATGCTAATGCTAACTCACTCACCCAACAATTGCATCCGAAGATCTGGAGACACTAGTGTGGTTTAACCCAAAGGAGACGTGACCATTACTTTTGCCACAATTGCTCATTTCTTATGTATAGTCATTAAAAGTAGAAATTGGATTGACATTAAAAAACAAGAGATCACGATCAACAGTTGACCTTTTATTGTGGCCCATTGGAAAAACAAACGTGATAAAAACAACAACGCGGTAGTCTTAATAACGATACATGTACAGAATTAATTTAAGTTCAAGACTGACGACACGTCCCAAAACCCGCCCCCCTTCTCCTTGGGCGTACCTTATTTGGAGCAAAATACAGGAGCTTGCGGGGATTTCAGGAATGTCTTGGGTACTACGTGAGCCGATCAGCAGGCCAGTTCAAGTTATATGACGGGCGGGTATTTTGGGATGGAGGTGACAACAATACCTTTGACTCTAACAGGCTTACTCATTGAGACGACGGCACATCCTGCAATGGAGCACCAAATTGGGCCTGTCTCACTGACATATACATACAGTATAATTCTAAACGTACAGTGCAAAAGTGTTAGGCCGCCATTTGCTGCTCTATCCATCTATTTTCTACAGTATGGTTGCCCTCGTTAAAAACAACCATTCACCCGCATGCACACTGACTGACAATTTGGAGCCTTCAGTGTGTTTTAGGAATGCTGAGATTCGAACCAAGAATCAAAAAACTCTGAGACCGATGCACTTAACCACTTGCCGTGCTGCCGTATGTCAACGTCATTACTAAAAGGCGAGTACCCGGCCGACGACTTGCATTTATTACTGACGGTGACCTAAAACCTTTGCACAGCACTGTAGTACATACAATTACATTGTCGAAAAGTTGCTTTTATTCGCTAGTTCAATTCAAAAGGACAAATTTGCATTATAGCTACTTTGGAAACATTGGACAATACTATTTGTACTTGATTTCTAAATTGAGAATCTTTTCGTTTTGTAATATTCAAATTCACTGATGTGAAGCTGATGATACAAAATTCCCTTTTTGATTGGAACTAGCGAATGAAACTAATTTCTCCACAATATTTGATGCAAGATGAACCTGTACATACCATCGACAGACAAACACGTTCAGGTGACATCACAACTTGTCAAGAAAAACAAACAGCATTTAAATGGCATAATTTCCGACAAGGGAAAAGGAGCCAGAAAAATCAGTTCAAGACTCGGGCCTCCAATAGTCCAAACACCGCAACAAAGATCCAGGATTTCAGAAATGCACATGACTCGGCACAGTTCGGCCATGTTTGAGGAGATCCGTATTTTATTACTTCCGGTCTCTGGTGCTGATCCTTTGGGTTCAGAGGCAAGAGGTGTGTGTGCGTGTGTGTGCGTGTGTGTGTGTGCATGTGTTTGTTCTGAGGAGGACTGACCTGCCTGTGCTGTACAAGGAGGTTAAAGAGGAAAGTTTGGGAACGGAGATCCACTACATTGGCTCAGCGTGAAACCTGCATCTGCTGCACGCTCTGCGACTGGTTCGGGGCGCTCACATCGGGCCCGCGGCTGGCCAGCCTGCTGAGGATGTTGCGCTCGGACATTTGCAGCCGCACGGCCACGGGCGGTATCCTGGCGATGGTCGCCGGGAGGCGTGTGACATCCGCCTTCATGTCGCTCAGCAGCTCCTCCAGCTGTTTGAGAACTGAAAGGTAAAAATAAATAAATAAAATCTGAAGTAATAACTCGGTTGCCACGGTGACTAAAGATTATGTGACTGTTGTGATAAAATATATATATATTTTTTAAATGGCGTCACTTTGTCTCACCTTTATGCAGAACTGCATTGGCTGGCTTGTTTCCTGACATGGACTCCTTGCTGAGATGCTGGTGGGACTCGGCCAGACACTCCACCTCACTGAAGCGTGTGTTAAGCGCCATGGAAGGGTGTGCCGGGTCCTCCGTCATGTTGAGGTAGGCCGCCCGGCGCAGTTGCTCCTCGATTACCAACGCCTGCTCCAGTAACTACCAGAGGACCACGTTCGGCCGGTGAGCACACTAATTGAGTTTCAGCACTCACACAATGACGAGGGGGGGGGGGGGGGGTCACTTCACCTTGAACCTGCGTGCCAGGAATTTGTTCTTGATTTCCAGGAAGTTGCCTCTGCTCATTTCGCCCTTGAAGGGCTCATTGAGGATGGCGAACCTGACGTCGTTCTGCACGTCCTGCCACCGAGCGTAGCCGTGTCTGGGGGAACGTCACATTGAAGCCAAAAACAACTTTGTTTGGGAGTCGTTGGCATGAGGTTGATTCGGAAGGTTGCCTTTCGATTGGGGAAGAACAAAAAACCCCCAGCAGGTTCGATAGAAAATAATATTCACTTTGATTTTCAAAACAATGCAACAGTTCCAATTTGCTGATGATTTTCCAAATGTCAACATACAACATTTGATCCAAATGTGCACATGAAGGATACTGTATGATGCCAGCAAGGAGCCAGTAGTCATGGCGACGGTGCCAAATCTCAAAGGTTTTCTTAGTGACGGTGGCTGCCCTCTCCTCATTTTGCCAAAGGGAGTGAAGCTCTATGGGTCAGAAAGGTTATGAGACGGGGTTGGAAGGGAAACGCGTGCATGCGTGCGTGCGTACGTGCGTGCCCCCACCTGTGAAGCCTCCGTCCGCTATGTTGAACATGAACCTCTGCTTGCTGGCTTTCCTCTTTTCCTCGCTGACATTCAACATGGACAGCGCTCCTTCCCTGGTGTTGTCTCCATTTTGAAGTCTGCTAGCGTCCTCAGATTTCACACCATCTTTGCTCTCTTGTTGATCTGCAAGAAATAATGAGATGTATAGCATGTAGAACATTGTCTTCACAAAAAGGAAAGCCTCGAACATTTAGAAACTGCATAAACGTGTGCGCACCTTTCTCTGGATCCATCTTTTCATCTTTAGCCTCTTCAGCTGAAAGAAAGAAAAAAACAGATTTAAAGCACAGTAATGAAATTAAAATAAACGTTTAAAAAAAAATACAGCCTCACCCTTTGATCGCTCCTCCGCATCTGTTTTTCCATCCATCTCTTCACTTTTGACATCAGCAGGTAGGGCCTTGTCCGCCTTGTCTTCTCTGTCCTTGCTAAGGTCGTCGGGCTCGCTCCCTTCATCGCCACCTCGCGTCTCCTTCTCTTTGTCCTCCTTAGCTACAGGATCCTCATCTTTGCTTTCAGAGGCTGGTGACTTGTCGGACTCATCTGGGATTTCAATAATCTGGGGCAAAGGGAATGATGGCGAGTTTGAAATGAGGTCGATGCCATTACCGTAATCGATGAGGCGTGACTGACGAATCACCTCTGGATCGTCTGTCTTTCTGGCTTTGGTGTCCTCGACATCCTTCTTAATGTCCTCTTTGTCGTCTGATCTTGAGAGATCCTCTGTTGATACAAAATCGCTTTTGTTGGAATGCATTTTTTTAAATGCTCAAATGCAGTTTTGAAAGCTTCATGAAGGTTACAAGCTGAGCTTCATATCCCCGTACCTGGCACGGGAGTGTTGGGTTGCGTATCGGCGGGCGTCCCGCTCGAAGGGGTCTTGGGGTCTTCACCCGCAGCCAAAGCCGCCGCTCTCTTGTTTTCCTCCAGCTCTGCCATCCAAGGCATGGACCACTGACCGTTCACATGCTCAAACTCCTGCACCTGCGGGGAGGAATGCGTTGCGTCACGACGCGCGCTCCATCGGGCATCAGATCGGATGGAGCTGAAAGTCCAACCTTTTTTCTGATAAGGGACATGACACCAATGCGGGTGAGCACGTGTTGCCTGGACAGTCCCTCTCGCGGGACGCCATCTGCAAAGGTCTCCGCCCCGTCGGCTCCCGGCTCACAAAGGTGCCTCATGAACAGAGACACGTACGCCCTGTGGGGAAAAAAATGGCGGAATGAAAGGAGCACAACATATGGACCGCTTTTGAAAAATAACTAAATGAGCCTCACTTGAATTCCTTTTCAGATTTCCCTCTAAGGTCCCTGACAAGCCACTGGTTGTTGAAAGCATCCTGGGGGGGCATCCCATAGCGCATCACCACATTCAGGAAAGCCTTCCTCTGCCGTGCGTTGAAACCCAGAACCTGACATCGGAAGCGAATCTCAGTAAGAAGTCGGTGGAAAACAACTGAAGGCAAAATCAAAGTCACCTCAATGTTTCCTCCCACTCGGGCCAGGAGCGGAGGCAGAGGCTTGTCCCGGTCGTTTCGTAACCCTTTGCGGCTCGGTCTGCGGGCGTTAGCTGTGGCGGGACAAAAGATCAGTCAGATCATCACACGGCAAAATACGAATACTTTACTCCAACAATGAAATAAATGCGTATTCTGGAACTTAACGAGTGTTTGTGTAGGATGTAATTGTCCTGTAGGTTCCACTGAAAGGATGTTGGACTTACACACAGTCACGGCAACCTTGTGCTGAAGGTGCCCCCCTATCTCTTTCTCTTTGGCCACACGTTTACCTCAACAGCCGCCATTTCGAACCCAAATGCTTTCAGGACACTTACAACTGAAAGCAGCACCATTTAATCAAAATTCAGTAACAGCAAGATCCTTGATTAAGGGCAACAATGGTGACAGTAGATAAGCAAAATGTGAATTAGAAAAATGGAGCTAACAATTTAAGTAAACATATGAACAAACTCAACGAGAGTACAATTTGTCTTTTAAACGCAAACCACGCCCAAGTAGGCGTCGAGCGTTTTCTGTGCCTTGGCCGCTGCCGCCTTCTCCTTTGGCGGACAGCTCTTGCTTTTTTCATCTCGTCTTGCCTTTGTGCGCCCTGAGCAGATGATGCACGGACATCTGCCTTTTTCTGGGCTTAACTTGAGGCCAGTGTAGCTTGCGTCAGAATCGGTACGCATATCTGCAAGGTGGGGGCGGTTGTGAAGCTTGTTAGTAAGGGAAAGCAAGAACTGCAGCTTGAAGATATATGCAGATAATTTGTTTTAGTGTGTTAGAGTGTATATTTTTTTTAATCTTCAAGTCGCTACGGTGAAACCTCAAAGGTTGTCAGTTCCTGGAAAATATACCTCGAAAGTTGAACTCCACAAGAGATCCATCCAGAAGGTGACAGTTTGAGTCAAAAAGTGACTCCAGTATTTTTATTCAATTGGAAACCTTGTTTCAAGTTTGTATGTAACGGTTCAAGGTTCCACTGTGCTTTGGGAAATCCCACAGAGCACAGAAAGATGACTTATGCGGCACCGAAGGCGACACACGCAAGCCCATAAGAGCATCGACGCGTTTGTGTGTACCTTCAGAACGCTCGTCAAAGTCCTCGTCGCCCTCCTCCGATGCCACAGAATAATCAGACTGGTTGTCGGATTGATCCTCTTGCCAATCTGGGTGCGGGGAAGGCGAAAGGAAAAACTTCCTTAACTCTTGGTCACAATCGGATTGATAGTCATGACAAAAACGCTTTAGTTCTTTGCTTTTTTTAAAAGATTTTAAAGCTGTCAAAAAAAATATATATAGCATGCATTCATTGTTTTAGCAAGTTCTAATAACGTCACTCTTTCTCAACATGATCAAAGAGCAGACTTTAAATTATGCATCATTTTTGACTAACTACACCCAGTCTCTAAAACTCCAAATAAGTACAACACACATTTCATGCAATACAGAATGAAAGCCGTTTGAGCGTTTATTCCACATACTTGATCTCCATCTGAAGCCGTTTGTCCTCACTAAAAAAAACAAAACAACAATTCAGCACAATTGTAGGACAACGACGACGCATCAGCACACTACGAGTGTGCTGACTTGTCTTGATCGTACATGGGCCTCAAAGTGGACATCAAGAAGATTGAATAAATGCTCCAAGAGCTTCCCAAACACGCACTCACGATGCAACACGGACACGAACGACAGCACAGCACAGGACAGAAAGAAGAGGTTGCATTATATATGTTTCTGTACCCTGTCTTATACCTCGGTCCTCCTGAGAACCGTCATTGTAGTTAACCGGCTTTCGAGTTCTTTTGCCTTTGCCCAGATTGCGGGCCAGATCCTCTTGCTGCTGCTCGTAGTGATGACGTAGCAGCTTCTCCCAGTAGTCGGGGTCGACGCTTTCCTCCTGCTTGATCACCTCCCGCTCCACTTCCTCCTCCTGATGGCATACAAAGATTGACTTTTGGGTCCTGACTATCCCCGCCGTCATCTGGGCTTTCGCGACGTGTACCTCGTCGTCCTCGTCTTTGACTACGTATTGTGCAACTTTGAAGGAGCTGAGGTATTCGTTCATGCTCTGGATTTCGGTGTCATCCGTGGCGTCCTGGTTCCGGTCCAGTAGACGATCAATGGCTTGGTCATCGTAGTGGATCACACTGCTGTCGTCCTCTTTGTTGTCCCCTGAACGCGAGACGAATGACAACATTAAATATGAAAAACTCGTCCGATGACAACCAGAAAATGCCACCGACCCTCTCCAGCCTCATCCTTGAACAACTCCTCGGTTCCAAATTTGAGAATGTCATCAAGCTCCTGCTTGGACATGGAACCGGTCTTGGAGCCGAGGCCGGGTCGCACAACCAAGTGGGTGAGCATCATTTTTTTCTTTGCGACCTAATAAAGGAGAGACAAATGAGTAGGGTTGAACTGTACGTACGTTGTTTTTTTTTTTACCTGTGTGATCCTCTCCTCCACGGATGCTTTGGTCACAAAGCGATAGATCATCACCTTCCTGTTCTGCCCGATACGGTGAGCTCGACTGAATGCCTGCAGTACACGCACATGAATACAACAGTTTAAACCCCGGAAATTTTTCCCCCCTAACCTACAGAGGCAACTTTGGTGCCCTAGAATTAAATTACTTGACTCGAGGCTGAGGGTCATCATACCTGGATGTCATTGTGAGGGTTCCAGTCGGAGTCATAGATGATAACGGTGTCTGCGGAGGCAAGATTGATGCCCAAACCTCCTGCTCGAGTTGAGAGGAGGAAGGCAAACTGTGGAGCGCCGGGAGCTGTTGGAATAAAAACCAAGACGGATGTTCAAAACATGCAAACCGCCTCATTTCAGTACATAGGCAATAATGTGACGGATAAACGGTCAACCATTAAAGCGGTCGATGGCCTCCTGCCGCATGTTGCCCGTGACCCCGCCGTCAATTCTCTCGTATTTATAGCCCTCATTTTCCAGGAAGTCCTCCAGCAGGTCCAGCATTTTGGTCATCTGGGAGAAAACCAGCACCCTGTGACCTCCTTCCTTCAGCTTCTTCATCATCTTGTGCAAGAGCATCAGCTTGCCGGATGCCTTGGTCAGAGCCAAGCCCTCGTACATGCCGTTGGGAAGTTTCGGAGCCTCCTGCCACGAGAAACGATGAGATGGATTTGATGAAGTGTTTGCGTTTCAGCCGTCCGTGCGGCATCGTAACAACGAGACATGGGTCGTACGGTAGCGGCAGCGGGAAACAGGTAGGGGTGATTGCAGCACTTTTTCAGATCCATCACCACGTTGAGCAGAGAGACTTGGTTTCCTCCTCCGCGGGTGTTCAAGGCCTCAAAGTTCCGAGTTAATATAAACTTGTAGTATTTCCTAGATGGAAACAAGAACAACAAATTAATTTCCAGAAAGAACCATCAACATCGTGACTTCCGAACTTCAGACTGACTTCTGCATGGGGCTGAGCTCCACTCTGACGATGAGCTCGGTCTTGGATGGCATGTGCTTGAAGACGTCCGCCTTCAGCCTCCTGAGCATGTGCGGGCCTAGCATATCGTGGAGCTTCTTGATCTGGTCCTCTTTAGCGATGTCGGCAAATTCCTCCAAGAAGCCTTCCAAGTTGCTGCGGAGGAAGAGGGAGGAGGAAAAACGTTGAGCCAAACGAGGGCAAGCTACTTATGTGGCACGCTCGGGGCGAGGATGTGCTGAGGCTGACTTGAATCTCTCTGGAGTCAGGAAGTTAAGCAAATGGAAGAGCTCTTCCAGGTTGTTTTGAAGAGGCGTGCCGGTCAGCAGAAGCTTGTGTTGCAGCGGGTAGTTGTTCAACACTCTGAAGAACTGACAGAGGGGAAGGAATTAATCAGCAACGGAAAATACATTCAAAATTGGAACAAGCTCTACTCAACATGGACGCATTTTTCTTCAATACAAATATTGGAGTTCCCGTAGGAAAAAATACAGTTTTTATTTACCTGATCAATATTTTTGCTCATGGTTATCATACCACCAGAATGTATTATCAGGCCATGCCTGTATAGAAGCAGTAAATGAACGTGTGTTGTCACCTTGGACTGGTTGTTTTTCAGTCTGTGAGCCTCATCCACAACCAGACAGGCCCATTCGATGGAGCCCAGCACAGCCTGGTCGATGGTGATCAACTCATAGGACGTGAGCAGGACGTGAAACTTAACTGTGGAGTCTTTCTGCAGAACAGAAATCCACGTGGAGAGAAAAAGCTGAACTTTTACGCCTGGGAGCCACACTGCATAGTTTGAATATGACATTTTGTGTCTTTCTCACCTTCATCTTGGAAGCCTTCTTTCCACCTCGGATGGCATTCCCTTCGAAGGAGAACTCGTTCTCTCGGATGACAGCCCTGCTGTCCTTGTCACCCACATAGGTGACCACATACATGTCCGGGGCCCACATCTCAAACTCTCTCTCCCAGTTGATTATGGTAGACAGAGGTGCACTAACCAGGAAGGGACCTTTGGAGTGACCCTGATAAGGGAGTGAGGGCAGTGTCAACATTTCATATTGGGCCTGCAAACAATTGTCTTGCCCTGCCTTTAGGACAAAGCTCCTGACTATGAGCTGCTCCCCTGTAATGGGCAATGTTGCTCTATGTCCAATGTCCGACCGCTCCAACTGACACTGACGGACAGAGGAGAGCCAACTGGACAAAATAAAACCTTTACTATGGTACATTGACCTACAAGTTTAATATAGTCGGCAACCAAGCTTGTAACATTGTTACAGTTAACTTCTAAGACAGTAAGTAACACTGTACTAATATGAAATATGCGTCTCTTGGCCGTCTCACCTCCTTGTAAAGCGAGTAGAGGAAGACAGCGGTCTGGACAGTCTTTCCTAAGCCCATCTCATCGGCCAGGATGGTGTCGGTGGCCTGCGCCCAAGAAAACCTGAGCCAGTTCAGGCCCTCGAGCTGGTAGGGGTGAAGAGTGCCCCCAGTGCTGTCCAGGTAGTCAGGCTGACGGTCAAACTTGATGGTGGGCTGCACAAGGAAGCAGAGAGGATGATGAATACCACCAGCATTCACTTTCCCGATCCCTCACTTGACAACATTGAATGACTAACGAGCAGTTACGAGCCCAAAAAGGCAAATGTTTGGGTGGAGAACTTACGTCTACCACAGGATTAGCAGGTGGACGCTCCGTCTTCTTAATTTTGACAGGCTTCTTCAGCTTCTTGCCAGGTCTGCCCTCGTCACCAATCATCAACTCTCTGGTTTGTTTGGAAAAAGCATGTTGGGTGACACTTGGCTCTATTTCAATTCAGAAAGGGGTCCGTCGGGTGAGGTACGCAAGCCTGCGTCTACCTGTGATTCCAGTAGGTCTGCTTGTAAAGGTCAAACTCTGGGATGTCCATGTCTTCGCTCTCCCACGTGGACTGGTCATAGGCCAGATCTCGCCATTTGATCAGGTAGTGCACATTGCCCTTCCTGTCCACACTGAAATGGAAAGCGTGAGATCATCTGTCCGCTTAGAGCAAAATTAATAATCCAGAGTCACGACGAGGACATTTGCATTCACTAATATTTCACGCTAACATTCCAAGCGTTTGTTCACCTGTGGTTGAGGATGCGGTGTATCATCAGCCACTCCATCTTGACTCCATAGCGGTAGAACTCGGCCTCCATGTGGACAAAGAGCGGATCCTTGTTCTTCCTCTTGGTGCTCTTGTCGTCGTCGCCCTCGCCGCCAAAGTCGACAGGCGGCGGCTCGTCCATGTCGGTCTTCCTCTGGTAGTTGCGGAACATCACCTGGCAGTTCAGCTCCAACTGGTGAGCACAGGCACGGAGGTTAGAAGGTGCATTGTAACAACACGAATGTCCAGCAGCGTCAGGAGAGGCGAGTACCTGAAGCTCGAGCACCCAAGAGCAGTGCCAATAGGACATGTTGCACCATTTCACAAAGAACTCCCTCTCCCTGCGGCCAACCAACGGTGGGGGATCGGGAGCCTCAGCGGGCAGGTCAGAAGGCCGGGGAACGGGCGTGGGGGCAGGCGGCTCACCCCAACGCCATGTTAAGACCTTCTGGACTTTACCCTTCATCGGTGGACACTGTCAACAAGAGGAGAGAGAGTCGGTGTTGGTTTGGCTGTCTCTAATCAGAGGAGACGTGATTGGGTACCTTGCAGCGGGGGCAGATCCACTCGCCGTTGGGGATCTCGGGGAGAGGCGGGTTGAGACAGTGGATGTGGTAGGACGAGGGGCAAGTGTCGCAGCAAAGGAGCTCCCCTCCGTCCTTGCACACCCTGCAGTACTCAATGTGATGGTCGTCTTCTTCCTCGGCGCCATCGTCCTGCCTGTCGTCCTCGTCTTCCACTTCGGCGTCGGAGAGCTCCTCCCTAGCCTCCCACTGGATGCCCTCCTTCTCCTGGTGTGTCAAATCAAAGGTAGAGATGGGGGTGCACGAGTAGGACATCTGAGAAAAGTTTCATTTCACCGTGGTCGCTAATCCATTGGCGTCAAAGATTTCTTTGTTTGTGTGTCACTTCGGAAATTGGCCCGGGTTTGCCACCCCGACAGTACTCACGCAGTGTGGGCAGCTCCACTTGCCCTCGGGGGCCTTTTCCATGTCAGGGTCCAAGCAGACCATGTGATAAGCCCTGGGGCAGGTGTCGCACAGAATGATCTCTCCTCCCTGCTGGCACACCTCACAGTAGTCCTGGTGGTCCGTCTCATAGCCGTCGCCATCTTCTGTCTCCACTGGTTGGAAAGAAGGGGGGGCACACGTGAGCTGACGTTCTGAGCCGACAATAGAACAAAAGACGGGTGGGAGTTTCACGACGCACCTTTCTTCTTTTTCTTCGAGCTCTTGGACTTCTTCTTGCTGCGGCTGCTGCGGCTGGAGCCCTCTGACACGGAGAAGTTGCTTTCGTCAAAGTCGCTGTCCACATCGGGCTCATCTTCATCGCTCTGAAAGGGAGAAGAGCGACGCGCTCAAACACCGATGACGTCGACAAAAGACAAGAAGACAAAAAAGTGTCAAAAATTCTTACCGAGGAGCGCTTTCTCTTGCTGTTCAGGCCACCAAGTTTGATCTTGAGTGGAGCCACTTTCTTGGGTTTGGGCTTCGGTGGAACTTTAGACTTGGATTTTTTACGAGCATTAGGTCCTGAGCCGGAAATGAAGAGAGGGGAATACATGAATGATTTCAAACGCAGCCCAGGATGTTTTCTCACATGGCCCTCCGTGCAGTTACCTTTGCCTTCTTTGGTTTTTGCCTTGCGAAGAGGCGGCGGCGGCGGGGCTGCCACCGGAGCAGCGGGCGACGTCTGAGCGGTGACGGCGGCAGGGGGTGCGGCACCATCATCGGGCCCTCCGTCCGTCCCGGCAACCACCATGTTCTCCACAGCAGCTGCCACATTGGCGGCTGCCAAGGCTGCATTGGCAGAGGCGGAGCCCTGCAAAGGAGACATCCAGTCAGGAAGGAGAAGTGCTTCAGTCGTGCGTCATTGAATGGATTCAATGTGACACCTTATGAGGATTGTTTGTGCTAAACTCTCTCCACTTGGCCATCATTAGCGTCATCATCTTGGACACAGCGATTTTGGGGTTCTTGGCTGCAATCAACGGCCTGAGGAGAACAACAATCAAGTTGGCACAATGCGTTTTCATTGATGCGTTCCGATATTTGTGTTTTAATAATAGTTACAAAACTGCATGGCGTGATTCTAAAAAAGTATTTCTAATATTTTGCTGTAAAATTAGGTACAGTTGTCACACCTGACAAACTGACTGAAGGCCTTATAGTTGGTGAGTGAGTTGTAGTCTTCCTGAGTAAAGGTGTGGTCAATGTCTTTCATGCCCCAGGCATCCAGCATCTGTGAGGAGCTTTTCGGCTAAGGTTGGAAAAGGAGTGGGGAAGACGCGAATTAACACCGCCTTGTGGAACCCGCCGTGTAACAATTCCCAGTTTACCTGGCAATCATCATCGTCATCTTCATCATCATCTGGCTCTGGATCTTTGCGCTTGCTCTTGGACGAGCCCCCTTTCTCCGCAGACCCGCTGGACTTCTTCTTGTCTTTGGTCGAGCTGGAGCGTTTCTTCTTTTTCCTTCCCGGGGCGTAATCGCTTCCATCACTGTCCGAGCGCAGGCCTCCCTCATCCAGGTCCCGCTCTGTTGCCTCCCCTTCAATGAGGTGCTCAGGAGAGCTCAGCGGCAACTCCTGTTTGTATGGAAAGAACATTAAAGAGAGACAATTTTTTTTCTTTCATTAATTCATTGTTGATTTAACTATGCCCATGACACATCGTGACAGGTATGTGTGTAAGTATGTATGATGAAAACGTGAGATCCAACTCACCTCTCTGACAGCTCTCTGCCTCTTGTTGCTTCTGCTCTCCCTGCTGCTCTTCTTGGCCTTCTTCTTCTTCTTGGATTTGGGAGCCTCTTCTATGTCAGACATGATGTCTTCGGCCTCGTTGTCGTCTGCAGGTGACACTCAAAATGCTTGTCACTTTATTCATTCCCACGTTTAACCTCTATTTGAAGTGAGGGGGGGATAGTGGCGCAGGCGCAAACATGCACGCCCCTGCAGGCTGGAGAGTGGAGGAAGAGGAAGGAGGGGGGTTGGGGCGCGTGCACAGTGGCGTGCACACACAAATCCGCGTGCACGCCTACTGTGTGGCACAAAACACTAGGGTTGAACAACTTGTGGGCTTTTATTCTTTTTTTGCACAACTTTGACAGTCGGCGGTGGTCCCCTCGGCGAAAGCGCGCGTCAAAATTGTAAATAAGGAAAAGGAGGGGGGACACCTGCACGTGAAGTTAGCTTAACTAACCTATCGTGACCGAGGCGACGCGGAGCTAGCTCGGGCTAACACGTTAGCCTCGCTTTGAAGGCGACCCCCCTCCCCCTCTAAACATACACGCACTCCCCCGGTCAAAAACAAAAAGAAGACTCAGCTTACCGTGGAGTAACGAGTGCTCCTCGGCGGCCCCGAAGTCGTCCCTGTCATCGTCGCTGCCTGACATGTCTCCAGTGTGCCCCCCCCACCACCTCCTCGCTCGAATTAATCCCTCCTAAAGCTCTCGCTCCTTGGTCGGTCGACGAGGGAGGAGGGAAAATGACGTGGGACTGCTGGAGAGTGGACCGAGGTGGGTGTACTGTCCAAGGGGGAAGGGAGGGGGCGGCTACGTTTTTTTTTTTTTTTTAAATGGCACTGTGTTTACAATATGAAACAAGTTGGCTAATTAGGTTTAGACACACTACACAAATGACACTCTCAAGTTGGAACACGACAATGGAAAGTTGAAGCCGAAAAAGGCCTACCTTGACACCTTGGAAACTTGCTGCGGCGTGCTTGTGCGGTCCCAGGTCGAAGTGATCTCTCTCTCTTCCGTGCCTCTTCCCACAACTCGGCACGTTTTAGTCAATTTAGTGTTCATTCATTAGGGGAACAAACGAAAACACGATGCCCTGTCCTCTCCCCCAGCCTCAGAGCTTAGCTAACATCCTCGCGAGCACACAAAGGGGGCCAGACATCCCATAATAATCCCCCCTCCCCTCCCACACGCGTGCAGGACTCTGCATGGTTACCACGCAACCGACAGACCATAATACTCGCAGGGCCCAGCCTGCCCCCTCCCTCCCCCTCTTCGACGCGCGCGCGCTCTCACTCACTCGCACGCATTCACGCGCACGTTACCCACTCCAAGACATACATGCCCAGGCCCTCGGAGCCACCGCGTTGTCATGGCGACGCCCCCCGCCCATGCGTGCCTCTCCAGACCATAATATACTCCAAACGAACTACATCCCATAATATACAACACTTTGAAAAGACAAGGAAATGGGAGGGAGACTATAGTCTCTGGAGGTAGGCCCAACCACCACCAGTGACAGCCCATAATAGTCGCTGAATGAGCATCTACCTGGGCTGACCAACAAAACAATTTGTGCTTTGTGCAAAAACAATGTCTGCCACTGTGGCCACCTATGATCCGGTTCAAGTCAATGAGGTCAGATGGTGTGCAGAGAAAAAGAAAAGTTCGAGGACCACAGATCTCGGGAAGGCCTAAATTTGGGGTGAATGTTTTTGACTGGGTTACGTCGTTTGAATGCACTGCAAGGTTGTACCAACGAGCAGGTCGAATGTCGGTTAAATGCTAAAAGGCTTAGCATTTTTCCCATAATGCAACAGTCATAGGGGAAAATGCTGCTTTTGGCATTTAGCCTCCATTTTGCCAATAGGTTTGAGCGACTTTACCAAACATTCACTTCACATTGGCAGTTCCACGCTTCCGGAAAAATGAAATGACAGTGATTCAGTGTTGTGAGGCACCCGCAGTCAGGCCAAGACTGTTTGTAAACCCAAAAATTGTGTAATCAGAGATCAATTTTGAAATTCAAATGAAAAAATTGTTTGTACACGGTGACGTTCCTCTATCTGTAATTTGTATTTCTACAGCTTTCCGCTATAACAGCCTACCTGTCAGTCAGTCCGCACGCTTCGCATAGCAACAAAGGCCGCGTGCGACTTTCCGTCCGCCTCCTCCTAGCATCTTAGCCGTCTTACTTCCACCTCTCAAGCACAGCCCGCCCGCTCATCCCCCCCCCACCACCACTGCACTTTTCCCTGCCTAACAACACGGCCGCCATCCCATAATATTCATACACTGCCGCGCGCGTGGCTCTTTGTCAGCGGGAACGCGCTCTTGCGTGACGCAGTGTTCCTCGGATGCGTAGGTAGCAGGTGAAGGTGACATGCAGGGGGGGGGGGGGGCTCTATTAGTATTCGTATTTTGAAATGAATATCATCTTAACAGTCACCGAGAGAACACTCAGCGGTCAGGCTGGCTCGTACTTGGTAGGTCTGCTGCCATTTTTGTTGTCCTCCTGAGACATGATGTTGAGCATAGAAGTGTCCCAAAACCTTCAACCACCATGACTTGACGTGTTTCTGGATATTGACAACTGACTGAATGCTGAATGAAGTTAACAAACCAGCCTCTCTCCCGCGCGCCATTTTGAACAAGGATGGACTCCCGCCGCTGAAGATTGTGACCTTGCACACAAAGTCGACAAATAGACTCATTTGATTGGACGCCTTGTTTTGATTCAGGACAGCGGACTGTCCTGGGCCATGCACACAAAGTCGACAAATAGACTCATTTGATTGGACGCCTTGTTTTGATTCAGGACAGCGGACTGTCCTGGGCCACTTTCTTTCAAAACAATGAATAAATGCTTCACCAGGCTTTCATAGCATCCTCCATTTCCTCATCAGGCCTTGCAACCCAGCTACAGTCTATCAGCAGCGCATGATAAAATGTCCACAAAATGGGGGAGAGATAAAGATTTCAAAAAGGGGGGGGGGGGAAAGATGGGGTGTTATTTACGAGAGGAGGCTGAAGGAAGGGGACCGGCATAGCAAAGGCGCCGGACGTGACAGCAGGCCGCTCATCACCATGGCGTTGCCGTGGGCGACCGCGGAAGATGACGTCACCGGGAGGAGGGGGTGGGGGGCCACACAAAGAAGGAATATGACACGAGGGCGGAAAAGGATGGGGGGGATACCTTGATAGGGAAGAGGGGGAGAATTTAGTAAGGAAGTGGGTGTCACAGGGTTCAGGGTGACAGGACCACTGTGGCGACGGCCAGCGTGGCGACGGCCAGCGTGGCGACGTCTGCGAATGTTTGATGGCAGCGGCGCAACGATTGATTCAAGCAAATGAGCCCCCACCGCCGAGTCATAAATACGAGCGGGACAAGAGCCGTTTTCGCTTTGTTGGCGCGTCAGAGGGGAGAAAAAAAAAACGTCACTACTTGATAAATCCATAAAATCCTGGGATTTGAACGGCCTCTGGCAGAAGTAAACATTTAGGGTCAGCGAGGCCTTCTCTGCCGGTCCAGTTTCAGAAGCGTCGCAACCCAAATTCGACAATTTGTGCCATTAGCTTGTTGGGATTTATCGTCACTTGTCCTTTCCATTCATTTTGCAGCGGGCTCTCCGTTTGCTTATTCCTCAACGGCTGCCAACGGCAAACGATTTTGAGAGTCAATCGATAAATTGCGGCATTTGCTCCGGCGTTGTCAAGTGTTGCTTTACGGCCCCTTCCCCTTAGCCAATGTAAATGGAGCCGCGGTCCACGTCGGCGGCTGCCTGTATCCCTCTGCCCTCTTTTCCCTCTGAGTCGGCCGGCGTGATTTATTTGCCTCAGTTCCAATATTTGTCAGCACTGTGTTTTCCTCCCCTTGTCCAAATGTCACCCCTTCTTCCAAGACAATATGGGGGAGTGGGAGAGAGGGAGGGACGGAGGGCATGTGCGGGGTGGGGGCACGGGGAGATGGTTAGGTGGGGAACAAGTAGGGAAACTCATAAAAAAAAAAAAAAAAAGCAACAAAGTTTGGGAAAATTAAACATTCGCTAAGCCGAAGCTGCGCTTCTCACATGTGACTACTGTACAAGTGCTGCGTCATTGTTTGCAAGCACTGCAGCAAAAGCAGGAAACTTGCGGCGGAAATGTACCCCAAGGTAGAATATATTTAGTCTTTGAGTAAAATGTTAAAGCAATAGAAAGTATCTTTAATCGAATGAAATACATCAATCAAATGAAAAATATTTTAAAAAAACATTCTCAGTAGAAAATTTCTGCAGAAAATATTAACCTAATTGTTAGTCTAATCTACTTCTTAAATTAAAATGTTTTATTTTGAATATACAAAAAAAATATTTTGTGAATTTTAGTGTCATTTTGTTGTTCTTACAATCGCAATGTTTTTCAAATCGAAAAAAAAATCAAATCCAATCAATTCTCAATTAAAACCTTAAACAGAAACAAACATTTTGCTGCAGAAAATTCCCCCAAATCAAACAATTCAAGTTTTCAGGTTTGAAAATGAAACCGAAAAACCCAATTTTACTGATGATTGGTCAATAAATTTTTATTATATTTTATTACATTTTTTAATCAGCAATCCATGTTAAATTTTCAAAATGAAATTTTCACACCAATTCAGAATCTCTCCTCATTTTTTTTGCAGATTTTCCTATTATAATAACAATGTAGCCATATATGACAAAATTTGCTGTGAACTCAGCCCGTCCCTTTGTCACGCTACCCCGGCACCAATAAAGAGCTTTTATAAACTGTTGCCATCTGTGAAGTCATGTACGTGGCTCACTCACCCCTCCCACCCCCCTCGCATCCCCACCCCGGCTCACACCCGTCCATCCTCGCTCCCACCCTCACCGGGAGCCGCCTCTTTATAACCCATCAGTGCTTGGTGTGGCCGCTTCCAACCTGGAAATTGTTGAGCGTGCAGAATGGAACCTGCTCATGACGCGGCGCTCCCAATCGATTCTTGATCGATGCTTCCGGAAGTGTGAAAGTTAATTTCTTTTCAACATCTTTTTGTTCCGCTCAAGTCAAACACGTGGACTTGCTTTCCAGAGAAGTCCGAAGAACCCGTGAAAGGTCCACACGGGCACGCTTGAAAGAAATATTCATTTAGAGCAACTTGGATTAAATTTCAGTTTGATCTGCAAATATTAAACTGGATACCTCAGCACTACAGACTGGTGAGTGCAGATATACTGGTTTTGGTTTTACAGCAAAAAATGAAAAAAATTATTGTCTTTTCCATTTTTATTTTTTTTAAATAAAAGGAAAAACAGCACCATGGTCTGTTAAGATCAAGTCGCTCCTCATTTTTAAATTAAAAAAAAAAAAAAAATCTGAATAGAAATATCCGCAGTAAGGCAATTTGAGATAATCTGATTCAAATATTTTTTGAGAATGGGTTTTCAACAGAAAACTAAAAATTGGTCTTTTTATTTTTAGCATTTACAAATATATACTTTTTATTCTTCTGGTGGAAATTAAAAACAAAAATTGGAGATAATTTTTCATTTTTGTTCTTCTTTCCAACAAATATTACCCCTACGTACATTCCTCTAAAAATGTCATTTTTAGTTATTAGCCCAAAAAATCTTCAAAAATAATAATAAAAAAAGCAATTAAATTTGAAGCAAACTATCAAAAGCAACCATCAAGGTAATGTATTACCCCAAAAGTACTATCTGCCAACTCATGGAATCTCATTGCCAAAGTCAATCTCCATCAACTCTGTTTTTGACCTTTGACCTTGCCAACAGCTATGAGGGGCTCAAGCCCAGGTTCAGGAGCAGGAACATAGACCAGACGGACAGACAGACGGACACGGCTGACCTGACGCACGCAGACGGAACGACGGCCGGACGGTCTGATGCCAAGCGTCTCCACTGTCAATCTCACGGCACCGCTCCTCCTCCTGTTGCTATGGGCGACGCAGCCCGCCATGGCAACCAACTGGCTGTGAGTCGGACGCGCGCGGGAAGGCGGGCGGGAGGGGGGTTTGTTTGTCATGCTATAACGTTTCAAAGATAGTGACATGTCTCCCCATCCCTTTCAGTCGCTAGCCGCTTTTTTCTTTGTCTTCCCACTGCTGACCTTTCCCTTTCCTTTCTCTTTGCCGTCAATGAGGCTTCTCTATCTTCTTTGCCCCCGCTTGTCCCCTTGTTTCCGCTGCCCACCCCAAAAAAAGCCATGCAACTTGTTACCTCGTTCTTCTTTGCGGCGTACTCCTGAATTATGCCACCCTCTGGGCCCCCCCTGTGCGTCACTAGACCGCAAACGTGGCAAAAGTACTTAAGTAGGATTGTAAAAAGACTGCAATAAAAAGAGGAGTACTGATTTAAATCCTGTAAATAGTATTCAGAGATTTGCAAGATCAATGTTTGAGACTACTTTGTGCAACAATCTAGAGCTAGCTAGTTGTTTGGGGGCGTGGCTAAAATTAGCATAGCCTTTTATCAGCTAATGCTAAATAGCATCTATGTTGTGGTTTTGTGAGCCTTTACTTGGTGACTTCCCACCACTGCAAACCACCCTCTCTCCCTCCGCTCTGTGTCCTCAGCTCCCTGGCGAGGCTGCCTCGCTCCAGGCCCGTGTCCGGTGCTGCCCCATGTGCGCGGCTGAGGGGGCTGACTCCCGGGCAGGTGGGGGTGTGCAGGGCACGGGGGGAGGTCATGGAGTCTGTACGCAAGGCTGCAGAGATGGTCATAGAGGAGGTAGGATGCCATTTTACAACATCCCTCCCTCCATTTTCTATCGGGCTTGTCCTCATAACGGTCACAGGAGAACTGGACCTGGACTAGTTGCCATACAAGAACTACACTGCGAGACGTGTAAGGAACTGCCAAGGCGGCCCAGATATAAACGTTCCCCTTCTATTTGATATGGAATTAATTTTAAAACCTCAGAATTCATTTTATTTGACATTCAGGATGCTGAGATTTGTGGATTGACTAAAGTTTATGCGACTGTGATAAGCGTTGCTCATATTTTAAGTCTTTAAAACATGAAGGATGCTTGTAGCTGTCGTAAAGTGGAAGCAACTGCATTTAACGGCAGCCATTAGAATTGCTGCATTTTGCTATAGTGCCCTTACAAAGATAATTGGGACCGGTTTTGATTTGTCACTTTACGGTAACTATACGGTTATGGGCAACTCTAGTTCGAGGGCCGTGTTTCCTTGCTCCGTCACATCTGATTCAAAGGATCAAAGTCTCATAGGATGTGCGCCAAATAAATCATATCGTAATCATGTTTACACATCCACTCTAGTGTCAGCACCAATTCAGGAACCGCCGTTGGAACTGTTCCACCACCCCCCGAGGAATCAATGTTTTTGGCAGAGTCATGAATCAAGGTGTGGCCACAGATAACCAATTCCATTTTGCGTTTGAATAATCACAAATTTCCTGTGTGTTTTGTTTACTCGCTAGTTTTTCTGGATGTTTTTAAACAGGCACTCGCGAGGCAGCCTTCGTGCACGCTCTGTCCTCGGCGGCTGTAGCGGTGGCCGTGACCCGGGCGTGTACGCGCGGGGAACTGGAGAGGTGTGGCTGTGACCGGAAGGTCAGAGGGGTGAGCCCCGAGGGTGAGCATGGATTCTGTTAGGTGGTGGTGGGGCAGGAAATTCTCAGTGACTCACATCCAAAGACATGCAAACACAGGACTGTCACTACAAAGTGTCACATTCCAGCGGCAATGTTGACATTGAAAGAAATTCTCCAAACTCTTCAGTATCATTGATATTGAATAACCAGTCACTGCCCAAGACTTGTTTTGATATCCATTCAAGCAAGTCTCTCTTAACCCTTGTGGATTGATCCACCCTGGTCAGCCCCTGACCTTCCAGCCTTGTTGTTCTCCGGCACAGGTCTCAAACGCTAGGCCCGGGGGCCAGATACGGCCCACCACATCATTTTATGTGGCCCGCGAAGACAAATTATGCATCAAATTTGTGTCATTACAAGAATTGCAAATTGTTTTCACTTTTAACAATATCTTTTTTTTTTTATATATATTTGACGAGTTTTTACTCGTCTGATTTGAAAACGAGTTATTTGTCAGTTTGTTTTGTAGCTTTTACTGTATACAATTGAGGTGCTCATACATTTATTTGAGATGACAGTCATCAATGGCCCTCCGAAAGAAGCTATGACTACAATGCGGCCTGCGGAAAATATGAGTTTGACACCCCTGTTCTACGAGGACCTCCCTTGGACTTCTGTCCCCAACTACATGTTCCGTCTAAGCTTGTTTGCCTGGCTCTTTGGGGCCCTTCTACTATAGCAATGAAGCATGTGTTTCTGGTGAATTAGAGCTCTTCAAGACATACATAAGGACGATTTAGAAAAACCTAACACTTTTTTTGGCATGAGAGAAAACCGAAGTACCTAGAGAAACCCAATTAAAGCATGAATAAAGCAAATCCAAATCACAAACTGAAGAACTATTAAAGGCAGGTTAAGCTCACCAAGATAGCAGATAGAAAATATTTGCAAAAATGGCCTAATAGAATACAAAACTGTGGATCGGGAACAAACCAAGTCTCACTATCCTTTCTTTCCATCACAGGCTTCCAGTGGTCAGGCTGCAGTGATAACCTCTCCTACGGTGTCGCCTTTTCCCAAACATTTGTAGATGAACCGGAACGAGCCCGGGGCCTGTCGGCCGGCCGACCGCTGATGAACCTTCACAACAACGAGGCTGGTCGAAAGGTTGCTCATCACTTCTTCAGTTTTATTTCGCCCCAAGATCCAGTGTTCATTTTCAATGTTTCCTGTCTTCAGGCCATCCTTCACAACATGCAGGTGGAGTGCAAGTGTCACGGCGTGTCTGGCTCCTGCGAGCTGAGGACTTGCTGGAAAGTCATGCCGCCATTTCGGCGCGTCGGAATCGTGCTCAAGGAACGCTTCGACGGAGCCACAGAGGTACGCATGGTCACACATCAGTACATCAAATTAACATGGTGAATCACTCCATGTTGAACTGATCAAGAATCTTCAATTAACCTCTCAGATGTTCTTCCATTTTTGAGGTTTGGTTGGAAATAGAAAAAAGAATGACCCCGATTCCTCCGATAGGTCCGTTTGACTCGCATCGGATCCAGGACCGCTCTGCTCCCTCGTGACCCCCAGGTAAAACCCCCAGCTGCCAGAGACCTGGTGTACCTCGCACCGTCCCCAGACTTCTGCCACCTAGACCCTGACAACGGCATCCCTGGGACCGCGGGCAGGAGATGCAATGGCGAGTGTTTATTTTCTCCACAAATGAAAAACTGAAACCCAACGAACCTATTTATTGCAGGTTTCTCAACCCAGAATATAGCCTGCAAATTCACAGCTACTCATTCTCAGGATGAATGCTGTCAACAAAATCCAGATTATTAAAACCAAAATCTGACTTCTGCCCCCTCCCGCCCCCAGGAACGTCACGGTTGGCACCGGACGGCTGCGAGCTGGTGTGCTGCGGGCCGGGCTACAGAGCGGGCCGTGCCGAGGTGGTTCAGCGCTGCTCCTGCAAGTTCTCCTGGTGCTGCTCGGTCCGCTGCCAGCAGTGCAAGAACACGGTCACCATTCACACCTGCAGAGTTTGAAGCCGTCCCTACTGCCCCCTGATCATTGTCCCTATTAAAATAAACCTAACACCTTAGAAGAGAGACCCCCAATCACAGACCACTCCTCAACCACGGGATGAGGATAGGACTATTTCACCACTGATGACACATTTATCTCTTAACTTTTTACAACGAAGCAGTGAGGCTGCTCTGAATTCTCGCGTTCAAGCCGGCCCTCAAGCCTAATTAAAGCCCAAACTGGGTTCCATCGTTACTCCTTACGCGTTCGTAATACTGAAACCGACTAGCACAGACGTGCATGCACGCTAGTACGCTCATCACTCGCTCTGCAAAGTGGTTGACGCATTTATTTGATATCCTGGACATTCATGTACAACTTTTCTGCCAGCACTAGTAACGTAATTGTAGGGCAAGTCAGCGTTCGGGGACAATGGCCGTCTTAGTAATGATTTTTCTTTCTTTCACTACCATATAACTGCACAGTAGGAAGACAACCTTGGCATTCTAGTCCAAAAACTAAATGACAACGACATGCTACTAGTGCTACAAGTGCTCAAAATTATATTCACATCTAGCTCTTCATTAGTAGTACGAGAACCATGACATGCAGTTTTGCCTTACATGTAGTTATCCTGCAAGTATAGCAAAGTTGCCAGGAAAAAAAAAAAAAGTCCTACCAGTGAGGACAAAGCGTATACAGTACAAGTCTTCACAAGGATATGAACTAAATGTTCACTTTACTATAACGGCCCTAAACGCCATCTAATCATCTCCTACTGAACCGACAAAGCTTTCAAAGCTGACTGTAAGCGGCACTAACGGAAACGTTACAGCACTTAGTTGCATTCACAGTGTTCACGTCCTTTCCGACGCCATTTATTTATTGCACAGTGGAGACCTCGCTGCACTTTGGCCTCCAGCAGACACGTTTAAAACGCAGAGAATAACTTCTACTGACATTGGTGTCCGTCTGTCTTGCATTTCGCTCCCTCGCCTTGCATGGGTCGAGCTTGTGCGCGCAATCGCAGCGCTTTTAGCTTTGCTTGTGTCGTCTAATAAAAAGCAGTAGTTTTGTCCCACTACATTGTGAAGTGGTTCTTTGAACTGCTCACGTTTTCAGACATATCTTGGAAGTTTGGGGTTGGATTGAGCAACAAATGAACTTTGCTAAATGCTGTCCGTTAAACCATTTTATTACAAATATGTGATTACAAACTCCCACCAATTTACTAGCATCTTAATCGTTCAAGATTGAGATGGATGCAAAAGATTACAGCTTAATTTTTGTCGTTTTGCATTAACAATCACCCTGTTGGTAGTCTAGTGATGTCACAAACACACAAATAAAACCAAGTTTCAAAATGGAAAAAAAATGACTGCTAAAAAGGTCCCAAAATAAAGTCACATAAAATCAATGCAATATACACAAAAGAAAGAATAAAATATAAATTCTTTAAGTCACCCGCAGAAGGGAAAAAAAGTGAAAATGGCCTCCCCGCTAATCACCCCGTGTTTGAAAGGAAGAAGCGCTTACGGAGCACCGCCTTTGGAGTGTACGAAATAAATCTCGTGTGCTCATCATTCAAATCAGTCAGAAAAGATTTGAGAGTACCACTTTTGATTTGAGTTGCCCCTTTACATCATAACCAAAGTTTACTACAAACTATTTTTTTTGTCTTTTTCACTCCATCAAATTGGGGAAAAGCCCCAGAAGGCCATCAGAGTCAAAAGCAAATGACATCGCAAAAAAAAAAAAAAAAAATCTCTTTTAAGGGAGGTGAAGGGTTCCTGCCCCGTTTGTGGAGAATGCGACTATTGAAAAAGTTTCACCGATGAGGAGAAGACGACTGAGGCTACTCGCGTTTGCTGTACTGCACACTGACCTTTCACTCCCTTTGCTTCGTTCAACTCTTTATTTTTGAAGGCACACACAGCACAACCCCCGTTTAAGTCTCTTTGTACCTTCCCCATTGTCCTAATTGGCCACTGAACTCGATGTTTCCCCCCGCCCCCCTCCCCACCACAATGTTTTCTCGTATACCGTATGGTCTCTGACTGCCGCTCGTCTATAGCAGGACGCACTTCCTCTTGGTTTTGGTCTCGGGGGGCTCCAAGGCGGCCAGGATGGCCTCGTCAAACACGTTCTTGAGGCCTCGCTGGTTGACAAAACAAAAGCGAGTGGGCGTCACATGCGGATGCTGTCTGTCTGGAGATCCCAATTAAATGCTCCTTGCGAGAGCATTGCTATGCAAACATCTTCCTGTCCATGAAAATGTCTCAGAGCTCCAGTGTGTTTGCAACTTGTGCTCTTTAGCTAACACAGCACGAGCCTGGTTTCGGTGAGCAAGCGGCGCGTCATACCTGTGTGAGAGCAGAGCACTCGACGTATTTAACGGCTCTGAGTTCCCGGCCCAACTTCTCGGCGCTCTCGGGGTACAGGGGGCGTTGTTTGTTCTTGGCCAGCTTCTCAATGGTGTTGCTGTCCTCCCGCAGGTCCACCTGAGTTCCCACCAGCAAGAAAGGCGTGCGTGGGCAGTGGTGGGAAATCTCAGGAACCCACTGAAGAGGGAGCGGGGAAACATGTTAAATTTGATACTCAGGAATATGTCAAAATTACTAAATAGGTTGGACAGATTAATTATGATGGCAAAGTTCACTATGAAGTCAAAGTTGAAGCCTAATAACTGACCTTCTCCTTGACATTTTCAAATGATGATGGGGACACGACAGAGAAGCAGACAAGGAACACGTCTGTCTGTGGGTAGCTGAGAGGACGCAGCCTGTCATAGTCCTCCTGACCTGAGCGCACGGGAAAAACAAGGATGCTATTGTAATGTGGTCAGCGAGTGACAAATGCAGTTAAAATTCCTTACCTGCTGTGTCAAAAAGGCCTAGTGTGTAAGGCTCGCCCCCGATCATCACAGTCACTGCATAGTTGTCAAAAACCTTGCACAGTAAAAAAAAAAAAAAAAAAAGAGAGAGATGATTGCTCATTTCCCCTCAAACAAAGACATCAAAAAAATTTGATTTCCTAAAAAAGCTAATCTTACCGTAGGCACATATTCTGAGGGGAACTTGTTGGTCGTGTAGGAGATGAGTAAGCAGGTCTTTCCTACCGCACCATCCCCGACAACTACACATTTTATAGTCTGCATCTAATGACACAAGAAAGAAACAATAAAATATTATATGAGAGCAGACATGGTTGCCACAGAATACATTTTCTTATGACCTGAGCAAGACATGAAGTTGACAAAAGTGTCAATCTGTTTATGCCAGGGCCATCTTATCAGCATTCCATGACGATGTTTTTTTTAATGCCACAACTAGAACACTAAAGACTGTAATCCCAAACTTTAGTAGGTTTTGACACTTTTTGGGAAAATATACAGTACAAATATAGCCCACTGATAATTTGCTGCCTACACTAAATCATAATGCCACCAGATACGCTTATTTTAAGATGAAGGCAAAACAGGAAGGAAGATTGAGTAAGGGTTGCTGTCTTATTGCGTGCGGCTTTTAAGTCCATACATAATAGAAAGTTAAGCTCTTCCTATATCAGAAACCTCACACTTGCTTGTCACATTATCCTCGTGTCCAAGCATTAAAGTGGGCAATTGAACACCGCGAATATAAACATTAACCTAATGTCGAAGTGAGTTTAAAGGTATAAATTGTCATACAGATATCGTATTAGGGACTTCTCTGAAACTTGATTGCGGGTGAACGTTTTAATTTATAAGGCAATTGTGTTTTCCCCCCCTCCTGCTCAGAGCGTTTGTTTGGAACTGATTTGAGGCTCGTCGTGCCAGACTTGTTAATACATGTACAAGCGCAAAAAAAATTGACGACAGCGGTTCACTTCCGCAAAGGCCACATTTAAAACGTCCAATTAAAACAACACAATAATCACCCCATGTTAATTCGGCAATTATATCATAAAAGCCTGCTTATATAAATAGCCTAAGCTTCAAAAGGGTGGAAGTAAAAGGTCACAAAGACACGGGCGAGGCAAAAGTACAAAACAAAAAAAAGTATTTACTACATCAAGTCACATTCGTCGCTTCAAAGTGTTATCTCACGCTACCATATAAAGTTAACGTTGATAAATATGCCAAAAATGTGCTAAACGTGACAAGTGCATAAAAGCAGATTGATGCTAGCCAACATTACACGCACGCACAGCTCGGTGGCAGCGACTCCGCAGACGCTCGAATTTACTCACTTTTCCACTCGGTGTGAGTCGCAAATGTTCCAAATGTTCTACTGCGCGAATCCACTTGAGGAAAGAACACGAATTTTGCCGTTCAAAGCGGATTTTTCTACTCTACTCACCGTTTTTTCCTTCCGACAGGTTAGGCGTTGGTTACATCCGGGTTTGAGGGGCGAAAGACTTTGAGCGCAGGCGCACTAGAGACTTGCCGCAAACTCGTCCGGAGATGAAACAGCGCCACTCAGAGGAAGCAGTCACACAAGAGACTATAAAAATAAAATACAGAATGTGGTGAAAGTGATTTTATTTATCATTTTATTTGAAAGTTGTGACTCTGAATTATTATTTCTGTGACTATAATGAGTTTATATAAATATGGCTTGTTAAGATACTGTACAATGAGGTGCATATCGTTGTGGTTTTCATTCACACTTTTGCTTTGATAAATCTATACCCGGAAGTAGTGATGGTCTGCATAAGCGCTCTGTAAACTAATTTGCCTTCTCTTTGTCAAAATCTGACTTCCGTTTCTCATGTTTTGTTCGGGCTTCTGGAATCTGCCATCCCGGCTTTACAGCGAATCAGTTTTCCGCTTTGCCTCACCTAAAGTATTTCGGACAACAGCATTACCCTCATTTTGATCTGGGAGGGGAGGCTCGAGTCCATCGTGTGATTGTTCGTGGAAAACAACGTCTGTTTACCTCGCTAGCTTGCTAGCTGGCTATTGGCAGCCAGCTGAGTTGCATCACCAGCGTCGAACATGTTTCGATTCCTGAATGACGTCGATGACGACCCCTACATGCTGTGAGTCAACACACCAAGATTGCAGTGTAAAAACACCGATTGCATTCAGAGCTTCATTTTGGAGTACATCGCGTGCCTTTCTCGGTCTGCTCGGAGGCAGGTTCCTCGTCCCCTGGCCTAGTCGGTGTGTTGCACCAGACCTGAGTTACTGAGAGCCCTAAAACATCACTTTGCATTCACGATTACTTAAAATTCCACGTACATTGCGAGACAACAGCACGTTGAAAGTGTCTCCCGAAGAACGTGAGTGATCGGTGATGCAACAGCCTTGATTCACAGGTGTTTTTCTACAACAGCGTTGGCACGTCATGCTCATTAAACATAAATCAGGATAAGATACACGATTCTCAAGCGAGAATCGAGTGCAACCCCCTTATATCACTAAAGATCAAGTTCAATCCATATCTCATTTGATGATAGTATGTCAGGCAGTATATAAAATGCAAGAGTCATAATCTGATGTCTGTTCATTATTATTGGTAGCTGAATGGATAAACTTTTTCCATGCTGAGAATAATTACATGCTCTCAGTTTATCTGGTTGTGGTCTTCATTTGCATTATCTAACTAAACAGTTACCATGAGAGTCAATTAATCTGTCGGTTATTTAGTCAATGAATCAGATTTAAAAAAGTGTACGTAAACCTACATTCACCAGAGCATACTAACATTCCATAGCTAAAGCGTTACTTTTGTATTTTAACCAACTACACAATGAAAATGTGATGCCATTCTGCCTCGCAGGGATCCTTTTGCCGCTCACAGGCAGCAGATGAGGAGCATGTTTGGACCGTTCGGCATGGACCCTTTTGCACTAGCGCCACAAATTCAACCGCCTCGTGCGCCACGACGACAGGTAAGGGAACAAAAATGTCTGCGCTATGTTTGTATTTTGAGTTCTTCCGCTTACATTTGCCATGCACTATTTTCCAGGCTGGTGCACTGACCCCATTTGGCATGATGGGAATGGTGAGTGTCTCAAATATCTTAGTCGCTTTATTCTTTCAAGTGAATCAGTAAAAATAGATTATGAAACGGTACCTCACAATTGTTTCGTTGTTTTAAGATGGCTGTGCTCAAGACTTTCACACGCGCCTGACTCATAGTGTTCTCTCTGTTTGCAGGGTGGAGGGTTCATGGACATGTTTGGCATGATGGGGGAAATGATGGAAAACATGGTTATTCTTTTTAAATATTATGACTGTGCTGGGAAGGGGGAAAAACCCCCGATGCTAATTGCAAAAATGCCGCTCAATAAAGCACAAAAAACACCCTGCGGTCAGTTAAAAAAAAAAAAAAGTGATCGGGACACCCTCTCTCCCCCTACTCAAAACGTTGGATTTACCAACCTTGGTAAATAGAGGCATCTTGTAAGTAATAGATTGACTTATTCTTTTCCAGGACAGGTTTTCTGGATCGCCCAACTGCCAGACCTTCTCCTCTTCAACAGTGATCTCCTACTCTTCCACGGACGCCGGGGCACCTACGGTGTACCAGCAAACTCATCAAACAAGACATGGTCCAAGAGGGGTGAGTACAGTACTTTCCTTATAACAAACCCAGTCTTGGCGTCCCACATATATGCAGGGATGTTAAACTTAGGTCATCCTGGGCTAAATCATAGTTAAACCACACCGTAGTGAAAAATTGTAGCAGGTTCCATGGGCCACATTAAATGACCCGGAGAGCCGGATTTGGCCCAAGGGCCTTGAGTTTGACACCAGCACGTCAATGCATCAACCGGTTTGATAAACGTCACACGGCTGGTTGCAGATCCGCGAGACCCGTCAGTCCATGCGAGACAGTGAAAGCGGAGTGGAGCGTCTGGCCATCGGCCACCACATCGGCGAACGCGCACATATCATGGAGCGCTCGCGGAACCGCCGCACGGGAGACCGTGAGGAGCGGCAGGACTTTATAAACCTGGACGAGGGTAAGCCGCAGGAGTGTGGAGAATAGGGCTGAAATGAAACAATGGTTGAAGAAGCGACCCTTTCTGTCCGTCAGCCGAAGCTGAGGCGTTCGACACCGAGTGGAGGACTCAGGCGGGGCGATTCGCTCCCCCCAGCGCCCGGGCGCTGGACTACAGTCGAGACCGACGGGCAGGGGGACAGCAGCTAGCTCTTACCGCGCCACCCAGCTCCACGACCCCGCCGGGACACCGGCACGACTCCCCCCGACACCACCCGCCCCAGTCCCGCCCGCGTTACGACTGGTGAAAGGTACGGTCTTTGCATAACCTTACTTACGGGTTCCTCTCGTGTCCCTAAAACATTCTTGTTTGCTCAAGTCAAAATAGGAACTGGATAACCTACCATCTTTCCCCACAGGAGTCCCACCTAAAACCTTGAGCCGACCGGGGGGAGCGGAGGAATCTCTCCACGGATGCTGTGAACCAAGCTGAGGATCGTTCCAACTTCCTTGTTGATGTTTGAGTCGACCGGACTGTCGATACATAAACACATAACATGCCCTAAACAAACAATTTAAAAACAACAACCCCCCTATCCCTTCGACCCCATCCACACACAGTTGATAGTCTTAGAATGAATCCTCCCTCTGCACACTCCCACCCTTGTATAAAACGCCCTGGCTTCCTCCCCGAGATTTGATGTGTGTGTTTTTGCCCATTAAAAGTGCTCCAAGTATTAAGTGCATCTGCTGTACAGTTCGTTTTATGTTTGTGGAGACACACAAATGTGTCTGTGAAATGAATTGTATACTGTTGACTAAACTAGCTAGATGAAGTTAATAAAACATTGCTAGATAACAGGCTGGGTCTCCTCTATTACATGTTTTTGTTTGCCTTTAAATGTATCCGATTTAGTTGATGATACACATTTGTTCATGAATGTGAAGGGCCCCATGAAAGGTTTTGCCTCCTATTGCTCCCGCGTGGCCGTCGTTCGGACACCCTTCACCAACAGCACGTAACGTCACAGATGGCACTCGCGGCCCAGCCAATGAGAGCCCTCGTCTCCCCCACTGCGCTTGCCTCCCAATGACAACCACCACTATTTTTAAAAGCATGTCGTCCCTTTGGGCATCATCACCCGTCTACCTGTCTTCTCCTTTCCCTTTGTAAGATCACAGTCGACTTTGAAGCATCGACAGGAATGTGAACAGATGCTCGCTTTCTAGCTACACATCATCCTCAAATGTGTGAGGCTGAAATGGAGGCCACACGCACAACGAATGGCAGCCAAGTCAAGCATCCTCGACCCCCTGATCTTCCACTCTATCCCCATCTTTGATACACCATTTCTCCCAAACACACACACTGTGCCACCTCTCGTGACTCATCAGCCCCTCCCCCTCCTCTTACCAGTGTGTGCATAGTACTCGCCCGCCTCCTCGTCTCCCATTTCCCTCCTTCCACTCATCGCCGCCGCGCATCCTTTCGCTTCCTCTGCCGGTTATCAAACAGGCTGCAGGTAAGAATTTCTCCGTTTGCCTCCATCTTCTCCCTCCGTCACGATGGTGACAATTCAGCCATAACGAGTGGATTCACACTTGAGACTGCAGCGTTGCTTTTATGCCAGGCGTTTTCTCCTGCAGGGAATCAGATGTGTCATTGCCAAGAATCTGCTAGCTAAAATCAAAAGCATGAATTTGGTGCAATTTGTTTGGATCTTTGCAGGATGTCCATAGTGAATATTGTTGCCAGGGAGATCCTGGACTCCCGGGGAAACCCAACAGTGGAAGTGGATCTTCATACCAATAAAGGTTATTAGAAATGTATTTGGATGTCCAAGGTTGACTCCTTTTGTAATAATAGCTCTAGAATTATGTATAAGACAAGAGTCAATACGTAAAAAACAACAACAACCTTGAATGAAACCCCCAAACCACATTTAGCTCACCATTTTGTCCCCAATCCAGGTCTGTTCCGGGCCGCTGTGCCGAGCGGTGCCTCCACCGGCATTTACGAGGCTCTGGAACTCCGAGATGGTGACAAAACTCGCTACAAGGGCAAAGGTAGATCGTAAGACACTCCAGAGTAAATAATAACGCTACCCTAATAGCAATGGCGAGAGCAATGGTGTCCATTTTGTACTACATCATGCTGAGAGATGTTTATAATATTTTGGGTTAAGAAGAGAAGGGGAAAAAATTTGTACCATAAGTCACAGAGGACAGATTGATCATAGCATAGCAACATAGCATAGTATAGAATTTCCCAGGACAAGCACATATGACCTCTAAAGCCTCTTTTGAGATAAAATAACCAGTCCACAGTTGCACAAAATGTTCAGACTTTTCGACTGGAAAGCGAAAAATTATCTGAATATGTCTTGCGCTTGTGTCTTAGGCGTAACCAAAGCAGTCGGTCATATTAATGACACGCTTGGACCCGCCCTCATTGAGTCAGTGAGTAGAACTGTAGTAGTACTTTGTTGACGTTTGTCTTCGCCATTTGATGATGATGTTGTGGCCCCTACTGTGTGTTTTAGGGGATCAGCGTGCTGGAGCAAGAGAAACTGGACAATTTGATGATCGAAATGGACGGCACCGACAACAAATGTAGGCTCTTGGTTCTCATTCGTTCAACGTTTAAGTGAATACTCAACGCTTCCGTTGCTTCTTTGCAGCTAAGTTTGGGGCCAACGCTATTCTGGGTGTCTCACTGGCCATATGCAAGGCCGGAGCGGCGGAGAAGGACACGCCCCTCTACCGTCACATCGCCGATCTGGCAGGAAACCAAGACCTGGTTCTCCCAGTACCTGTGAGTCTGGGACTCCAGCTTCCATAACGGCAGCTAGCAACAAAACACCTCGTTGAAATCCCGTCTCTTCACTTTCAGGCCTTTAATGTGATCAACGGAGGGTCTCATGCCGGGAATAGGCTCGCTATGCAGGAGTTTATGGTACTGCCCGTAGGGGCGGAGTCATTCCGCGAGGCCCTGCGGGTGGGGGCGGAGCTGTACCAGACGTTGCGGGGCGTGATCAAGGAGAAATACGGTCAAGATGCCACCAACGTGGGTGACGAGGGTGGATTCGCACCCAACATCCAGGAGAACAGTGAAGGTGAGAAGGCAGAAAGATCAAAAAAACTATTTGAATTCAGGTTTTAGTTCTGTCAAACAACTCAAAGTAAAACTACTCACCATTAAGACTTTCCTTTGATTTTTGAAGCATCCGAATTATGACATTTATGGTGGATTTGTCTTTAGAGGCATCGCTACGAAGAACCAAAAAAAAAATCCCATTGATAAAGACTAACCCTAACCAATACAGTGTTCAATATAGTGGGATCGAGATAACCCTTCCATGAAGAGCAAAAATCCTTGATTAATTGGAGCCCCTCCCAAAAGGGTTATATACAGTAGTAACTGCCCATAGATGCCACAAGAGGGCAGCAAAGCAATTCTCGAAGTTCCTCAACCCACTTCAACCAAGGGGGCGCCTAAGCAATACTTTTAGATTAGTCATGGCACAAAACCAGAACAAAGCCTAAGAAAAAGTCATGTTTCATCATCCATCCATCCATCCATTTTCTGAACCGCTTAGTCCCCACGGGGGTCGCGGGCGTGCTGGAGCCTATCCCAGCCGTCATCGGGCAGTAGGCGGGGGACACCCTGAACTGGTTGCCAGCCAATCACAGGGCACACAGAGACAGACAACCAATCGCACTCACACTCACACCTAGGGACAATTTGGAGTCTTCAATCGGCCTACCAAGCATGTTTTTGGAATGTGGGAGGAAACCGGAGTGCCCGGAGAAAACCCACGCGGGCCCGGGGAGAACATGCAAACTCCACTCAGGGAGGGCCGGAGGTGGAATCGAACCCGCACCCTCCTAACTGTGAGGCGGACGTGCTACCCAGTGCGCCACCGAGCCGCCACATGGATGGATGTTTCATCATATCTTCCCTTAAAATGTTGGTTATACTTCAAATTGTCCCACTTGTTGGTTCAACTGCATGTAAAGATTTTTATTGATAACAACTTGACCTGACCTTCCTGCAGCATTGGAGCTGATCAAGACAGCCATCGAGAAGGCAGGCTTCACTGACAAAGTGGTCATCGGCATGGACGTGGCTGCCTCCGAATTTTTCATGGAGGGCAAGTACGACCTGGACTTCAAATCCCCGCCCAACGCCGCGCGCAACATCAGCGGCGAGGAGCTCGCTGCCATCTACCAAGGCTTCATCAACAACTACCCAGGTCCGTGGCTTCTGGTACTCCCTCATTACGTGGCTCATCCTCATCCTCGGCCAGCCACGGTCTCGTTTCCTCTGTCACCTTGGAGACAAAAAAAAAGGAAGCACAACTAAGCTTGTTGCCTCGTCAAGCCTCCACAATTAGTCCTGTTAAAGAGCTTTTAATTACATGCTGCGGTGCTCATTTGGCAGGCGAGGATGTGGCTCTTTGGCCTCGTAATGGCGTGTGCAACCGCGTGGAACGCCACGGTGTAAATGACTCGTAGAGCGCTCAGCCTCAAGGTATGCAATGAGCTGCTTTCCCCGCAGTTGTTTCCATCGAAGACCCCTTCGACCAGGATGACTGGCCAGCTTGGACTCAGTTCACTGCCTCGGTGGGAATTCAGGTATAAGACACTCAAAGACAGGATTTAATATCAAATAAAGTTCAACTGTTCTACGTAGGCCTTTATGTTCATCCCATAGCAGAGACATTTGAACAAGGCTATCTAGTATATTTCTTATACCTACAGGTGGTTGGGGATGATCTGACCGTCACCAACCCACGTCGGATCCAACGTGCCGTGGACGACAAGGCCTGCAACTGCTTGCTGCTTAAAGTCAACCAGATCGGCTCTATTACGGAGGCCATCAAGGCGTGAGTTGATCCTACGCTTGGCACGCAACTCTCAGGCGTGCATGTGCTGGACGCCATCTTGTTCTCTTTCAGTTGTAAGCTAGCTCAGGAGAACGGCTGGGGCGTGATGGTGAGCCATCGCTCGGGTGAGACCGAGGACACCTTCATAGCGGACCTGGTGGTGGGTCTCTGCACTGGACAGGTGAGAAGCATCACAAATCATCAAGTACAGCTGTGTAATAATAACAATATGATAGGCATACATTCTTTATCCTCCGTGAAGAACAAATATTATTACTGGGGCTTTATAATCTGATTTACACTGTTTTAAGTATCGGGAATTTGTCGTGAGTTTCTCAAAGGGCATGTGTTTTTCCAGCTGTGACTTTGCAGTTGTTTTCCCGGGCATAGGAGACAATGTATAGTGACTTCAACTTTCACTAAAACACTATTCGATTGTAATTAATAAATAATACATTTCTGTCTCTTCTCAGATTAAAACCGGAGCCCCCTGTCGCTCAGAACGTTTGGCCAAGTACAATCAGCTCATGAGGTGCGTATCCAAATTGTCATTGATGGAACGTAACAAATTGTCTCTAATGTGTGCATTTGTTGTCCATGCTTTGCCTGCCCTCCATCACCTTCAGGATTGAGGAAGAGTTGGGTGAGCAGGCTCGCTTTGCCGGACACAACTTTCGCAATCCCAGCGCACTCTGAGCACCCGGCGCTGACGTCGGCAATCGTTGCGAGAAATGCTCTGTTGCGCAACATTGATCCCGGGCTTTGCCATTATGTGGCTGAATTTGATGCGAGCATCCCCCTGCACTGACCTCCCGTCACTAAGTTCTGTCAACTGTGGATGATTTTTGTCCTTTAGTGTGTTTTTGTCATCTTCCCTGACTTTCCTACCGTGAATGCGAAGCAGCTTTAAACAAAGTTATGTTTGTGACTAATTGTGGCAAATAAGTAAGATGGGTACATGGTGAGTCCATCTTCACATCTCTATAGTTTTTTGTTGTTTTAATGTAAATGTACATTGACCTCCTGCAAATACTGAGTCAGTGCAACTGCTTTATCCAGCAGGCTTTACAAATATTTTTGTCCCTTTCTTGTAGCGAATTAAGGTTACCAAAATATGAGAAACAGTTGTTGCTATGTCACTGTGCCCTTGTACATCACCGCAGCCTACAACCGCAACATAAAGCAGATGATTCAACTACTTGTGTGTATTATCACAGATATCCAGAATAAAATGTTCACAAAGGCAAACTACTTTCACTCATTTTTGTAAAATAAATATTTCTTTATTGTAAAAAAGTTTATCTGTATAACACTATGACTTCTTTTTTTTTTTTAATTCCAACTGTCAAGTAATGCTGCAATTTTATCATCTAAAGTTACTTACAGTAAATCTTGCAGCCTCTGGCGTTCAATTCCCTGTTGTGGTTTTGCGGCTTTCGGCTTGGGCCCTCATAATGTGTCACGTTAATCTGAAAAGACACAAAAAAACATACTGTCAAAGTGTATGTGTACTTTTGTCATGGCACTGAGCACTTTTGTATTGGATCTCATTGTCTCCATGCAGCTGTACCTAATATTTTGGCCGACAACCGGAGACGTCACTTGCAATTTCACAAAGCGAACCGCAGGAGGAGCCCGAGTGCTCTGCTTTGTGAAACGTGCGCGCGTGCGCGTCTGTGGCTGTTGGCTGCTCTGTGACCACGACGACTGTTGTGAGGGTGGGGAGGGGGATTTGGGAGCTTATAGAGCCACGCAGGCGCACTGGGCACAGTCTCCGGCCGGGTTGCTATGGTTACCACACAATAGGAGACGGGACAGGGGGCTGCGTGAAGGAGAGAGAGGGAGAGGGAGGAGAAAGAGGAGGTCTGCAGAGCCGCTTGGCTGGACACAAGCTTCACCCAGACAGACAGCTGCAGGACAGACGACCATGAACAAAAATCATAGGGGAAATAAACAAACAATCACTATTTTATTGCTTGCAAACCAAATATAAATATTTAGTCGAGTGTTAAGGTGACTGCCCCCTCTTTCTGCTCTTTTACGTCTCCCCCTTTCTTCCCACTCTCCTTATTCAAATCACGCCTTCCTTTCTCTTCTTTTCTCATTACTCTCTCCATTGCCTCGCAAAGAGTCAGGCAGCGGTATATAAAAATCTATATAAAAAGTCGTCTTGGAGGAAGAGGGGGGTAGGTGGGGACGAGGAGGGGGGCCAAGGCAAAAAAAAAAAAAAGGGGGTGGGGGAAGAGGCGAGCGCACATACGCATCAATTTGTACAGTTCAGTTTTTTCCACGCCGCGACGAAGAAGATTTCAGCCGCATTGTTGCTATTGCCCGGTTGCTGCTGCTGCTTTGTGTGTGCGCGCGTGTGTGTGTATATGTGTGTGTGCAACATGAGGCGGCGCGCGTTGCGAGAAAAGACGACAAAAAGGAGGGCGAGGAAGGAAAAAGGGGGAGTGAGAGCAGCGGCGGCAGCAGCACGCATCGCTGGATATTAAAGGTAAGCACAATTAAGGGGAGGGGAGGTAGTGGGGGGCATGGGGGTGCAATATAATGCATGCTTATGCTGTGTGTTTTGGAATCTTCACCACCATCATTCCCCCCCCCCCCCCCACCCATCGTTTTTTTTTTTTTCATTGTGCCTTATTGTCACCCCAGTGCTGCGTTCAAGATGACGGCCACATTCCTCCAAAGCAAAGCAAAGCAACAAAAAAAAAAAAAAAAAAAAAGAGAGAGAGAAAGAAGAGGGGTAGCCGGTGCTAGATGCAATCATTCCGCCATTCCCTTTCCTCTCATCCATGCATGAGGTGCTCCTAGCGTCTGCACGGAGCTGCCTTTGCACGCATGTGTATCAATTACACTGCAGTGGGCTCATTACTGTTTTTTTTTTTTTTGCAAGTTCATGACCAGTGTGACCAATGTCAGTGCAGCCAGCTGCCACCTGTATCATGCATCTGTCCTTATTAGTGTAAAGTGGGGCCATAAACACGTGTGTATGCGCCCCATCTTTTTGGATTGTGTGGCTCTCATCGACTTAGTCACTGCAGCATGCACTAATAATTAATGCACAGTCATGTGTAGCGCTGCCGCCGCTGCGGACGGTGTTTGTACACACGCACGCCTGCTAAAAATGACAGTTTCCCCATCTGGCAGGGCACACTATTTATATCCCTCATTCAAAACACATCGGCCGTATTTCACCGTGGCATGAATGAATGGATCCGGCCATCTTTTTTTTGCTCACATTCTTGCAGCGAGAAATGAGCATGCGATGCTTGCCAGTCATAACCAGGTCATGTGGGTTAACCACAAGTGGCTGAGGGTTAGGGATGTGGTGGTGAAATAGACAGTGGGGCGCTAAGGGGGAGTGGCTTCCAGTTGCCGGACAGGGTGACCAAAGCGCATGCACGTCTAATATCAAGTGGCCAAAAAAAGAGAGCCGTCAATGTGTGCCAGTAGGTTTTTTGGCCGCAGCGTGACTGTTTGGAGCAGCGGTGAAAAGCAGCGGCGTTGGTGTGGAGTGAGACATGCTGGGAATTCAAACAAGGCTTTTGCAGTTGTAAATTACATGTTTCAACACAATGCCGCAAGTTCTACTTTGCACGAATGGTGTGCAATTCTATTTTGCGAATGACCACGACATCCCTTTGTGATTCTATATATGTTTCATGTCTTCAAAATCATACATTTGAGCCCAAAGACTCAATAAGGCCTTCTTTGTTTACCATCCTTTTCAGCTTTCCCCGTGGACCTATCACTTGAGAGAGTAAGCAACTGCAGAATCAACCTATTCAGTCCAAATAATGGCTTGTGTCGTAAAATGGACGCTGTAAGGAAGAAATCATGAAAACACGGACGCACAAAGAATCGGTATGCACGAGGCACAGGCAAATATTTACTTAACGAGTTCAGTATTTGAGTACTGGCCTTGGCTAGACCCTGTTTCAACACCTTGTCCTGGCCTTGCAGGTGCCCATGCGCAGTGGGCGGCGGCGGGGAGCGAGCGAGGAGCGAAGGGGTCGACGCCCGCATGCGAGCCCAACCCGGCCCGAGCGCAACGATAGACAAACGGTACGCAGCCTCTTTGTTTTCAAGTTCATGTCGTGTACAGACTGATTGGTCTTGTTCTATCGTGTATTTAGACTTTGGACGAGTGCGATGAAGCAAGTTTGATGTATAGGCATCGGTGTGTGCATGAAAGAGGTCAGAACGTATAACGGAAGAATTCAAAGTATTGTATCGTTGTAGCCAAGAGGTGGCGGTGAGGAACTGGCCGGGAATCGCTTCAGTCGCAGATCACAAGGCCATGATTCATCAGAGAGCGAGGGGGAGGAACTCGTGTCTCCTGCAAAAAGGCAGAAAGTTCAGGTTTGTCTTACATTTCATCAGCCTGTTTTATAAAGCTGGAAATAATTCATGTGCCTGACCAACGGGGAGTTATTTTTGCCATGAAGAAATATGCTCTGGCAATAGATCCTTTCACAACACAGATTTTTTTTTTACTTGATCCACAATTGATCTTTTCTTGTCAGGATTCGGCAGCCACCCCAAACCCTCCAACATCAACACACGCCGCTGACATCTTGGCTCCCTCGGCTGTCCCGCCTCCTACCTCTGCGGCCAGCCAATCCCGTGAGAGTGACAATGAGGACGGCCAATCCCAGGGCAGCCGGAGTTCAGTTGTCGGGAGTCTGGCCAATAGCAGCAGCAGTTTGAGCAGCGGGCGGGACATCGACCAGGACAATCGTTCCTCATCCCCGAGTCTCTCCGCTTCCCCCCTGGGTAGCCTCGACTCTGATTCCGAGGGCCCAGACTCACCAAAGCAAGGAGAGAGGGAACGGGAGAAAAACAAAGATGGAGGAGCAGGAAGCATGTCCGCAGAGGACAGAAGGGCAATACGGGAGCGGAGAGGGGAGGATCCCTGCGGAGACGAACAAAAGACGGATACAGATGCACGAATTGAGGACTGTACACTTAAGCCTATCCATCCTTGCCCCTCCTCTGGTCTCAATTCCTCAGTTCGTGGCGCTAGAGATTCTTCAAATGACAGCAACGGTGGGAGGAAGTCGTATTTCTCCCTGGACTCCAAACTCATGTCTAAAGTGGAGTACGGTGGACCAACAGGCACCGATGCGGTGCCGAGTGGCAACAGAGTCAATTCCAAAGCCAACACACAATGTGTGACAAAGACATCTGCCGCAGGTGGAGATTTTTCCCATAACAGCCCCGGCATTCCACACTCTTTGCCCCCACCTCTTCCTCCTCCACCTGCTCTAAAACCACTGGAGCTTGGGGGACAAAACCTTCCCCCCGAGGTTAAAATAGAAAGAGACAAAATGGAAAAGGCAGAAAAGCACCTGGACAAGGCCCAGTCCACGCCTCCTTCTCTGCTGCAGACTGGGCCTCAGCCACAATCTCAATCACAACCCCAAACCAACACCCACCCCCATCATTACAGCTCCCCCAGCTGGCAGGGTGGCACAGCAACCGGTTGCCAGGGGAGTTGGGGCTACACCCGTTACCCTGGCAACCATCACCCACACCAGCATCAGCCCCCAGTGCAGCAACAGCAACTTCCCTCAGTTTACAACCCTCCTTCCTCTCGACACTCCTCCTCTCACTCCTCTTACCTCCCCCATCCACATCCTCACCCCCACAGGGAGTACCTTAACAGGTATGCCGGAGGGGGAGGGGACAGAGAGAGGGCGGCTGCGGGAGACAGGGAGAGGGGAGTGAGAGGTGAGTGTGTATCGAGGGAGCTTAACAGGGAGTTTTCTGCTCCCATGGGTAACAACAGAGACACTAATAGTGGGGGTAATGGTAGTGGCCCAAATAGCATCCAAGGCAGGGAGTTTTCGGGTATGTCCGTGGGTCAGAACCGGGAGTTCCAAGGCTCTGGAAGAGATGGAGCTTCTAACATTGGTCCTGATAGAAAAGACTTTGTTCCATCTTTCCGTGACAGAGAGCAAGACAGAGAACGTGATGCAGGAAGAGAGTTTTCCATGCCAAACCAAAACCAGAACAGAGACTTTGGCCCCAACGGAGCTGGAGGGGGTCATTCCAGAGAAAAAGACAGAGGCAGATGGGGTGAGTTTGGAAACCAAACAAGAGAAGTTGGAGGAACCTGTAACCCAAATAACAACTCAATCTCTCAAGGAAACCATCCAAGTTCAAATAGTGGACTACCCGTGAACCCCATTCTCAGCCGAGACCCACCGGCATCACCCCAAAACACCAATAACCACCCATCTCATTCTTCCCTGCCCCCACACTCGCACCCCACAAACTTAGCCAGTCGGGAGTTTCCTCCTACCATGGAACAGGCACAAACCCCTTCCTCTACCGCTGACCCTTTTCACAGAGAGTATCCTCCCACTGGTGGGAAAGACTTCAATGCAGGGAGACCTCCCTCCGCTGGAACTAATAGAGATTATCTCAGCCCACCTGGCGTTACTTCTAATCTGGTAAGAGAGTTTTCAGGGCCTGGTGGGATCCAAAATCCTCACCCTCCCCATCCCCACTACCAGTCTGGACCAAGAGACAGAGAGAGGGACTCAAACTTGCGAGAGTCTACACTATACCAAAGCCGTGGAGGTCCAAATCAATCTCCTGCTCTCTCTCCATCCTCCTCAACCAGTCACGGACACCCTTCAAATGCTACCTATCCCCCTCCACCACAACCTCCTTTACCCCCATCCCAGTCTTCTCATGCCCAGCAACTCCCACCAGGTATGGCACCCAATGTTCGCCCCCCACTCTACCAGTCATCTTCCCAGACTCCTCCGACACATGTATCTCCACTACCAAGCCCATCTACTAATCAGATGGCAGGATTCTCATCTTTTCCCCCTGGATCCACCTCCACACCCAACATGCCATTTTCAGGGCCTGGCGTTTCATCTAGCTGTTCACCCGGATGCCGCCCTTCCTCTTTACATGGCACCTTGAACAGCCATCCAAGCTTCAGTGGCACATACCACTCCAACGGAAGCAGCGGCAATAGCCTGGCTAACAGCAATAGCAACAGTGGCACACCCACTAACAGCAATACCAACTCCCAATCGCCTCAGAATGTCTCTAAGGGGCCTCCGCTGCTCACTAATAGCGTTACAACACCTGCTCCCAGCTTAACGCAACCCGGTGGAGACGGCCATCCAGATTCTGGTTCACCCCCAGCACCTGTCATTAAAGAGGAACCACTAGAAGAAAGGGAAGAGAGTGAAAGTCCACCACCAGTGTTAAGAAGTCCATCTCCTGAACCTAAGCCTGTAGACATTCCCATCCACGCTAGTCAGTCAGCAAGGTAATGTCAGAGACTGAATTCATGTTTATCTGGGTTTCCTTTTATTATTTGTCCCCCAGATCACAATGATTGCCGGTATTGACTTCTGGTGGTGAAAATAATGAAGTGCTGCATCACTGTGTCACTTGTCCAGGTTTCACAAAGTCCTTGACCGTGGTAGCGGCAACTCCTGTGCCCGCAGCGATGTCCTCTTTGTTCCATTGGACGGATCCAAATTATGGAAGAAGAGGAATGAGGTGATAGAAAGAGCTCGGAGGGAGGTTGAGCAACGTGCCAGAGACATAAGAGAAAAAGAGAGAGAGCGAGAAAGGGAGCGAGAAAGGGAGCTGGATCGCCATCTACAGGTAAGCTTGTAAACCTCATATGTCTAGTAGATTCAAGGGATTCACAAATGCATTTTGTTTTCTTTACAGCAACAAAAAGATGCCAATGCAGCAGCCCGTCAGGGATCTTCCCTGTTCTTTCCCCCTTCGCCCTCCATCATCCTCGATCCTTCGTCGTCTTCCTCCTGCCCGGGAAACCCGTCTGGCCACCCTTCACATCACGTTCAGCATCATCCCTCGCATCCACATGCACACCTTCCTCCGGCACACCACCTCCATCCCAGCCTCTCTCACACTATCCCCCACTCTCTTCTGCTTCCATCCATGGCTGGAGCATCAGCAGTAGTTGGGGGCCCTCAGGGTGCTCTGGGAATTGGTATAGGCGGTCCTTATCTTGGTCCTGATACCCCAGCTCTAAGAACCCTTAGCGAGTATGCTCGCCCTCATGCAATGTCTCCCCTCGGGGCAGCAAGTCGAGCCCAAGCACACCACGCTCAAATTCATCATGGTCATCCTCACGTCCATCCCTCGTTCTTTCTTCCCCAATTCCAAAATCATGCAATCGGCCATCCACATCACCTACCTACTGATGCAGCAACAGCTGCGGCCATCTTGGGCTTCCTGTATGGTGGCAGCCTGGAAGGGAACCCAGGTATCGGGGGCCACCCTGGGGTAGGAGGGGGACCGGTTCCAGGTGGGATTGGGTCTTCAGGGTTAGGAGGAGTTGGCTTTCCTCATGCGGTCGCTGCTCACCGGGATCGCATGAAGCCGGGATTTGAGTTTAAGAGTGATGAACGGGTCTACCCGCCGGGGTCCATTCACGATCCTGCAGCTCTTGCCCTTGCTCACTCTCATTCCCACGCCAATGCCCATACCCATGCACATGCACATGCCCACTCCTTGCTCCTTGGGGGAGGTGGAGCAGGAGCTAATGAGGTGTCACTCTATTGCACACCCCCTCCAGCCCCAACCGGCCCACCGCACCTCCAAAACCCGCCACTGGCCCCGGTAACTCGCCCTCCAAATCCTTCGGCCCCGCAGTCAATGCCCAATCCACCTCCTTCATCGCTCCTACCACCTTCGCACCCTTCTCACCCTTCATCTGCACCACCCCTTGCTGCCCCACCTTCCGCACCCCCTGTTGCACCTCCAGTGGCTCCCCCTCCTCCACCCGCTCCGCCAACCTCCAGCGCCACCTCAATTCATCACCCAGTCCCCAATTCTTCTTTTCCTACTTCCCTGTCCTCTCATCAGCCGTCAGCCCCAGCCAGTTCCGAGTCTTACCCACCTCCCGCTCGGTCTCCGGCTTCCTTCGAGCGGGACCGCAGCGGAGAACGGGAGCGGGAAAGGGAGCGAGAAAGGGAACGGGACAGGACGGCATTGCCAGCCTTTGCGGAAAGGGAGCGTGAGAGAGAGCGAGAGAGGGAAAGGGGAGGAAGCGGAGGGGGAGGAGCAGGAGCAGGAGGAGGCAACGCCAATGGAGGCGCAACAGGTGGAGGAAGCGGAGGAGAAAATGCGGGTCGTGTCCAGATGCTGAATGTGACGCCCCACCATCACCAGCATTCACACATCCACTCGCACCTTCACCTGCACCAACAAGACACAGGTACCCACTGCTACTAACTATGCTACCTTGTTTGACTTTATATAACCTCCATTTTCAATGTTTGCTGTTTCTTTGGCTCCTATTAAATATCTCCTTTATTTCCTATTACATCATTGGCATCTAGCGGCGGGCGGGGTTCACCCCCTGATGGACCCGCTGGCGTCAGGGTCTCCTTTGGCGCGGCTTCCTTACCCAGGAGCGACAATAGGCACCCCCATCCTGGCTCACCCCCTCACTGACAGCGAGGTGCTTCGCCAACAGCTGTTTGGTGAGGAGAAGACTCCTCGTCCATGTACTCGCTCACTTTTTTACTCTCAAAACAACCCTCAAAGTTTATCGAGAATATTTTGGCGGGGATACTGATGCTTTCACTTCTCGGGGACACTTCTCCCAGGTGCTCCTTTCCGTGACATGCCCCAACCATCCTCCCTCACTGGTCCAATGTCGGCAGCCCATCAGCTCCAGGCCATGCAGCAGGCCCAGAGCGCAGAGCTGCAGATCCAGAGACTGGCCCTGGAACAGCAGTGGATTCATCACCATCACCACCACTCCCTCACCCAGGACGAGTACTACAGGTATGCTGTTTGTGTCTATGCACAAACTAAGGTCTGACACCAGTTTCCACAAGACCTGACGTGATCCAAACCAAATCCAAAGAGAACTGTATACAGTAATCCCTCATTTATCACGGATAATTGGTTCCAAAAACCACCCGCGATAAGTGAAATCCGCGAAGTACGGTCACCAACAAGAAGTATTGAGAAGGCTAATGAGTTAGCGGACAGATGCTAATTCGCAATCGTGCTAACACGTGAAAACAGACTTCTAAAGGAATGTAAACGAACATTTGGAGCAATACTACATTGTCCTAAAGGTTAGACATGTTTCCTCAATTTAGAAGTTTTATTTTGACTTTTAAATGTTTTTTTAATTTGGAAAAAAAATCTGCAACGTAGTGAAGCCGCGATAAATGAAACGCGAAGTAGCGAGGGATTACTGTACCTCAATCAAAGATGACAACTCAAGACACGCCAAGTTGATGCTATTGCACTCCAACCCTATAGGTGGCGGTACTTTCCCTTACAGAATAGCTTGAAATAGCTCCTTACGTAATCTATTTTAACAGGATGTTGCTAATAGGGGGCCATTGGCATACGCTGGTATTGGCATCCAATTGTTCTGAGGATAAAAACACCATGTAATCGACTAGTTTGTGCAGCAGCTTGCAATATATTGTCACATAGCTTAAAAACAGACGCTTCGTAGCATGGTATTTAGTGGTTTCATTGTAGCATGTAAAAGTCTCAACTTATTTCTCCTTTAACCTTTCAGTCACCTGAAGAAAGAGAGTGACAAGACCCTGTGAGGGAGGAGCCAAGAAGGAGTGGCGCAGAGGAGAGGAGAAAAAAAAAACTAAGGAAGATAAAAGCACTAAAAACTATGACGAGACAAAGTTGGACAGGGGAATTTACAAACCGCCGAATACACCCTGTTGAAGTTCCAGACTCTTTTTCTGCATTGTGTTCTTGAACTTCAGCCCTGTTTTGTATTGTGCTCTGTACAGTGGATTAGATGGGGGCGGCGATAGTATGAGTAATGTGTAAAATACTTGATGCCGGACGGAATGTGTACATGAGTCTTTTTAATGTCATTGCATGTAGATTTAGAGCTCACTCAGATCTGGTGGAACTTTTGGTTCTTCATTTTAGTAAAAAAAAGAAAAAAAACACCCTCATTTGTACCTGAGGGTTCTATATGCATGAGACCAGTCGTTTCTCTTCTATTCTGTTTACAACAGTATTGTTATTATTATTATGTCGTCTGTTTGTTGATAATGATATAATTATATATACACACAGTACATATTATTTGTATTATTTTTTTACATTTTCATGGTATGACTGTCAGTCTTTATTTTTATTTTAAATGGAACTTGTGAAACAAGATGAGAACGAAAGCAAAAAAACAAATCTGGAAATAAATGATCTCTTTTTTGCTACGTTTTTACTTGTGCACCACGTGTGTCCGTCCCCATGCACTTCTTTACCTTGAGTGTATTCGCCCCCGTCTTTGTTTTATTCTATTCGAGTCCCTCATGCACAAAGCATATCAAATTCCTCGTGTGGCTCCCCCTCCCCCTTTTGGAGTTCCTCTGTCAAACCCCTCCTCTCTCTACTCTTGGCGAGTGTGGCTAATAGGAGACACATGGGATGAGTGTGAAGCATGGGAGTTGAGTTGCTCCATTGAAAAGCAGCCGCCCTGTAGAGCTGGCATTCCATAGTAAAAAAAAAAAAAAAAAAAAGGGGAGAAAGAAAAGAGGGGGGAAATGGAGGAGAGAGGTGGGGGAGCTGCGAGAGCGTGATTTACGAACTGTGCTGAAGGGCTCGGCGCGCTGATGGGTTTTCTCGCTACGTCCGTCCAGAGGAACCTCCTTCAAAACGGACACGGATCGCCGAGCGAGGCCTTTAGACGCTGCGGGGATCTCCGGCGGAGCAAACTACAATTTTCAATCTCTTCTTTTTGTGATCATGATATACGTACTCTGCCCGTTGTCTGCTAAGCTTAAAAGGCCTGAAAAATGCAATCAAATCTACAATGATGATGGATAGGCTCAGCTCACACACAGATACGACATGTAGGACGTACTGTTGGTTCCCAGCTAGCGTGTCATTAAAAGTCACCTTGACAAAGTGTGTCAAGGTAATGTATAAGAATCTGATTGTGCTCCATGAGATGACGTCACATCTGCCAGTGATATTCTTAGCGCTTTGTGAGGGAGGCTTAAGGACGTTGTGAAAGGTGAGCTGGGAAGATGAGCAGACTGTGAAAGACTGTTGGACTAAATTAAACGAAATCATAAGTAGGTGTTGTTTTGGCATTAAAGAAAATATTTCGATAATAATAATAATATTGATTCCTAATTCCATATGCTGTATTGTCGCGTCACTGCATTAGGTACACTAAGATCCAAATCCTGTTTACAAAATAATAATGCGACACTCGTAGAATTTGGGATTATCAATGGGATTTTAATGTATTTTAAAATATTTGATTATTTTCATATGTCTAAAATATTATATATATATATATATATATATATATATATATATATATATATATATATATATATATATATATATATATATATATATAATAGTGGTAACACAATGACCCACAATATTAATGTTCACAAAATAAATGAGAATTCATCAGATATTATCCTCCACTATAAATAATATTTAAATAATAATCAGCAAAAAAAAAAGCCCACACAAATCAATGACCAAAGCTTGTAGTCACATAGTTACATAATTACGCAGCACGAATGCAGCAAGTCATCCACATGCTATGTTGTGACTATGTTGACATGTTTTAATGTGACATGAAGAACACTTGGCCACATTCCCCAGCTGATGTAACATTTTCACAGTCATGTCTTTCCTCCCTAAGGAGCTGTCAGAGGCAATCAAGGTCGCCCCACGGCCACCCACACCGCGCAGCCTTCGCTTTCCCGTGCATTTTCTCCACAGGCCCACGTTTGGCCCACTGACCTGGAGACGAGACTTGAGGCCAGCTGTCATTTTCCGCACGTGTTGCGTCGAGAGACAGTCGCTAAGCGTTGCACTACATCTCGGTCATCTTCAGGAGGCAACTCGCAGAAGCGGCTGAGTGGGTCGGTCTCTCTCAGTCATTCCACTCCAATCCCGTCAAGATCACCTTGAAGAGTTGTAGGACATCTTAAGCCGTGAAGGGCTCTCTGCAAGCCTGAGGAAGTGCGGCAGACACTTGTCTGGAGATTTTCCCACCTGCAAAATGATGGAATCATATTAGCAATTGGATGGTTGGGAAGCAGGAGAATAATATAATATAAGGTCTGAGGGCAAAAGAAAAATAGTGGCTATAAGATAGAAGACAAACAAATAAAATCTGCTTGACTTGAGGCCTAGTAAAAAAGACTAAAACAAAGTTCGTCATTGACAGCTTGTTTGAGGCGAGAGAAATTTACTATCACCCCAGGAGGAACAAAATGGTCAAGTATGCAAGACTTCAAAACTTTCCCTTTCCAACGTGACAGTCTGTACCTTTAGTGTTTGCTTTATTTATTTTTTTCCGGGTGCTATTGCACCATCGCTGGCCTGGCAAGTAGTCAGACAGTGGTGTTTCCCTTCCCACTTCACAATAACAGCCAGCCAGGACACTTAAACGCTTATCCAGATGGAAGAATGAAAAAGATTGGTAAATATGATGAAATATGTGCCTACTGCACAAGCACACACACTATGTGACTTGTACACAATCTTGGAAACACTGGCCCACACCCCAATGCTGCTCTTTTATTATTTGTTTAAGGAGATTTATGACATAATGTGTGGAAAGGTCAGAATAGGAGAACGTAAGAGAGAGCTGTTCGCTTACAAGTACAGAGGAGCAGATTGGAAATGCTGTTTAAAAAAAAAAGAAGAACTTTTACACTTCTCTGGACAAAATAAAACCCATCCATCCACCTTCTTCCGCTTATCCAGGGTCAGGTCGCGGGGGCAGCAGCTTTAGGAGGGACGCTTTAGGAGTCCGCATCATAGCTGCAACAAAATAAAATAACACAAATTATTAACATTCATGCCATTCTTGAGACGAACATAAACAATGAGTTATCAATGTACTTTTAATTATGGGAAGTACATTGTAGCCAGAAAGAATATCAGTCATGCAACTCTTGTTAATTCTTATAATTGGTCTCTGCAACAAGTAATTACTTGGAGGGGTAGATAACTAACTTTAACAACAAACAAAAATCGAAATTAACAAGACATTACGTTTCTTGTCAACCAACTGTTTTTGTGGGTACCTTATTAGCTAATTAGTAGCTAGCAATTAACAGGAAGTGTAACTTTTAGTTTAAAATGGTCAAAGGAAAATTGCCTAAAATGTTATACAAACAGATGGTTTAAATTTTTTTTCCTTATCGACTAATAGGTCAACTTACCTCATTTCTATTTTTAAATGTTCGATTCCGAGAAATTTGGCGTCCAGGAAACGTGGCTCACGTTGATTTATTCGTTCCCAAATACTACACATTACCGACAATGCCCCACTGCTGCCCCCTACAGGATTACACGGAAACAGCATTAGTTGTGGACGCTGGCTAAAAGCTAAAGTCTGAGTGGATTATAGACTTAGACTTAGACTTAGACTCAACTTTATTAATCCCTTGGGAATACTCCTTCAGGGAAATTCAGGCCCCAGCAGTATCCATACCACAGAGCGGGTTTACAAAAGACACACAGATGGCATGAGCGCAACTCAATAGGCCCTCATAAGGCTGCCATACAACGGCGCCACAAAGAAAGCCAGAAAGTGCGAAAGATAAAAGCCATCAAAGCAAAGCAAAGCAAAGCAAAGCAAAGCAAAGCAAAGCAAAGCAAAGCAAAAAGACAAAAGGAAAAAGTAACAGTGCCCAACCAGCACCCCTCAATATCAGAAAACACCCCAAAACACACAAAATAGCCTCCACGGGGTCCACAGACATGGAACTAAACAAGACACCAAGACAGTCTTTAAGCAGTTTATTGTATTTTCTGATAGCTTCTTCACCCTAAAAAAAAGCATCAACATGACACGCCACACTCCCTCTAGGCAAAGTAGCCAATGAGAATGCAGCTCATGCAAGGCTACAGGGAGCTGAAAGTTACAGCATTGTAAACACACAGGACAAGAGACAGATAAAATTGAATTCATTTTTTTCCTCACAACTTGACACACTCATAAAAAAGGTAATGACATCACCGCACAAGTATTTTCAATTTAAAAGTAAAAGAGAAAAATTGCTAATTTGAGACAGAAAATGCTCTTGGTTCAGCTTCATTCATGAAAACATAGTATTTCTTTGTTTAATCAATATGAATCTATCAATTTGCTAAAACGTTTGTCCTCATTGAGCTGGAGCCTATTCGAGAAGACTGGGTCCCTAATCACGGGGCGAATACTGAAGAACCCAAACCCGGAGTCTCCGAGCTGTTCAAGGCAGATGGGTTCTATAGTTCTACTTACAAGATAATACTACTACATAAAATTCTTTCCTCAATATGCGAGGTCATTGAGGAGCGTCGGGCTTCTTGTGAGCAACTCTCACGTGCCTGGCGAGAGACTCCATCCACTTGAAGGCCTTATTGCAGTAAATGCACACGTAGTGTTTGCCTTCGGTGTGTATGGTCTGGTGTCTGTTGAGGGCGCTGGTGGTGATGAAGCTCTTCCTGCAGATCTCACACATGTAGGGCCTCTCGCCCGTGTGCGTCCTTACGTGAGCCGCCAGGTGGGAGCAGTTGCTGAAGCGCTTGTCGCAAACCGAGCAGCTATAGGGCTTCTCCTTGCCTTCGTCGCCGACCCCACCGCCGATGCCGTGATAGAGGTGAAAGGGCAAGATGGTCTCATGTAGGCTGGCCCTCATGCCTGACGCTGACGACATGAAATCTTTAATGTCCGACTCCAGATCCTCCAGAGGCTCAGAACCGTGGCCCGGCCAGAACTCCCTGTGGCTCTTTGGTTCTTTCTTCATCTGGGTGGCGTCATTGGGAGGCTCCAAGCTGCTGCTGCCTTCATCCTCCATGTTCTGGGACTCAGGAGCCTCCATGTCTGCTGATGCTGCCTCCTCATGCTTCTGTGGAGGAGGGGGAGGTGGAGGAGGGGGAGGAGAAGGAGGAGAAGGGAGGTGGTGATGGGTGTGCTCCTGCAGCTGGGCTCCGTTACACGCATCTAGTTAGAAACACGAAATTTTGAACACACAATTAAATAAAAATGCTTATTTTGATTGTTTGATGTCATTGAAACCGACCTGACTTGAGAAGCCTCAGTTGCATTCTCAGGCGCCCGATCTCCAAGTCCTTCACGCGACAAAGCTCCTCTTTGTACTCGTCTATTGTCTGCTCGACGGCACCAAATATCTCTTCCGCTACCGCCGCCAGCCGCTCGTTGAGAAAAGCTTTCAAGGACAGCATCATGTTTATCTGGAGTGGAGAGAAAAAAGCTTCAATTTGCACCTCCGAGACGTATTTTTTGACGGGACCCTGAACGTCACGCTCCGCTTGTAAATACGGAAATGAGCTTCCGACGGTCGGAATGTCCAAAGCGTTCATATGTTGCCCCTACTGTTGTGGAGGTGCAACTGCACAACGGCTAACATTTGAATGTCCACTTTTATCAAATGAAATACAAATATGGAATAAAATTAAAAAATACATATTTCTTAATTTTGGCAAATGTTTATATTGTTCTATCGTGCACCTTGGTGTTTACCCTCAGAATTATTGACAAATCATTTTAGATAACTATTTAATACAGGAAATGAAAGCAACTTTGGTAAATATTTAGGTTGCGCCACATCATGTATCTAGCATTATGTCCTCTAAAATATTTTCAAATACAAAACAAAATTGATAAAATAAATCCAATAGTATAAAAAACAAATATAGCATTTTGATAGAAATGCAGATTGTGCAAGTTACGTTTCATAGCACTTTATTTTGCACTGAATATTATTGCATTGAATAAGAAAAGACACTAAGGCAGTCTCTAATCGGTTTATTTAGTTTCCTTACAGCCTCGTCACCCTCAAAACCATCATGACACAACATGAACGGACATGTGATGGATATGCTAACAAGAGCGCGGCTCATGCACAGCTATGGGGAGGTGAAAGCCACAGACGGAGAGACACACACTCATAAGAAATGCGACTGAAACTGCAAGTGCACACCAGTTTTCGGTGCATGTGCTAACCCGCTCCAATCCTGTTCCTCAAAATGAGACTTGCCCAAACACGTACAAGGAGAGCATGACAGCATTGCACAAGTAGGTTTAATAAAAAAAAAAATAATAATAATAAGGGGGAGGACTAAGTGCAGTGATGGCTCGTCAGACTTTTTACATCTTGGCGTTGATGATCTCAACGAATTCGGGCTTGAGGGAAGCACCGCCGACCAGGAAACCGTCTACGTCCTTCTGGGAGCCCAGTTCCTTGCAGGTGCCGCCGGTCACGGAACCTGCACGGAGAACACACGAGATGAGAACAATGCAAGACGGTTGAAGATGGTTTTTGTCGTTCGGCTCCATGACAGACCTCCGTAGATGATCCTCACAGAGTTGGCGACTGCCTCGGACACGTTTGCCTTGAGCCATGCCCTCAGCTTCTCGTGAACCTCCTGAGCCTGGAAAGGGACAACACGGGAGGAGACGCTTTGGCGCAGTGGTGGTAAAAATACTTCATTACTGTATACATGTACCACAGGAGATTACTTGCACTCTACTCAAATAACAAGTTTGAGTACTTTTTCCACAGAGAAACATTTTACCTGCTGGGGGGAGGCTGTCTTGCCAGTGCCGATGGCCCACACGGGCTCATAAGCGAGCACCACTTTGCTCCAGTCCTTGACGTTGTCTGGAACCAAACCAGACAGGAGATAAGACGCCTTGGAATTCCAACAATCAGAATTCCCTCCAAAGTGCTCGAGCCGAAATTGCATTTGGGCGAGTTTATCGCACCACATTGCAGCAATTGGCCGTCTCGAAAAGAAAGAGGCGTTGGACGCTAATGATTGACTCTTAGAAATGTCAGATAAGACTCCCTTGGAATTCCAACAATAGTATTTGTGCTTGTATATTGCAGCAAGCCGTTTCTCCAATCTGCACTGTGCGCGTTTATTGTGAAACCATACACACACTAAAAAAAATATATATTTTATTCTATTATTTCAGCGCTCCTAAAATTCTTTTTTTGTTTGCATTAACTACTCACACTCTATGAAGTACAAATAATTTTGGAAGAAACGAATACCTGCGATGACCTTCGTCTGAGCAAAGACGACCTTCTCGGTGATGCCTCCCTCCCTCTCGTCCAGTTTCTCGCCGATGCAGGCGATGACGCCGAGGCCGTTCTCCAACGCGTGGGCCGTCTTCTGCCCGATGAGCTGATGAAATGGTACGTGCCAGCTTTCAATCACCAGTCGTGCGCTATTCTCACGTCCCTCACAACCAACGCGCGCTCGCTCACCTCGTCACTCTCTCCGAAGACGTGGCGCCTCTCCGAGTGTCCCAAGATCACCCAGTGGACGCCACAGTCCTTGATCATCGCCGGGCTGACGGCAAATACAAGTCACAGGAGGTCAAAAGGAGTCAACCTTTGTGTGGTAAAATTCCCGGTGAGGGCAGAGGACGTACCTGATCTCCCCAGTGAAAGCCCCCTTGGCTACTTTGTAGCAGTTCTGAGCGGCGACACCGAACTTGGGGTCCAGTTTGGACCTGGCAAAGTCCAGGTAGATGGCTGGAGCACCACACACCACCTCTGTAGAAAAAAAGTGAACCTTTTAAACTTGCTTCATTCATTGCTGTAATCTGATTGATGCTCACGCCATACTTGTTTGGTAGTCAAAATGATTAACAACTAATAGAAGTACATAAACTGACTTTTGTGTTGTTTCATTTACCTTTTAGTTCCAACTATTAAATCAAATGTTGAAAAAAAATGCATAGGAAACAAAATAATCACAAATTAAATGGCAATATTAAAGATTAATTAAAAAATGTAATTAGATGTGTTCTATCACAAATGTCATAATTTGAGGTTCACAAAAACTATCTGAAGCCAGTATTTCTAAAGAGCAAACACATGAATCTTATAAAAGGACGTATAGCACTCTGGGGTCGCACAGACTACAGTGAAGTTGATACACCGGTATTCCAATTGCAACTGTACCCCTGGGTCGTCTATATTAAAACACAGCCCCGTGTCATTAATGCTGTGCTAAAGGTCAATTCTCTGCAGACCCCTCTGCATAAAGTTCAGCGCCGCTAAAGGTCAGGGCCAAATTCTGCAGAGGTCACGTCTGGCTGATGGTAAAGTGCGCGCTTCAGCTGACACTCGAATGAGGCAAAGTTCAAGGATTGCATATGTGAATTTGTGTGTTGGAGAGCAGATGAGGCCTGCGCCACACTCACTCAACAGTTGCATAACACAAAAGTAGACCAAACAGCGGAAACGGGCTTCAACACACTCAGCATCTCCATTGTGTTAATGGCAGTGACTAAAACACCGTGAAAGCAGAGGCATCAAATCTATTGTAGTGAGTTTTACTAAGCCTGCAAGAAAGGACATTGAGGAAAAGGAGGTGACAGCCAACTGTTGCCTTCATGCGACAACTGGTAAAATGGGACACGAGAGCACCTTGCGTTATCGTTTTGTTCACTGACTAACAATTTGTTACGTTTGCGTCTGGGATAGATTCGGTTCGACTAATTTAATTCTAAAAGCAGCGCATATTGTACTATAATAGAGTAGCTTTGAATCAATGCCAGTTTATCACATTAAGTGGTCTGGGTGTACGCGAACGCAACGCGAGCAGCAGCCGCAAAACTGGACTACGTGCCGCCGCGAATGTACGCCCTCCATTGATTGAGTACGTGACACAAAATCGATTGTAAATCTCTATTAATATGCACGACCCCTCCCGTAAATGGTTTATAATCAAGCAGTTTGATGCTTTCTGCAGCTAGATGATTTTCGAATGCCACAATGGCGCTTTTCTTACCGACATTGGGATCCACCTTGGCGGAGTTCATTGTCTGAATGAGCTCGCCCAGGCTCTTTTTGTCACCGTTCATCTTCCAGTTTCCACCGACGAAGAATTTTCTGCTCATTTTGGCGTTTGGTGGTGTGTTAGCTGTCGAATGAAACCGACCAAGGGCTGGCTAGACTTGGGAAGGGAGAGGAGCGTCTGTCAGAGGACCGTTCGGCCTATTTATGAAAGACGGATGAGTTAACTCCACCTCTGGCCCGGTTTGATTGGCTTGTTTCGGACCGCCCGTAAACGCACCTCCATGTTTGAGGAAGGGAAAGAGTAGAAAGTCATGAGGCGTTTATGGACTGTGTGGAAGACAGACTATTATACCTTCAAGGACCGTAATAACTGCGAATCATGAAACTGTAGCATTCTGAACGTTTTATCTCTATCTAAAAAATAAAAGTCACGGTTTGAGTCCATCTTGTTTTTATTAAATGAATGCCAAAAGTTGGATTCGAAAAGCCTGTGTCACGTTACACCATTTTATTGGCTCTCTTGTAGTCGCCTCCACCACCGATTGGTCGATTCAGAGTTGACGCGTGATTGCTCAGCAGACCGGTTTCATTATTTCAAACGATCGCGTTTTTTTATTCATATTGTAGTAATTGCTGATAGCTTTATGCCATGATTATTTGATATTTTAGGAATCGGGAAAGAAAAGAAAAAAAAAAAAGAATGATATACGACACCGCGACCAAAACTGATAGATCAACGGATAGAAAAACAACACCAGCGCACTGTGAAAGTTTGGAATGTAAAACTCTTTAGATATTTGTCTAGCAGGTTTCTCTTAAAGAGAAGCCCACCCAGAACTGTGAAAATCAAATTAATACCATCAGAGCAACCGTAACCCCAAACCTTTAGTAGAGAAGTTGATGAATTCCTTTTGCTGATGTTTTGTATAGCGGTGATGTGCGCAGCATTGTGGTGCCTACCAGTTCTTTAGTGTAAACTGAATCTCTAGAATAAGTTCACTCTAAAGATTCTTTCAACAAATATGAACTGAAAAAAGAACAAATCACCTTAGGAAGTGATTCGTTCACTGGAAAGATTCGTTTCTTTGAACGAATCGTTCACTCACGAGCGAGCACTGAAACGGAAGCGTATGGCGTGTCGGCTGCATCAGATAAACACGCAACTGATATATTGAAGCAGTAACATTCGCTACACGACAACCGTAACGACGTAAGAGGTAAATTACGACGATGTTCCTAAGTTATCATGTTAGCAACGTAATTTGTAGTACTGCTTGGTTGCAGTACAGAATTGCAGTCCGCTTTCATTAGCATGGTAGCTACCACAGTGCTAACTTTATGACATTTAGCTTGATTATCCTCGACGAATGTTGGATCTCAAATGAGCCATCATCACATGCTGGTTCTTGCCTGTACCAAGAGTAATACTGTATTGTGGAAAATTTCACGTTGTAAACAAAACTAGTTTAAGATGACTTCTGTTGGCCAAACATCGTTGAACAAGTGTGAAAACGTCTGCAAGGACCACAGCAAAGTACATGGAGGAAAAGGACCGTAGTCGTCGACGACAGGAACTTCTTTGGCTGCAGCCTTATGTTGTTTTGAGCAGAGCAGGTTAGTACACGTCTAGTTTCTATTATGAATCCTCTTCCAGTGTTTATTTTTAGTAGAATTCTATTAAAATCACGTGTGATAGGCAGATTGAAAAAGTCCTTGAATAGTTTTGACCAGTTTCTCTTCAACTGTAACTTTCTTATGGGTTTGTCTTGTTTTGCAGACATCAGTGAAGCTAGTCGTCCTAAACAGATGGCGCCAGAGCTCACTCACATTAAAGAGGAAGATGTAGGCAAAGAGGTCCATCACTTCAATGAACAAATGGAGCAGAAGTTTCTTTGCACCATAAAAGAGGAGGAAGAGGCGGAGCAGCTTTGTAATAAAGAGGAGGGAGAAGACTTCTGTGACATTAAAAAGGAGGAGGAAGAGGAGGATACTTGCAAGATACCATTGACTGGCGTTCCTGTGAAGAGTTTAGATGAAGGTCAACATGAGGTGAGCAAAGGGGCGGAGCCTCCAAGCTGCAGCTCAAGTCAACAAATGACGAGAGAAGGTGATGGAGACCACTGTGGAGGATCACAAGCAGCTCCACAATCAGATAGTGATGACGTGTCATCACATGTTCCTGCTGCTGCTTCTTCTGATGAGTCTCAAAACAAACACAGGCAATGTTCTCAGTGTGGGAAATGTTGTGCTAATAACAGTGTTTTGAAGCAACACATGAAAATGCACACAAAAAAGAAAAACTTTTCCTGCTCAACTTGTGGCCAAAAATTCGCTCAGCAGGCAACCTTAAAAAAACATACAAGAACCCACACTGGTGAGAAACCTTTCGTATGCTCAGTTTGTGGCCAAGGATTTTCAGTGAAGGGAACCCTAACACTTCATACAAGAACCCACACTGGTGAGAAACCTTTTTCATGCTCAGTTTGTAACCAAAAATTCTCATGGAAGGATTCTCTAACACGTCATACAAGAACCCACACTGGTGAGAAACTTTTTTCATGCTCAGTTTGTAACCAAAAATTTTCAGGGAAGGCATCTCTAACACTTCATACAAGAACCCACACTGGTGAGAAACCTTTTTCATGCTCAGTTTGTGGCCAAAGCTTTTCCGTGAAGGGAAACTTAAAACGTCATACAAGAATCCACACTGGTGAGAAACCTTTTTCATGCTCAGTTTGTGGCCAAAAATTTTCCGCGAAGGGAAACTTAAAAAGTCATACAAGAATCCACACTGGCGAGAAACCTTTTTCATGCTCAGTTTGTGGCCAAAAATTCAGTCAGAAGGGACATTTAAATAAGCACACAAGAGTCCACACTGGCGAGAAATCTTTTTCATCCTCAGTTTGTGGCCAAAAATTCTCTAACGGGGGACATTTAAAAAGCTACACAAGAACCCACACTGGTGAGAAACCTTTTTCATGCTCAGTTTGTGGCCAAAAATTCTCTCGTAAGTTTGTCTTAAAAACGCACACAAGAATCCACACTGGCGAGAAACCTTTTTCATGCTCTGTTTGTGGCCAAAAATTCAGTCAGAGGCCACATTTAAATGTGCACACAAAAATCCACACTGGTGAGAAACCTTTTTCATGCTCAGTTTGTGGCCAAAAATTTAGTCAGAGGGGAAATTTAAAAATGCACACAAGAATCCACACTGGCGAGAAATCCTTTTCCTGCTCAATTTGTGGCCAAAGCTTTTCCACGAAGCCAAACTTAAAAGGTCATACTAGAATCCACACTGGCGAGAAACCTTTTTCATGCTCAGTTTGTGGCCAAAAATTTAGTCGGAGGGGACATTTAAAAAGGCACACAAGAACCCACACTGGCGAGAAACCTTTTTCCTGCTCAGTTTGTGGCCAAAAATTCTGTCAGAGGGAACATTTAAAAAATCATACAAGAACCCACACTGGTGAGAAACCTTTTTCATGCTCAGTTTGTGGCCAGAAATTCTCTCTAAGAGTAAGCTTAATCAGGCACACAATAGCCCACACCTAACACTATTGCCTGCTCAGTTACTTGTCAAAGAGTCACTATTGAGAATTCTGAGTGTCTTGGGGAGATGAGCAAAGATCCATGACGTTCTCACCTTCTATTTGAGCAGACTCTGAGTTGATGCATCAATGCTAATTCTATTCTAGTATGTACCTTTTGATTGTGATGTTGAACTAATTTCCTTTACTACAGTGAAAAGTTCATATTTTCTTTTTAGTACTGAATTTGAAAATATAGTTGAGCAGCCTTGGGATGATAATAATTCTGTATGTGTCATTATACTTGATGTTTATTTTGGTTTTAGTTGTGGTTTTTAACTCCAATTAGTATTAATTCATATTCAGGATAAGTTTCTTAGTTTTTATCAGTGTGTGTTTAGGGTTTTGTTTTGTTCAGCTTTTCGTGTTCATGTGGATCAATAAAATGAAAAAAAAGTGTTGGCTACCCCACATTTTTCTTCAACAGTTTTGTTTTTTTACTTTGGCTTGCTAGTAACACTTTAAATTGTACTTGAGATGCATTAAGACATTTCATTAAGGAGTTGTTTACTTCTCAGTGCATAGTCTCAACCTCATATGTTGCTTCTTATTTATATTAATTACATTTATAAGAGAGTATTTTAAAATAGGATCCTAATTAAGACTGTTGATCTGTCAAGTCAAGTTTATTTAGATAGCCCTAGGACCGTAACAACTGCGAATCATGAAACTGTAGCATTCTGAACGTTTTATCTCTATCTAAAAAATAAAAGTCACGGTTTGAGTCCATCTTGTTTTTATTAAATGAATGCCAAAAGTTGGATTCGAAAAGCCTGTGTCACGTTACACCATTTTATTGGCTCTCTTGTAGTCGCCTCCACCACCATCGATTCAGAGTTGACGCGTGATTGCTCAGCAGACCGGTTTCATTATTTCAAACGATCACGTTTTTTTATTTATATTGTAGTAATTGCTGATAGCTTTATGCCATGATTATTTGATATTTTAGGAATCGGGAAAGAAAAAAAAAAAAAAAAAAATGAATGATATACGACACCGCGACCAAAACTGATAGATCAACGGATAGAAAAACAACACCAGCGCGTCTGACCCGTTTGGAATGTAAAACTCTTTAGATGTTTGTCTAGCAGGTTTCTCTTAAAGAGAAGCCCACCCTCACCTGTGGAAGTCAAATTATTGCAATCGTAGCCCCCTACCTCTTACAGAGAAGTTGATGAATTCGTTTTGCTGATATTTAGTATAGCGGTGATGTGCGCAGCATCGTGGTGCCTACCAGTTCTTTAGTGTAAACTGAATCTGTAGAATAAGTTCACTCTAAAGATTCTTTCAACGAATATGAACTGAAAAAAGAACGAATCACCTTAGGAAGTGATTCGTTCACTGAAAAGATTCGTTTCTTTGAACAACTCGTTCACTCACGAGCGAGCACTGAAACGGAAGCGTATGGCGTGTCGGCTGCATCAGATAAACACGCAACTGATGTAGTGAAGCAGTAACATTCGCTACACGACAACCGTAACGACGAAAGAGGTAAATTACGACGATGTTCCTAAGTTATCATGTTAGCAACGTAATTTGTAGTACTGCTTGGTTGCAGTACAGAATTGCAGTCCGCTTTCATTAGCATGGTAGCTACCACAGTGCTAACTTTATGACATTTAGCTTGATTATCCTCGACGAATGTTGGATCTCAAATGAGCCATCATCACATGCTGGTTCTTGCCTGTACCAAGAGTAATACTGTATTGTGGAAAATTTCAAAGTCGAGGATTAGCAGTGATGGTTGCACACAGGCATGCTCCCGATTTTAAATGTCAATGCCTTCATGCACTCTACCAGACGTAATCACGTTTGCTAAAACATTTCCGATCTGTCGTTTCATGTATTGGGTCAGTTTAAGTTCACGTTGTAAACAAAACTAGTTTAAGATACCTTCTGTTGGCCAAACATCATTGAACAAGTGTGAAAACGTCTGCAAGGACCACAGCAAAGTACATGGAGGAAAAGGACGTAGTCGTCGACGACAGGAACTTCTTTGGCTGCAGCCTTATGTTGTCTTGAGCAGAGCAGGTTAGTCCACGTCTAGTTTCTATTATGAATCCTCTTCCAGTGTTTATTTTTAGTAGAATTCTACTAAAATCACGTGTGATAGGCAGATTGAAAAAGTCCTTGAATAGTTTTGACCAGTTTCTCTTCAACTGTAACTTTCTTATGGGTTTGTCTTGTTTTGCAGACATCAGTGAAGCTAGTCGTCCTAAGCAGATGGAGCCAGAGCTCACTCACATTAAAGAGTGATGTGAGGAAGATGTAGGCAAAGAGGTCCATCACTTCAATGAACAAATGGAGCAGAAGTTTCTTTGCACCATAAAAGAGGAGGAAGAGCCAGAGCAGCCTTGTAATAAAGAGGAGGGAGAGGATTCCTGCGACATTAAAAAGGAGAGAGAAGACTGCTATGACATTAAAAAGGAAGACGAGGAGGATGCCTGCAAGATACCATTGACTGGCGTTCCTGTGAAGAGTTTAGATGAGGGTCAACATGAGGTGAGCAAAGGGGCGGAGCCTCCAAGCTGCAGCTCAAGTCAACAAATGACGAGAGAAGGTGATGGAGACCACTGTGGAGGATCACAAGCAGCCCCACCATCAGATAGTGATGACGTGTCATCACATGTTCCTGGTGCTGTTGCTTCTTCTGATGAGTCTCAAAACAAACACAGGCAATGTTCTCAGTGTGGGAAATGTTGTGCTAATAACAGTGTTTTGAAGCAACACATGAAAATGCACACAAAAAAGAAAAACTTTTCCTGCTCAACTTGTGGCCAAACATTCGCTCAGCAGGCAACCTTAAAAAAACATACAAGAACCCACACTGGTGAGAAACCTTTTTTATGCTCAGTTTGTGGCCAAGGATTTTCAGTGAAGGGAACCCTAACACTTCATACAAGAACCCACACTGGTGAGAAACCTTTTTCATGCTCAGTTTGTGGCCAAAAATTCTCTGAAAAGAGAACCTTAATAGGACATACAAGAACCCACACTGGTGAGAAACCTTTTTCATGCTCAGTTTGTAACCAAAAATTTTCAGGGAAGGCATCTCTAACACTTCATACAAGAACCCACACTGGTGACAAACCTTTTTCATGCTCAGTTTGTGGCCAAAAATTCTCTCGTAAGTTTGTCTTAAAAACGCACACAAGAATCCACACTGGCGAGAAACCTTTTTCATGCTCAGTTTGTGGCCAAAAATTCAGTCGGAAGGGAAATTTAAATGGGCACACAAGAATCCACACTGGCGAAAAACCTTATTCGTGCTCAGTTTGTGGCCAAAAATTCAGTCGGAAGGGAAATTTAAATGGGCACACAAGAATCCACACTGGCGAAAAACCTTATTCGTGCTCAGTTTGTGGCCAAAAATTCAGTCGGAAGGGAAATTTAAATGGGCACACAAGAATCCACACTGGCGAAAAACCTTATTCGTGCTCAGTTTGTGGCCAAAAATTCATTCAGAGCGGAGAATTAAAAACGCACTCAAGAATACACACTGGTGAGAAACCTTTTTCATGCTCAGTTTGTGGCCAAAACTTCTGTCAGAGAGAACATTTAAAAAGGCACACAAGAACCCACACTGGTGAGAAACCTTTTTCCTGCTCAGTTTGTGGGCAAAAATTCTCTCAACAGGGAACCTTAAAAAAGCACACAAGAACCCACACTGGTGAGAAACCTTTTTCCTGCTCAGTTTGTGGCCAAAAATTCTCTCTCAGGGTAAGTTTAATCAGGCACACAGTAGCCCACTCCTAACCCTGTTGCCTGCTCAGTCATTTGTCAAAGAGTCTCTATTGAAAATTCTGAGTGTCTTGGGGAGATGAGCAAAGATCCATGACGTTCTCACCTTCTATTTGAGCAGACTCTGAGTTGATGCATTAATGCTAATTCTATTCTAGTATGTACTTTTTGATTGCGATGTTGAACTCCTTTCCTTTACAACAGTGAGAAGTTCATATTTTAGTTATAGTACTGAATTTGAAAATATAGTTAACCAGCCTCGGGATGATAATACAGAACAAAAAAGTTATGTTTTTTGTCATTATACTTGATGTTTATTTTGGTTTCAGTTGTGGTTTTTAACTGCAATTAGTTTTAATTCATATTCAGGACAAGTTTTTATTAGTGTGTGTTTAGGGTTTTGTTTTGTTCAGCTTTTCATGTTCATGTGGATCAATAAAATGAAAAAAAAAGTGTTCTATATCCCACAGGTTTTTCTTTTTACTTTGGCTTGCTAGTAACACTTTAAATTGTACTTGAGATGCATTAAGACATTTCATTAAAGAGTTGTTTACTTCTCAGTACACAGTCTCAACCTCGTATGCTGCTTCTTATTTATATTAATTACATTTATAATAGAGTCTTTTAAAATAGGATCCTAATTAAGACTGTTGATCTGTCAAGTCAAGTTTATTTAGATAGCCCTAAATCACAGGAAAGTCTCAAAGGGCTTCACATGTACAAAAAAATGCACAATTCTCGAACATCCCCTGATCTTTTCCCAGGAGGGCAAGGAAAAACTAAAACAAAAAACTCCTGGGGGAAACCTTTAGAAGAGACTACAGATGTGAGGATCCCTCTTCCAGAATGACAAGGCTGCAATGGATCCAGAGAGGGCACATAGAAATTTGTCATTTGTTGCTTGTCTCAGTTTCCATTCTTGCAATGTGACATCCGGAGCTTTGAGCTACCTGAGGAAACCGTGGTTAGGCAGGATGCAACGGCGTTCTTTCACAGGTCCTCTCAATGCAAACACAATGTGGCATTATCCAATGAACTATTAACATCTATTTGAGGGTTTTTTTTTTTTTTTTTTAAACATGCACAAAATGTTTTTCTTACACGTGTGGTGAATTGTCTCCGCTGGTCTCCCAAAAAACACTTGGTAGAAGGTGGCTGGCTCGGAGAAGGAAAACTTCAGTGACACACGGCTGATTGGGAAAAGATTCTATTCAACCGATGTCAGAATGAAGTTCCTCCAAATATTCGAGTGGCACAAAGACGTTAGATGCTTGCTCCTGTCTGCCAGGCATCGCATCTTTTATACCTGGCGAGACTCAGAGAAGCCTCTCATCACTTTGAATAACAGCTGCGGTTTGTGTCTCAGTATGTTTCGTCGTCCATACAAGGCCATCTACTCAGTTTTTTTCTGGTCACGAACAACTGGCCCTTCTATATTCTGGGTCCCTATACATTACTGAAACTAAACCTCCCTGTCCAGCTCAAATAGGCCTTTGCTTGACCTGAGAGGCATGACCCTGACCTTATAAGATACATGCAGAGGCAGGGGCCCGACAAAAATATACCACACACGTACTAATGTAAGTGGGAGTGGGAGTAATAAGCGAGTTAAATTGGATATACGTCACTTTCTACCAAACAGATGAGCTAATGACCTAATTAGCATTTGGGGTCCACGCTCATTACCACTACTAACCACGTAGTCTCATCACGAAGGGCGACGAGACTCGGTACAGGTCGGAAGTTGACCTTCTGACCACGTGGTGCAGGGACAACAACCTCCTGCTGAACGTCAATAAGACCAAGGAAATCATTGTTGACTTCCGGAAGGGTCACACAACACACCTGCCGCTGATCATCGACGGTGCTGTGGTGGAGAGGGTGAGCTGCACCAAGTTCCTGGGGGTGCACATCAGTGAGGACCTCTCCTGGTCCGCAAACACCTCGTCACTGGCAAAGAAAGCTCAGCGCCGCCTGTACTTCCTGCGGAAGCTCAGGCGTGCATGTGCTCCTCAGGCAGTCCTGTCTACATTCTACCGTGGCACCGTTGAGAGCGTCCTCACCAGTTGCATCGCTGTCTGGGGTGGTAACTGCACTGAACAGAACTTGAAGGCCCTGCAGCGCATAGTGAATACGGCTGGTAAGATTATTGGTGCTTCGCTCCCCTCCCTGAAGGACATTTACACCTCCCATCTCGCCCGCAAGGCAACCTCGATTGCCAGAGATGTGAGCCACCCGGCTCACTCTTTGTTTGACCTTCTGCCCTCTGGGAAGAGGTACAGGAGCCTGCGCTCCCGCACCACCAGACTCGCCAACAGCTTCTTTCTCCAGGCTGTTAGGGCCCTGAACTCGCTACCCCCTTCTGCGTAGCGTGCGGCACTGTTGCGCTATTTTCGGGAATGTCTGCTGTACGCGCACTTGCTCCTTTTTTTTTCTGCTCCTCTTATTTATTTATTTATTGTTGTTATTTATTCAGCACGCTTTTGTTATACTTGTTTACTTGTTTGTCTGTTGTGAGCCATGTCTTGTCACCGTGGGATAGGGGGGAAAGAAATTTCGGTTTCTTTGTGTGTCTTTGGCATGTGGAGAAATTGACAATAAAGCTGACTTTGACTTTGACTTTGACTTTGTACCTCGTACGTGCTCTAGTCACACTGATAAAAGTTAAACTGACGTTTGATAACACTTTGCTGTAAAGTTTGGGTGCGTTTATTTATTTTACTATATGTATCTGTGCAAAGTAAAGGTAATTACGTGAGTGTAATTCGCTTTCAACTTTCCTGGTCAACAACATAGAAACGTCACACGGTCATCCGCTAGAGGGCGTCTCAAATATCGTCATCCTTACGTAGAAGAAAGTAAATCGACGACAGTGGTTGAAACTTACGTGGGGAATTGTTAACCTTAGCTACACTACAACCGCAACGAGGAAAGAGGTAAGTTACGTCTGTGGACCTAAGTTATCATGTTAGCACCGTTATTACTAGAACTGCTTGGTTGCAACTGTTGCGTTTGTTCAAGATGTCCGTTGTTTAGCAAGGATGTAAGATGTTGGTTCTTTATTTGCAAGATCTTGGGTTGTTTTACGGCAGTCAGTGCACAATGCAGTCCAGCAGATAAAACAACAGCCTCATAATTCGACACAGGCATGCTCCCGATTTTAAATCTCAAAGCCTTCATGCACTCTAAAAGATGGTCAAACAGGTCCGATCTGTCGTTTCGTGTATTGGGTCCATTTAAGTTCACGTTGTAAACAAAAGTTTAAGTTGACATCTGTTGCGGGTTATTTGAGATGTCCGTCGTTGAGCAAGCAAAACAAAGATGTGGAGTTACACTTGGTTCTTTATTGGCAAGATCTTGGGGTGCTTAATGGCGCTCACTACAGCAGACGACCCCCAACTATCAAGGCAGGAAAGCAAAAGGATGTCCTTTGATAGCTAGCTAGATAGTGTGGTGAATTCTCTTCGATGATCTCTTTGTTCATTGAAGAAGTGTTGTTATTGCAGTGTGAAAATGTCTGCAAGGACCACAGCAAAGTACGTGGAGGAAAAGGACCGTTGTCGTCGACGACAGGAACATCTTTGGCTGCAGCCTTATGTTGTGTTGCGCAGAGTAGGTTAGTACACATCTAGTTTCTATTATGAATCCTCTTCCAGTGTTTATTTTTCGTAGAATTCTATTCAAATCACGTGTGATAGGCAGAATGAAAAAGTCCTCGTATGGTTTTGACCAGTTTCTCTTCAACTGTAACTTTCTTATGTGTTTGTCTTGTTTTGCAGACATCAGTGAAGCTAGTCGTCCTAAGCAGATGGAACCAGAGCTCACTCACATTAAAGAGGAAATTGTGGGCAAAGAGGTCCATCACTTCAATGAACAAATGGAGCAGAAGTTTCTTTGCACCATAAAAGAGGAGGAAGAGGCGGAGCAGCTTTGTAATAAAGAGGAGGGAGAAGACTTCTGTGACATTAAAAAGGAGGAGGAAGAGGAGGATACTTGCAAGATACCATTGACTGGCGTTCCTGTGAAGAGTTTAGATGAGGGTCAACATGAGGTGAGCAAAGTGGCGGAGCCTCCAAGCTGCAGCTCAGGTCAACAAATGACGAGAGAAGGTGATGGAGACCACTGTGGAGGATCACAAGCAGCTCCACCATCAGATAGTGATGACGTGTCATCGCATGTTCCTGCTGCTGTTGCTTCTTCTGATGAGTCTCAAAACAAACACAGGCAATGTTCTCAGTGTGGGAAATGTTGTGCTAATAACAGTGTTTTAAAACAACACATGAAAATGCACACAAAAAAGAAAAACTTTTCCTGCTCAACTTGTGGCCAAACATTCGCTCAGAGGGGAAATTTAACTATGCACACAAGAATCCACACTGGTGAGAAACCTTTTTCATGCTCAGTTTGTGGCCAAAGATTCCCTCTGCAGGGAAACTTAAAAAAACATACAAGAACCCACACTGGTGAAAAACCTTTTTCATGCTCAGTTTGTAACCAAAAATTCTCAAAGAAAGCATCTCTCACACTTCATACAAGAACCCACACTGGTGAGAAACCTTTTTCATGCTCTGTTTGTGGCCAAAAATTCAGTCAGAGGGGAAATATAAAAAGGCACACAAGAACCCACACTGGGGAGAAACCTTATTCATGCTTAGTTTGTGGCCAAAAATTCAGTCAGAGAGGAGCTTTAAAAAGGCACACAAGAATCCACACTGGCGAGAAACCTTTTTCATGCTCAGTTTGTGGCCAAAAATTCAGTCAGAGGGGAGATATAAAAAGGCACACAAGAATCCACACTGGCGAGAAACCTTATTCGTGCTCAGTTTGTGGCCAAAAATTCTGTCAGAGCGGAGAATTAAAAACGCACTCAAGAATACACACTGGTGAGAAACCTTTTTCATGCTCAGTTTGTGGCCAAAAATTCAATCAGAGCGGACATTTAAAAAGGCACACAAGAACCCACACTGGCGAGAAACCTTTTTCATGCTCAGTTTGTGGGCAAATATTCTCTCAACAGGGAACCTTAAAAAAGCACACAAGAACCCACACTGGTGAGAAACCTTTTTCCTGCTCAGTTTGTGGCCAAAAATTTTCTCTCAGAGCAAGCTTAATCAGGCACACAGCAGCCCACACCTAACACTGTTGCCTGCTCAGTTACTTGTCAAAGAGTCACTATTGAGAATTCTGAGTGTCTTGGGGAGATGAGCAAAGATCCATGACGTTCTCACCTTCTATTTGAGCAGACTCTGAGTTGATGCATCAATGATAATTCTATTCTAGTATGTACCTTTTTAATTGAGATGTTGAACTCCTTTCCTTTACTACAGTGAGAAGTTCATAGTACTGAATTTGAAAATATAGTTGACCAGCCTTGGGATGATAATAGTTCTGTATGTGTCATTATACTTGATGTTTATTTTGGTTTTAGTTGTGGTTTTTAACTCCAATTAGTATTAATTCATATTCAGGATAAGTTTCTTAGTTTTTATCAGTGTGTGTTTAGGGTTTTGTTTTGATCACCTTTTCATGTTCATGTGGATCAATAAAATGAAAAAAAAAGTGGTGGATAGCCCACATTTTTCTTCAACTGTTTTTCTTTTTGTTACTTTACCTTGAATTGCTCTTGAGATGCATTAAGACATTTTATTAAAGAGTTGTTTACTTTACAGTATTATTATTGAAGTCTCAACCTCATATGCTGCTGCTACTCGGCCTTTTGGCTAAGATCATGTGTAGTATCTGTTTTGTCGGTCTTTTGGCTAAGAAGGCAATGTATGCACACTTGCTCCATTTTTGCTCCTTTTAGTTATTGTGTTATTTGTTTATTTATTATTTATTCAGCACTCTTATTTATTTCTTGTTTGTGCCTCCTTGCTTTTATTTTTTTGTGTTGTTTACTTGTATGTATATTGTGTACTATGTCTTGTCACCGTGGGATAGTAGGAACGTAATTTCGATTTCTTTGTGTGTCTTGGCATGTGAAGAAATTGACAGTAAAGCAGACGTTGAATCGCCTCTACTGAGTCGCATGTTCTCAGCCTGACGTGGCAGTCAACTTGGCTCACTTTGTGGAGGAAATAGTGACTTAGTCGGTATTGTGTTATAAATAACCTTATAATTTTGTTACAGAATCTACTGTTGTAAATTACTACTGTTTTATCATTTGATAGTTGTTTAATTTTATTCAAGTGTTTCTTTCCTTTTGTGTAAATTTCTTTAGAGGTGCTTCTGCTATGGCGGCTCCCCATACCCATGATAGTTTTGGGAGAAAACTGAGGCTACATATATTATTAGGGTCAACCCAAGCTCTGCCGCAAGTGTGGATAGCATGGGCTCCTTGCAGAAGCGTGTGATCAAATTATATGCTGGAAATGTAGAATAATTGGTCATACTTTTGAAGAGTATACCAATGGCGGAAAGTGCAATCCCTGTGAAGAAACTGATAATCTCTACAGAAGGTGTCCAAAGTATTTTGCCAACAAACTGAAGGCCGGGAGAGAAATGACACAGGTGAAGGAAAATGAAGCGAACAAACATTTTGGAAATTCAAATTTTCCTCCAAGGTCTGTGATTGGTGGAGAGGAAACGTAGTGCATTCGTGTTCTTAAGTGAACTGAATATTTAGAATCAGTTCTCTCAAAAGATTTGCTCAAACGAATCGTTCACTGAAAAGATTTTTTTCTTTTGAACGACTTGTTCACTCACGAGCCAATACTATTGTGTCGTGAATATTTCATTTTTTAGGGAGCAGAAAAAAAAAAAAAAAAAATGTTATACAACACCGTGACCAAAACTAATAGAGCAACCGATATAAATACAGCGGCTCGGTGGTGCACTGGGTAGCACGTCCGCCTCTCAATTAGGAGGGTGCGGGTTTGATTCCACCTCCGGCCCTCCCTGTGCGTAGTTTGCATGTTCTCCCCGAGCCCGCGTGGGTTTTCTCCGGGCACTCCGGTTTCCTCCCACATCCCAAAAACATGCTTGGTAGGCAGATTGCTAGGTGCGAGTGCGAATGGTTGTTTGTCTCTGTGTGCCCTGCAATTGGCTGGCAACCGGTTCAGGGTGTCCCTGCCCGATGACGGCTGGGATAGGCTCCAGCACGCCCGCGACCCCCGTGGGGACGAAGCGGTTCAGAAAATGGATGGATGGATGGATATAAATACAACACCGGTGCCTTGAGATAATTCGGAATGTAAAACTCTTTAGATATTTGTCTAGCAGGTTTCTCTTAAAAAGAAGCCCTTCTTACTCTGTGAAATCAAATAGAAAATGCTGGACCAGTCGTTCAATAGGATCTTTGATGATGAAAGCACATTGCTTACGTTTACGTAGAATGTACCAATTGTAGTTCTCATTTCTATTCACACGGAGGCACACTTTCTCCGTTTAACCTTTATGTTTTTGTTTTGTTTTAGAGTATTTTGTTTTTTGGAAAAAATACGTTAAAACCCAGCATGGTAATCCCCCCGAAACAACCAACCATTATATTTGAATACGCTACAGTGAAAAATGATTAATTTAAAGGACTGCTCGTTAATATTCGTAGACGCGCTGCACTATTGGCTGGGAGCGGTGGACTCTTTTTCTTCATCCAATCAGATCCTCCTGTCCTGATGCATATTAAAAATTACGTGGTCCGACGTTGCCCCAACTGGTTCGCTAACTCGACGCCGTCGAAGGAGGGCAGAATTGTTCATTTTTGAGAGTTCGGAGGGGGCCGAACCACAGCGGGTTCCCACGCAACGTCGTTTACTTTGTCTGCGCCTGTCATGAGCGCTACGAATCCGTAGAGTTCAGTGAGTGACCCGTCGCGAAGGGAAGGGACGTTTCCGCCCACAGTAAAGATGGCGGCTCCCTGGCTGGAGAATCTTTCGGAGTCTTTGGGTTCCTCTGAGCCTGCGGTTCGCTTAATATTATCAATTTTAATCGGTAAGTTTTTCACTTTACAAATTCGGGTCATCGCCAACCCTGGTTGAGACTGCATATTGGTTTTGCTTATTTGCAACGAGCGTGTTGTTACGTTGAACTGATATCATAATGTCTTCCACGGATTGTTATGACAGATTTAAACTGAGTTTACCTGTAGAAACTGGCCTGCTATGTTAAATATTGTGCTTGTCTACAAACCACGCCTTTCAAATATAAAACCCGTCAAAACATGTGAAAGGCTTATCAATTTATTTGGCTCTCAATATTAAGACAACGATGCTAACGGTCAAACAACTTTTGAGCAGCGATTAATGTATCATCTCGTCGTCACTTTAGGGCCAACGTTAAGTTTCAAACGAAACAACAGTCTCATCGTGTGTAAGACGCCAATTATCCACTTTATAAGGTTGCACGAGTGATTTATATATACATCGTACAATTCTAATTTCAGCAATAACGTCCAGCTGACATAAAACAGTGTGCGGGCATGGCAATAAGTGTAAATGTTCTGTGTTTTCTTCTGAACTTTGCCCTGACACACGTCGAGGCAACTTGCATGATCTAAATCTGATAGTCTGCATGTTCCCAGTCCTTGTGTGTTGCTTAATGGTTCTTGCATAATCTAGTGGTCCGAAGGAAAACACCCTACAGCGTTCCCTTTTCCAGGCCAACATAGAAAAACGTCAATTTTATCGGTTATAATTCAAGTTTGTTTTGTGCCTTCTGTAGTTCAAAGCAGGTCACTGTTGACATACACTACACTTACATTAACCTCGTGGCTGAGAACAGTGAGTGAGGAGCGAGTTTAGAAAACTGGAGTCACACACTTGGGAAACATTTAACTCCAAATTGCAAATATTTCACTGTTACCTTGCTTCACCCGTGCAAAACTCTACAAAAGAAGAGCTCCCTTGTACATGTTGTTTTGTGTTAAACTGTTTTGTCTAGTTTTAAAAGCTTCCAGCTTCCTTTGTTTTATGGTCTGATACGTTATTGATACAAAAGTGTCATCAGGGTCTTCATGAAGTAAGTGAGAGAAAATATTGGCCGAGTTTTAAGACACGTGAAACTATATTTAGTTCACCTTTGTGCTCTTTCAAACACTGGATCTCTTTTTTTCTTTTCTGCCCGACCTTTACGTTTGAAGATCGTTCCCTTTAAATAGAAAATGAACTCAACTTGTATTGGACCCCATGAAACTGTAATTTAATTTGCTCCACTGATTGTGTCCCACAGGATATCCTTTTGCACTGATCTACCGGAATCTCTTGTTCCACCAGCCCGCCACCATTATCCACCTGTTCCACACGTTCTCTGGACTGGCCCTTGCCACGTTTAACTTTGGTGAGATGAAAAGTGGGCGCAGGGCGATGTTTGTTTTTTAAATAGAACAAATCGCCTCTAGTGTTTTGACTGCCTTGAAAACAGAAAAGTAGTGTACAAGTGAAAGGACACTCACCATTGCCATTTCTTTCTTCTTATGACAAACATGCGGTTTCTCTCTTTTAACCTGAACGTCAGGCACTGTTTACATACTACACTAGCACAGCACGCAAAGCTGAGCTCAAACTTGTGGCCTCAGAAGCTGGACGTGGTCAGGTGACACTCTAAAGTCAACCACAGAGTCTTTAAAGTGTTATGTTCCTGGAGGTTGAGAGGAAGAGCCCAGAGGTTGCATCTTCTTCTTCAGTAGATTTTGCAATCCGTTTCTCATTCCTCTCTTCACCGGGCTCATGAAAGCATCTATTTACCCCCTCCCTCCCTCCCCTTTTTTTTTTTTTTTTTTTTTTTTTTGCATGTGAGATTTGGGATTAACATTTCCGCCGGCCGATCTTGCCGGTTCTCCTCACCACCCAAGGCCAGCCGTGTGCATTTGTCTTATTTGCATGCAAAGCATCCTCGCCTGAGTGCCACTTGAAAGGTTTTCCAACAAATTCTGTTATTTATGGAGAAAACCACCTCAGGCTGCCATTTGTGGATAAACACGTGAGAGAGGGGAATCAGACAAAAGCAAAATAGAAATTTCTCCGTGCAACTCGATCTAATAGAATGAATCATTCTGATCTATTTGCTACTGTTAATATTGATATTTCTTTTTTTTTTTTAATTAGCTCAGAGAAAAGTCAGTCGAACCTTCCAAACTTCTACTTTGTTACCGGTGCGTTGTCACAATACTTTCCTGTTTCAATCTAACGGCCAGACAGTTCCTCTTTGCTAATCACGATGCCTTTCTGTGACGTCATTACAGCAAAAAAGAAGTGGGGGGAAAAAAAAACTCCATTGTCTGATTCACTAGGGTTAACATTACATTGATCCGCTTTCTCTTTCTTCTCCTTTTATTTTTTTGGCGGCTGCACTTTGGATCTCACAGCAGGTCTGTCTCTTAATCTCTCCTTGTGTAAGACCTGAAAGCTCAATCATGCGTGTCCACCGAGAAGCTCCTCATCTTGTAGAAGTCAGCAAAAGGCACCCAATCGAGCACGTCCAATCTTTTTGCTCCGACAGGTTCCCAGATCTATCACTCGGCGGTATGCGTCCTGGTGCAGTTCCTAATGCTGCGGCTGATGGGAAGGACGGTGACGGGCATCTTGAGCAGCTTCAGCTTTCAAATGGTGAGCCGTCCTCATGTGACCTGGGCTTTTTTTTGGTCTTTTCTAATATACCGTATTATTTCCTACTCACTACCTTTCTACGTGATGAAACAATTAAGAGGTGTCACAAGACTTTTGATTTTCAAGAATGAAAGTCCTCATTTTGTTCCTCATTGTTTCCCCGCTTCTGACTTTCCACCATTAGCATCGCTATCGGCTGTTAATGAGTAACCCGTTTTACTTACTTTCCGTGTCGACATTTTAATTGAGCCATTGTGAATTTACATATTCGCAAAATCCAGAGTTTTGAATACGTGCCCAATTTTTTCTTCCTCCTCTGATTTGCTTGCGCCGTTTTGTTTCCGAACAGGCCATGCTTTCGTAACTCCTTTTTGTTTTGAATCTATTTGCCTGTAGTTGTACCTGCTGTCGGGCTATTACTTCACGGCCACGGAGGAGTACGACATCAAGTGGACCATGCCTCACTGTGTCCTCACGCTCAAACTCATTGGTAACCACCTCGGGCCATGGCGCCGCCGCTGCGCTTTTCTGTTTTACGACCACCGTCTATCAGTGCTTTATCACGGCCATTAACCGCTTGCACACGCCGCGAGGCCTCGCTAAAGGTCACAATTTCATTCATTAGTCACCCTAACACGGATCCTTAACGCCCCTTTTCACGCTTTTCTGATTTCAGGTTTGGCATTTGATTACTATGACGGCGGGAAAGAACCAGTGAGTCAGTTGACGTCGTCGCTTTTCCTTCTGCTTTTCGTTTGTTTTCTCCACGCGTGCTCGCTAGCTGCTGCACTTGCTACACCTGCACGATTCATTCGTTGAGCCGCGAGGTTAACAAATGCCAGGTTTTGGCGATACGGATAAGTAAGACCATGATCGGATTTCGAAACTTTGTCCACTGCTGATGTGACCGATAAGTTACACAACTTAATTGAATGTTCAAAAATCTCATTAATAATTTGTTTGCATAAGTGTGCACACCCTCCCATTTTTTTTTTGTCTACCGCTCTTATAGTGGCTCATTATGGATTGTACAGTTGTGGTGACCAGCAAGTGTCATTCACTGGCTGAAATTTGATAGCAATGACATTGCTCTGGATGACTTGCTGTCTTAGTTTTATGCAATTTTGACTGTGAGTGCGGCTTTCATGCAGCCACGTTGCGATCGCGCAACCCACCACCATCGCCATCAAAATGTTTCTCTAACATCCAGGCGGAGCTGAGCACGCAGCAGAAGAGCGACGCCCTGCCAAGCGTGCCCTCGCTGCTAGAGGTTCTCGGCTTCTCTTACTTCTACGGCGGCTTCCTAGTGGGGCCGCAGTTCACGCTGCGCAGTTACCAGAAGCTGGTGGCGGGGGAGCTCAGCGACTGCCCGGGAAAACCTCCAAACAGGTGGAGCAGTTGTCCCGAAGCCTCGCTTGAGATTTTTGCGTTTGCCGCACCTTCTCATGTTTCATCCCTCTTTTAGCGTGCTACCAGCTGTGAAGAGATTCTCTCTGGGCTTCCTTTTTCTGGTCATATTTGCAATTTTTAGTCCGCATTTGCAAGAGAGCTATTTCCTGACAGATGAGTATGATGTGAGTTTGCGCATTTAAATTCCTGGACAAGCTTTGGTTTGGTTTTGCCCCGAGTCTTGTGTCACTTTTGTGTTTTCTCCGCAGGCTCGTCCATTCTGGTTTCGCTGCATCTTCATTTTAATGTGGGCTAAAATCATGTTGTATAAATATGTCACCTGCTGGCTCATAGCCGTAAGTATCAACCACCATCTGCATGATTACAATGATGCTTTTTTTTTTAAATTTTTTTAGGAGAGTTGTATAAAAAATTTGCCATTGCAAAGTTAAGTCGGGTATATTTAACATGCAAGCTTTTTAAATTTTTTTTTTTTTTTTTTTTTTTTTTTTTTTTTATGGCTTACCTTAAAAAGAATCCTGCTTCACATTGTGGCCAAAGGTAGAATCCAGGTTGGTTATTGCCCCCATTGATGCTGTAAATAATAAATCCTTGTGGCAGATAACGAAACTTTAGCCCAGTTAGCAGCAGACGTTTGGAATCCAACCGGAACTCACTTGCTGCTCTTCTTGGTATACATAGTTATATGATACACTAACTAATTTATAATATAATTGTTAAATCAATACTTCCTTTCCACTATCTACAAAAGTTGAACATGATTACGACATATCTTATGATTTTGGTCTGATCAAATCAGTTTTTACTTGATTTGAGATAAGGCTTTGTGCTGGGATATGATTTGCGCTGATGATGATGAGACGTTGGCAGGAGGGTGTGTGCATCCTGACCGGGCTGGGTTATAACGGCGTGAGGGACGGCGAGCCCCAGTGGGACGCCTGCGCCAACATGAAGGTGTGGCTCTTTGAGACCACGCCTCTCTTCGGGGGGACCATCGCCTCTTTCAACATCAACACGAACGCCTGGGCCGCCAGGTCAGCGCGGCGCCCAGTACAGAAAAGTCAATTGTGTAACAGCCGATAGATAAAAGAAAAATTAACACTTTTTTTTGTTTTTCCTTATCTTTTCCAGGCATGTGTTTAAGCGGCTCAAGTTTTTGGGCAACAAGACCCTCTCCCATGTGTCCACTCTGCTTTTCCTGACCATATGGCACGGTCTCCACTCGGGATATCTGATGTGCTTCTCCTTGGAGTTCATCATCATCACCGTCGAGCGACGGGTAGAAAATATTTTCCGGACCTTTCAAGTCATCATCATTCGCGTTTGCCTCATTTCAACCCGCACAGCCTTTTAATGAAGAGACTTCTGGTTCTTAAGCGACTAAAGCATATTGATCCAATGTTAAACACGCCTATTCTTAAATATTGACTCTGGTCTTAATTTGGCAGCAGCCCACTTTAAGAAGAGACAAAGTCATCGCTGGCTCGTGAGACGTGTGCAATTGTGTGTCCTTGTGTGTGTGACAGTACCAGGCGATGGTGAGGGACAGTCCCCTGCTGACAAATTTGGCCAACGGGCCACTTTTGCCACTCCTCTACGTAATCCAGCAATTTTTCCACTGGCTCTTCATGGGCTACGCGCTGGTGCCCTTCTGCATCTTCACCTACGATAAATGGCTCAAGGTGCGTCGCAAACACGCAGGAAGTTGATTTTCAGTTGCCGCCAAAAGTGTAGTCTCCTTTGTTTGAGTATTTAGGCCACACAGAAAGAAACAAATACACACTACGGGAGTAAAATCGGACTGTTAAAAGAAGATGCATGTTTTCAAGATCAAAGCTGTTCACCTTCCAGCAGCTTCCGAGGAGCGGCTATTAAAAATACATCCGACCTACATAATATAAGAGTTAAGATTTGTTCAACAGTAGAGTCATATTCTTTCAGAAATGTATTCTGGCGTTACAGTCGCTAATAGGAAAAAAAGGTTCCCCCGCTCCTGCTTTCAAAGGTGCACGTAGAGCGCCTGTCATAATGCCTTCATTATAAAATTATACAGGGCAGTTGAGCGGCGAACTTGAGATGGTGAATTTGTATGGGTCCTTCTGGGACTTATTTGTGAAAACGTAGGGCGAAAATAGCTTGATGAGACTCTTTCGAACCCCGTTTTGAGTATTAACAGAGGAAATGGAGCGGTTGCCATGGGGATCATAGGCAGGTGATGAAGATGACACTTGACTTAGGTGAAAGAAGGTGATTTAAAAAAAAAAACAGTTCCACTGCATATAAATGTTTTGTCATGAGCGGTCCCAATTTGTCCACCATGGTGACGGCTGTCTTTGCTTCTGTGTTGCAGGTGTACTTCTCTGTGTACTTTTGCGGTCACGTTTTCTACCTGGTCGCCTTTCTAGTCGTGCCATACCTGCGAAAGGCGCTGGTGCCCAAGAAAGAACGCAGTCCGCTAAAGCAGGACTAAACAACTGCACGGTAGGCAGACGCTGTACAGCTCGATGTCTACTGTGTTTTTGAAACTTCAAATAATAGCCGTTGTTGCATAAAGTATGCAGAACTGTCTGAGAATTCTACTTGAAATGAAAAAAAAATGTTCAAGGGTGTCTCTGCTTCCTTTGCAGGTCAAAAATATCCACGGAAGGGAACTGTGACTTTCAAAAGGAGCGGGAAAGAAAATATTTTAAGGCCTTTAAGTATATATATCTAATATATACAGATGTTCATGTGAAAATAAATCTCTATCTATTTTTGTGTAAAAAGTAAGGAAGCTTTTATAAACATTTTTGGAGAAATGTTTACCGACCATTGTGCCACACGGGCGAACTGGGGAGCCTGTCAGTCGGCCGCTTCCGGTATGATTTCTTTTTTTTAATTTTTTTTTTTTATAAATCCTCTGAGATACATAATTTGCACTCTGCAGTCACGGGTTTGGAGCCTGAACTTGGCCCCTAATATTATTATTATTATTTAATTTTTTGTCTTGATTCTTCGATTTTCTGTCTCTAAACAACAGAAGCAGCGGTAAAGCTTCACATGAGGTGAAAGCGAGGTGTCAATGCACTTTTTGGAATGTAACGATAAAACACTCTTGCCGCACGCTTGTAAAAACAAACAGTTGAGACGACGGCTGCTGATTTGATTCGAGGGGTGCACACACTTTTATGAGCTGCTGTACAGACACAACCGACTCAACATGGCCTTGTCTTCATGAATGTTTCTACTGTTCCATTTGCTTGAAAAAAAGAGACTTAATTTTATAATGGAAATGTTTTGTAGTTTGTAATAAGGAAATGACTCTTCCCACCTGCTCCCACCCGGATGTTTATTCTTTGACGTCATTGTTGCCACTCCCTTCAGTTGTGTTGTTTTGTACAGTAAATGAAAAGGTGCAGTCGTGTTATGAGTTTAAGTCTCCTCCACTTGATGGAACATTCATCCCATCGTGAAGCAGCTGTTGAGGAACATTGTGTGCTTCACCTGTGCTGCCTCAGCTGGTGATGCATCTCACCGTCATCATCATCTCACCCTGCAGGGACTGCCTGTAGCAACTGCCTGTCAAATTTTACACAACCCCGTGACCATGAATAATTGCTATTTCAAGGGTCTTCGTTTTATTTTATGCCTTATTCCTACCAAATGTACAAAAACCTTTAAAAAATTAGGAAAGAACCCATGGGGAACGTGATTTTTTTTAAAACAATTTTCTAATACTGAATAAAAAAAAAAAGTGCTGCATTTCAAAACTGAAATGGTCCTGTTGCTTTATTCTAATAAGTATGACGTCATTGTTTAAAACCGTGTGTGTCCTGGAAATGTATTGATGAGATTAAATGCACAATTTTTTTACGTCAACACATCATGATGTGATTCTTTTTGAAAAAAAAAAAAAATATATATATTCGGAGAACCAGTGTGCCACCGAGCTGCGAGGGGAGGACGCAGCCGGAGAAGGACGCAGTGTGGGCGGGTTAACGCACACCGAGGGTGGGGAGGAGGCGGAGGGGGACGCCAGCGTAACGTTCCCACTCAATCTCTCCTTCCTTCTCCACAGAAGAGAAAACAAGGGCACCGCTCCAGTTACACACCGATTCGTCCTCTTCTTTCCCCCCTCCCCAACCAACCAGCTCCTTCCACTACCACCAGGAGCTTCTGGTCTGCTCTAGACGAGGACGTGTGCACGGAGACGAGGCAGAACCGTGAGAAGCGGATGCTGCGAGGCTAAAAAAAAAAAAAAAAAAAGGTTGTGGGTACCGAGCAGGCATCACTGCCGCAGCTGACACGGTAATGTCACCACCTTTTTCTTCATCGTTATCATCATCATCGTAATCATGGTTGCTGCGACATTTCACCTTATTTTAACCAGGCAGCCATTATTGAAGCCTCCTTCTTGCTGTTCGAATGTGTGTCACTATCACGCAGTCATGTCGCATTACAAGTGGGGAGCACATGCATTGCCACGGCCAGGGCCTCCTGGACGTCAATATGTGTTCAGGATGGTAATGCGGTGTAGAATATTGCTTATCAAAAGGGGGTGCAGCATATTGGACCTTCAGTACCCTCATCCCCTCATTCCGCACCATCCTCCCCTGAGTAATCAATTCTCAGCTACGGCCACAATCGGACAAACCACAATTAAAAGGCAGGAAAAGACCCACTTAACACACTCACACGCAGTTTTGTCCATTTATTGCCGTCGCACGCACATTGGCACAATCTGCAAAACTCAGATTTTGCTATTTATAGATACAGTGTGTGTTTTGCTGATATCACATTCCCAAATACAAATATTATCATTTATGTACTTGCAGACGAGAAATATTGTCAAAAGGTCCAGTCCAGCTTTTTTTTTTGCAGATGTTGTGTGTCAAGCAAAGCCAGCATTAAAAAGCAAACCTTTTATTGGGTTTGTGCGTTAACAATAAATATGCTCGTTCCTGCATGTTGTCTTTTTTTGTTTAACCTCCGTGTCTGTTCTTCTGGGGTGCTAATGAGTTGTTGTTGCATGCACCCCTGCCCCCCCTCCCCATCCTACCCACCCTCTACACCTCTGCTCCCCCAGATGGACACAATGAAATGTCTCTCCTTCCTCTTCCTTTGCTTGACTTCCGTTGCCAGTGGCAACAAAGGTCAGTTACTCGTCCGGATCGATATTGACTACTCATGTCGACGTGTTGTGTTGTTTTCAGCTTGTTTTAGACGCGTTGCCGCTGCATTCGTTACACCTGCGCAGTCCTAAAGGAGACCCAATACAAAAATAGAAGACTTAACAAAACTGCGTAGTTGTGATCAAAGTAATTGGACAGTGTATTTATTCCTGAGAGTATGAATCCTTCTTAAAATACTTAAAAACATTTCTTATAATAATCACCTATTAATAAATTCTAAACAAGAATTTATATATTTTTTTGTACAATGTATTTCTTTTTATACAGAAGATATTGTATTACTACTATTAATTTTTAAATAAGTAAATGCAATGTATATACAATTACGTATTGATTTATTTGATTTTTTAGATTAATTTATGCAAAAAACGTTTCTTGTTTTATGTGTTATTTTTTACATATTTTATTTTACACAGTATAAAGTTTAAACTTAAAATTAACTTGATTCACTAATTGTGCTGGTGTACCTAATGAAGTGGCCTACATATACATGTGTGCATTATGTGCAGTTGGTATGATGTTTTCGTTGGATCTTTATTGCTGAATTGCAATTTTTTTTCGGGGGGGGGGGGACGTATACTCTCTAGTATGAGCATTGATTGAGGTTTGTGTGTTTTTCTGTATAACAATACTTCTGAGGTTATATTTGTTTTTAGAATTGCATGGCGGGCCAATCGAATCTGCTCGAGGGCCCGTTTATGACCCCCGTACCTTAGGTTTCCCATCCTTAACTAACGCCCACTGCGGCTATACTGTATCGTCATCCTACCTAATAAAAAGGCCGGCATGATTTTGGCGAGTGTCCGTCATGTGCGTGACTCAATTTCCTCCTCAAACATCAGATTTATCCTCCTCCTATTGCAAATCTGTTCTCCAAAGATCATCCGAGGCGGGGTGGGGGGTGGCGTTGGTGTAGAGAGGGGGCATTGGGGAAAAGACAAGGAACATGATGATGAAGGCAAAGGAGGGAGAGAGGGAAGCAGTGACAGGAGGAGAGGCAGACATGGCCGAAAAAGACGCAGACGAGGAGGGAAGAAGAGGATGTGAGATCAGGTGAGGGAGGGTGAAGACACGTGTGTATGCGTGCGCATGCCGAGCGCCATGCGTGTTGTGGCGAGATCGAGTGACAGAGAGGCGACCGGCGCCAAGCAAAACAGAACGATGGAATGCCTCTCAATCTGTAATCCGGAATGTAATCCACGCGCCTGATGCTCAGATTAATGCGACATGGAGGGAGGAGCTGGCAGAAGAGCGGAGGCGCCACGGTGAGCGAGATAAATGACCAAAAAAGAGAGTGTAGATATAGAGGAGCAGACGTGGCCCGACTGGATAATTGTGACTTTATTTAGCCTCCAGCACCATTTTGAGGCAAGTCGTGCGTACGTACGATATCCAAGACGAGAACCTACAAAAGAAAATAATGCTGACAAACAGGCACTTTTGCAACCTCCTCACTCAGATGAGCATTGGTGTGCGCCTGATTTCCAAAGAGGAAAAGACAGCCAAGAGACAGGCCTACAACAATCCTCGTTTCTTGCTCATTAACTTCGCCTTTGATTTTTTCGCACTGAACATCCAGCGCAAGGATGAATAATGAATTGGCAATTAAAGGTTACATTCACAGGAAACCTGAAGCGCTTGCGTCCTTTCAGTGGGGTATTGTGACGTCGCTGAGCCCAGGCGGGCTGATTGATGAGATAGATGATGAGTGTGTGATTAAAACTTTTACATTTCGTCAAGGGCTTAATTGTCCTACCGGGCAGAAACTGGACAAGGAGAAGTGAAGTGGTGACAATGTGACGGGTATTGTATTTGCTCAACAGTAACCCAATTTGTAAAAACTTGAACATCTTTTCATCCCATTGGGAAAAAAAAAAGAGATTTTTCAGATGATGATGCGGCGCATCAAGACAAACAGAGCAGTCCAGCGACTTGTCACCCATTGTTACTTGCTTATATGTTTTATCGTTTGGCCTTCCCAGCCAATAAGCACAAGCCATGGATCGAGACGGAGTACCAGGGCATCGTGATGGAGAACGACAACACGGTCCTTCTCAACCCGCCACTCTTCGCCTTGGACAAAGACGCGCCGCTCCACTATGCCGGTACCGCCCAACACTACCTCTGCTACCTTACACATTCCTAATTCCAAGAGCGTAGTCATCGCATGTCATGACAAGTTCTCCTCCATGATCAGGTGAAATTTGTGGTTTCCGGGTACACAACGGCCCCTCGGGTTCCGGCTCGGTCCAGTTCGAAGCGGTGGTCCTGGACCGCTCCACCGGCGAGGGTCTAGTGCGCTCCAAGGAGCCGCTAGACTGCGAGAGCCAGCGTGAGCACAGCTTCACCATCCAGGCCTACGACTGCGGCGAGGGGTCCGACGGCGTCAACAGCAAGAAATCCCACAAGTGAGCGCGATGCTCCCGAGGCACATCCGGCCCCGCCCCCTTCCAACGCTGCTTGCCTCCTCAGGGCCACCGTACACGTGCGTGTCAACGACGTCAATGAGTTCTCCCCCGTGTTCGTGGAGCGTCGCTATGAGGCGTCCGTCCCAGAGGGGCGTCTCTTTGACCGCATCGTGCGTGTGGAGGCTCTGGATGCCGACTGCTCCCCGCAGTACAGCCAGATTTGCTTCTACGACATCATCACTCCCAACGTGCCCTTTGCTATTGACAACGATGGTGAGATCTCCAAATAGCGTCTCAAAAGTATGGATTGTAATGAAAACGTGAAAAACATGGAACCATTTTTGTGGTGTGGAACAGATTAACAGATTCATTTCAATGGGAACTATTGATTTGATATCAATTCATTCTTTCTCAAACTTGTAATTACATTTGTAATAACCCCTTCAATTCTCTATATTTTCACGTACAAGTGGAAAAAAAATGGCCTTCCCCTGCCACGTATTAAAGCAAAACGGTGAAAATAGACTAAGCGTGGGCGGACGATTGTGAATTTCTGCATAAACACTGCAGCAGCTGTTCAGGTGATCTCGCTGTCTATTCCCTTGCGTCTTTTTTCTCGTTACCGCAACGGCCGGCCGGCCGGCTGGCTGGCTGACTGACAGACAGACAGCGCCTGCTGTTTTTGTAACACAAAGCAAAGGGAAGGAAGGCCGGCTCACTGTGACTCTGCACAATTTGCCGAGTAGTCCGAGACCCCGCGTTCTGACGTGACATTATTGTCTCTTGCCATTAAAAGCTGCTTTTATTTTTAAGTAGGGACAAATGCTTATCAAGGAAGGAAGTCTGCGCTCGATTCTTTTCCTCATGATCATCCTTCCTTCTTTGTCTGAATCGCCTAGGCAACATCAAGAACACAGAGCCGCTGGATTCCAAGCGTCAGCGCGTTCACACTTTCTGGGTGACCGCCTTCGACTGCGGCAAGAATCGCGCTCAGGCCGACGCTCAGGTGGCGGTCACGGTCAAGCCCTCCTGCAAGCCCGGCTGGATCGGTAAGGCGCTATCATTTTCACCCGCAGATGACATCGCAGTGGGTTGGGAGCTACGTGGGCTGGTTGGTGATGTGAGTCAGCTTGCCTTGAAGGAAGGCTCTGGAAATGCAAATGGTTTAATCATTATTCCAATCATTATTTTTAATACGTAGCATTTCTCAGGGCGGTTTGGATCTGTGTTGTTTTTCAGGTTGGACCAAGCGGGTGGAGTACACACCCGGCTCGGGAAGCATCCCGCTCTTCCCCGCCTTGCACTTGGAGACTTGCGAGGAGACCGTGTGGAACATCCAGGCCACCGTAGAGCTTCAGACCGGCCACATCGGAAAGGGCTGCGACCGAGACAGTTACTCCGACCGTTCCGTGCGACGCCTTTGCGGTGCGTGGATCCGAAAAGCGTGACCCAGCTGTTTCTCTTGAGTCTTTTCTTACACTCTCAGTTGTGGCGTGGCGGACAACAGACATTTTGGGATTCCGAGTTCAACTAACTCAAGTCGCGTGTCAAGACTCGAGTTCCCCACCTCTGGTCTTTATTGGCTCCATTTTATCCAGGCGCCGTTCGGGGTGAAGTCGACCTCCTTCCGCCTCCATCACCCGCAGCCAACTGGACGGCGGCCCTCCCCACCCTCCCTTCCTCGGATTCCTCACTTGTGTTCTCCTTCAACGGGTCCAACCATGTGGCGGTGGTGCCGGACGCGGTGGTCTCGGGGCTGTCCGGCGACCATTTCACCTTGCAGCTATGGATGCGTAGGTGGGGCTCCAACGTCCAGCCAGCTGCTGCTCAGTCCAAAACTGCTCGCAAGGAAGAGGAGACCATCGTGTGCAGCACTGTCAAGAATGGTGAGTTGAAAAAAAAAACATCATTTGAACTTACGAGAATCATGCAAATACTTCCATTTAATCGGCTGACGTTAGCTCCTTTAAAATTTGAAATCAACCGATATTTCAAACATTTCAATTCAATTCAGCCAATTTTTGCCATTTTTTTTCTTCCTATTGTAAAATCTATTAAATGCTAAAGGACAAAGTCTCTGTTCTCTGTAATTCACATCTTTATTGTTGTGAGCGTCAAGGGATCAAGGGACCGGTTTATAGTTCACTACAAACGTGGAATTGTCCACCCTTCACTTTGACGCTTCTCAAGATGGATTTTTGACATTGTTGTCGGCCGGCAAATTGGCCTTTTTCGGACGTTATTTCAGAGCGCTATCCTCCAGCGAATTATCACCGTGAGTGCTCAGCGCGCACTGTTTACGGCCTCAGTGGGCAAGGTGCTCTTGAGGGAGCCACTTAACCTCCAAACACTCCAGTAAAAAAAAAAAAACTGAGAATGCACACGCACCGCGGCCTCTGTGTGAATAATGTCTGAATGTTTGCCCTGAGAAAGAGAGATTGAAAAGAAATGCAAGAAATCCCTTGTCAAGTCAAGTTAAAGTCCCGAGCGCTCTAACCTGCAAATGAATTGCATCTTGCTCTCCACAGACGACTCGTTCTCCCACTACTCGCTCTCCGTGCATGGCTGCCGCCTCTCTCTCTTCTACTGGCCTGACGTCTCGGCTGCACGGCCCGTCAAGTTCCTGTGGAAACTGGAGCAGGTACATGCTCGGGTGGGGTGGGGTGGGGTGGAGTGGGAGAAGGCTTTAGTGGTGGGACTGGGGGATTTTGTTTTGACTGCAGCCACCCGCCCCAGACAGATTGAGGAGGATTACATTAAAGCTGATACAGAGATAAAATAAGATTTGTTTGGATCTCTTTTGTCTTTGTCTGGTACCTGGTTAATGTACACTCCTCTGCTATACCAACTCAAACCGTCAGTGTTTGGCCATCATTTAATGGGATCAATCCTTTAATTAGCTAGCAAAAGGAAGAAAGGGAATCCAGTAAAAAAAGAAATATATATATATATATATATATATATATATATATATATATATATATATATATATATATATATATATATATGTATATATTTATATATATATATATATATATATATATATATATATATATATATATATATATATATATATATATATATATCAAATAAAATAAAAAATAATAATGAAGTATAATGAATAAGTGTTTTTAACGTCTAAAAATATTACATAAATTACAGTCTAAGTAAAATGCAGTATATGAATTAAAAATAATAATAATTAAGTACATTAAAATTAAAAAACACACTTTTCAAAAGTCAGTTGCGCGTTTTAATATATTTTTTGAAATTGTACCCAACACCATTTTGTTACCGCTTTTCCCGTGTTCTCACCAGGTGTGCGACAGCGAGTGGCACCACCTGTCACTCAGCGTCCAGTTCCCCTCGGTGACCCTGTACGTGGACGGCGTAACCTTCGACCCTGCTCTCATCCACGACAATGGCGCCCTGCCCAACCCGGCCCCCCGCCAGAGGATGTCCATCGGCGCCTGCTGGGGTGAGAGCGGATCAAATATTTTTTCTTCAGTCTCGGTCCGGCGTTCGGCGATCACGGATGTAAATCACGGCGTCTGAACTTTTCAGCAAACGCATCTGTGGACTCTCACGGGACGCTTTACATGCTTTGCTTGCTTATGATTTAGCCAATGTGTTTTTGCGTCTTTGAGGGCTAATAATATAACGCAGTCATTAATTATTCAGCTCGGCTTAACAGCATTTTGTCCGGGCCTCTTTTAGCAGCTAAAATGTCTGAATCTCTGGCTACCAATTATCAAGACTAAAAAACAACCAGCGTGCAAGCGGCTGCTTGATAAGATGGAGAAAAACAGACTTCAAAGTTGGAATGAAATCACGCCAAAGAGAGTTCCTCAGAGTCGAGTTCAACCACTTTACTCCACCGGTGGGAACACAGCAAGGAGGCATTTACGCAACACTCATCTAAACATTGGCAGCATCAATCAGAATTTTCCAAATATGAGAATAGAAAAAGTAATGTCTCCTTTGTGACATCGCCACAAATTTTACATTTCCTAAAGGAGCAATTTTATACATTGGCTTCTTATTGAATTCCAATCCTGTGCATGTCAAAATATCCTCCCTCTTAGATTGTTTTTGTTTTTTTTTTTGTTCCTGTATTGTTCATTTTTCATTTCTTGCTGTCACTCTGTGGCCCGCTCAGGCGTCACCTGGCATCTTCATGCATTTTGATGAGTGTTTGTCTTGTTTCTTTTTTTCTCTCGCCCACATTGCTATTCCCTGCAGAGCCGGAGGACAAGCAGAGGGAGGTCGGGAACAACAGCATCCCACAAGGTAAAGAAAAGATTCTGTGAGGGACCGTCAGGGACGCCATTCAGGATTACCTCACACACTCACACACACAAACACACACTCTCATGTTTCTTGTGAATATTCAATCGTGTTTCTTGGGAGTGTGTGTGAGCGAGAAAAAAAATATATAAGTGTGTGTGAAAGCTCTTTGTTGACAATTTTAGTCCTGTATGTCCCTGAAGGTCTCTCATTTGATGTCTGGGTTCGGTTGGCGGTGATGCATTTTGTTTTGGCGTGTGCTCGTGTGATCTCAGTGAAATACGCCGGAGGTTACCACGGCTTGTTGTCGGGGGTAACGGTGCGTCCGGGCAGCGTGGAGCCTCACAGCGTGGTGGAGTGTCTGTATGCCTGCAGGGAGGGCCTGGACTTTGGAGACCTGGAGACGTTGGGGTCCGGGATGAAGGTATTAGGCCCCATAACAATCTGACGGCATGTAAATGAGCAGGGAGGGATAGGATGCCATTTCATATTAGATTTTTTGTTGAGTGTATACACGAAAAAAAAGGTTTTGGCTGAAATATTACAGGGCTCTTATTCATGTAAAAACGTTGGATGTTTCCAGGTGCACGTGAACCCCAGTCAGTCGGCGTTAGTGCTGGAGGGGGACGACATTGAGAGTTTCAACCGCGCCGTGCAGCAGGTGACCTACAGGAACTCCCTCCGCTTCGCCACGCCCGGAGTGCGACCCCTCAAACTCACCACCTCGCTCAGGTAGCCCCCACTGCGTCTTATCACCGCACAACACATTCCGGCGCCGAGCGAGCGAGCGAGCCGACAGACTTATTTCATTTGCAATAACTCGGTGGGGCCAGAAACGCAGCGCGGCTTGCCAAGCTACTATAATAGACTTTTTATTCCCCACTTGGCTGTTGAATCAATAGAAAATGAAGTCAAGCTGAGGGGATGCGCTGTCACGATGCAAACTGTGAAAGTGGAAGCTTTTGTGGTGGAAATGTTACACCGGCAGGCTTTAGCACCTCGAGCACATTAAGTGTCGCTCCGAGGGCCTATCACGCCTCCTCCTCCTCCTTCTACATTGAATCCATCAAACATGAACCTTGCCTCACCGCTGATAAGAGTAAATAATGACGTGGAGAAAAGTATGTATCTTATCTCCCATTTGCTCGCTTCAGCCTCAAAGTCACCTGTGCGAGCTGCAGGGGGCACACTCATTTATTTAGCTCCGCCAAATCCAGGTGATTCAATAGGCGGCCCCCCCATGTCCGCTCAATTATCTTTTCAAATAGCACAAAGATGGGATGATGAAATTTCAAACTCTTGTGAATACCAAGCGGTTGCACAATTGCGGCATGAAATAGCATGTGGGCAAAGCTGCAAGTGGGAGGTAAATGGTTTTGCGATTTTTTCGGCCAAAAACAATACCGGCACTGCACGACATTTACAACCTAAATTAGATTTGTTCCATGAAATTGGATGAAAGTATTCTCAACAGTCTATTCACGGTTTGGATGTACATTTATTTTTTGGTCCAATCAGATTTCAAACCCAATGCGTTGCCATGCCATTCTAATCTGCCCGGGCCCTCCAGAATCAAAATTGCTGGCTGAGGTTCCTAAAACTATTTTATCTTCTTTAACCAAACAGATTTTAAATTGGGAACGTCACACCATTTTCAGGATGGAGGCGGAGCTAGCAAGCTAATTTTTGAATATGCCACAAGCGCTATGATTATTCATGACTTCTCACTAAACTGAATAGTTGGCATGTCATCAAATATCTGTTAAGTGGTCCCATTAGTGTCACATTTGAATGAAATTGAGTCATTCCAGGAGTCTATTTTTGCATATCTCATGTATCTGGTTGAAATAAGAGATGCTGATTTTTTTTTTTTATTATTATTGGATACTTGTAATTTTTTCAGAATATACAATTTACCACTTGAACATTTAGTCAATCATCAGAAATCGCCAAACTCTCCAGTCTTGTGTCTCGGGTAGCGCTCCAGCTTGCTCAAGAGCCACGCAACTTTCTCTCTTGCTTTAGCCGTCGCTTTTAGCCGGTGAAATATTAATTCCCTCTCAGATTAGTGCAGTCCAGTGCATGTATGCGGTGAGCTGCGTATTTATATTTATATTTATACCGGAGCTAGAGCGAGAGCAAAGGAAAAAAGTAGGCCACTGACAAGGCAGATCGCATCAAACTCAAAGCCTGAGCGCAGATTGCGCCTTTCTCTAAAATTAAAATGATTTCCCTTGTGATTGGCTGGCGACCTGTCCGGGGCGGCCCGAGTCAGCCGGCATCGGCTCCAACTCAGTGGGGACCCAAATGAGGGCGCGTCCTATAGAAAATGGATGGATGATTTCCAGGCCAGACGTTTGTGCTGAAAGACTTTGGTCCCAGCGATTCAAGGTCATGACGAGATTGTTTTTGCTTCGGCTCAAGTGCGCCATGGCTTTTCTTTTCTTTCTTTTTTCTTTATATCAGCCCCCCCCTTCCCTTCCTCTCCCTTCTCAACTTATTGCATGTGTGAAGATTAGATTGATTTGGGGCCAGGAAGTCACCCAGATGGCTGAACAGCAGGCCCTTCTGGAGAAGCCGATAGAAGCAGCTGCTCACTCTGATAGCAGAAATGTAACGCACGCATTCACGCGCGCTGTGCTTAATCCGGACTCCAATACCGCCGGGCCGACGTATCACGCAAATGAATAAATATGTTTAAATAACATGACATATGTACGACAATATTTATTATAAACATATTATTTAATAACAAGAGTGCGTCCTGGAATTGAAGGTAAAGCTGATCTCTATGCGCTACCTGGCCGAAATCAGAAGAGGGCGCTTTTGTTACAGGTTTAACATAAATTGCCTCCTAAAGAAGTTTCCAAATCATTTTGCCTGTTTTAAGTGGAAGGCAACACCAAAATTGTTCTGCTAGTCTAAACACGGTACTCTGATTAACATTGTGTTTGTGGAACATGAATTAAGCAGCAAAATCCACAGCTCAGCTCTTTTTCCTGGGTTTGGTCATGTGACATTCGCAAGCTGTGATTGGTCGTTACCTGTGCCTATTTCAGTCCACACCAAGGGGCAAAATGGCCGTCCCCTGTGATGGATTAAAAAAAGATGTATTTTGCTGCTTAATTCATATTCCACAAATACAAATGTCTAGACTAGCGGAGGCACATTATTGTAAGAGAAATGTTGAAGTTGGCTTACTCTTAAATTATGAAGAAATGACTTATAAATGAAGTGTGCTACCTAGCAGTAAGCAGCAGTGGGAGCTTTTGATTTAGACTCATCTAATATGCTAGCTAAAAAAGTAGCGGTGGTCATAAAAATAAATTCATGAACTCATAGTGTTGTTTTTCTTGTTTGTTTTTTTAATCTTGAGTTTGCTATTAAGCAACATGCTAATTCAAGCCCAACTGTTTTTCTGGCTGAAGAAGTAAGGATGGAAATAAAAGTCAGTTAGTTAGCCAAAATAGAGTGAATTGTTTTGTCAGCATTTTGTCAGTTAAGTCATGACAAATTGGTGCCAAAAAGCAGTTTGCATTGGCAACAGCCAACAGAGGGAAATGTTGATTCAGGCTCAAAGTGCTTGCTGGCGAAAGTAGAATAGTTTGTCTCTGAAAATCAATTCATTGATTAATTGCTTCTTGAGCATGTTGTTAGTTAAGACTAGTGTAGTTCTTGCCAGAAAAAGAGGAAGCTGATTATTTGGGCTCAGTTTATTTGCTGGCTAAAGTGGAGAATTACAAGCGTTTTGACTCGGATTAGGATTGTCCCTGAAGGTGTTTATTTTTTTAATGACGTCTTAAAGAGATGAAGGCAAAATGGAGAGCTATTGATCCTGGCAAAATGTATTTACTGGCTAAAAAAGTTGAAGGATTTGCAACCATTTTGTTAGTCTTTCAGGCTCACGTTCTACTTCTCGCCTCCTTGCAGATGTTTCAACGAGGAGAGCTGTCTGTCCCTGAAGCCGTTGGAAGGTTACCTGGTGGTCCTCCAGCCTGATGCTCCTCAGATCTCTCTGTCTGGGGTCGGTCCCCATCTGGCTCGCCCCGCTCCCGACTTCGAAGCCCCACAGGGCGTCCACCTCTTCCCCGAGCTACGGATCGTCTGCTCGCTCACTCACGCCATCAACACGGCTGCGCAGGGGATGGAAGGCGGTGGTGAGTCCAAGAAACAATCCTCTGTCATCTGTCTGCCTTTAAGAACTGATGACGGAAATCTGAACTGCATCATCTAGACACGGGGCTTATGTAATTTTTATGCATGGTTTGGCAGCGCTGATGTCCGATGCCGTGGCCCACACTTTGGACGGCTGCGAGGTTCAACCTCTTGGCGAGGAACTGGACCTGGAGCGGGAGGAGCTCCTGGTTGATATGGATGTCGTGCGAGAGCGGGGCTTGGAGATCATCAACACGACCGCCTACATCGCCATCACAGGTCAATAAAACAATCTACGTCGCATTATGAGTTCACTTGAAAGACGATCCACTTCTAATCCAAGTCTGATAGAGCCTCAGATAATGCATAGAAGGTCATGTGACTCTGTTGTTTTTGCCTTCATCTCACAATTTTTCAAGATTCATTTTTTCAGGTCCATCATTAGTGTTTTTATGGTTCGGTATAAGAGGGGCTGGACTCTCTTCCACTCTGGAGTTGCCCACGGTGAGAGGCGTCGAGCAGGTGTGGGTATACTTATTGCCCCCCGGCTGGGCGCCTGCACATTGGGGTTCACCCCGGTGAACGAGAGGGTAGCCTCCCTCCGCCTTCGGGTGGGGGGACGGGTCCTGACTGTTGTTTGTGTCTATGCACCAAACAGCAGCTCAGAGTACCCACCCTTCTTGGGGTCCCTGGAGGAAGTGCTGGAGAGCGCTCCTTCTGGGGACTCTATCGTTCTACTGGGTGACTTCAATGCTCACGTGGGCAATGACAGTGAGACCTGGAAGGGCGTGATTGGGAGGAACGGCCCCCCTGATCTGAACCCGAGCGGTGTTCTATTGTTGGACTTCTGTGCTCGACACGGATTTTCAATAATGAACACCATGTTCAAACATAAGGGTGTCCATGTGTGCACTTGGCACCAGGACACCCTAGGCCGCAGTTCGATGATCGACTTTGTAGTCGTGTCATCGGATTTGCGGCCGCATGTTTTGGACACTCGGGTGAAGAGAGGGGCGGAGCTGTCAACTGATCACCACCTGGTGGTGGGTTGGCTCCGATGGTGGGGGAAGATGCCGGTCCGACCTGGCAGACCCAAACGCTCTGTGAGGGTCTGCTGGGAACGTCTGGCAGAATCTCCTGTCAGGAAGAGCTTCAACTCCCACCTCCGGCAGAGCTTTTCCCACGTCCCGGGGGAGGCGGGGGACATTGAGTCTGAGTGGACCATGTTCCGCGCCTCCATTGTTGAGGCGGCCGACCGGAGCTGTGGCCGTAAGGTCGTTGGTGCCTGTCGTGGCGGCAACCCCCGAACCCGCTGGTGGACACCGGCGGTAAGGGATGCCGTCAAGCTGAAGAAGGAGTCCTATCGGGCCGTTTTGGCCTGCGGGACTCCGGAGGCAGCTGACAGGTACCGGATGGCCAAGCGGAACGCGGCTTCGGCGGTTGCTGAGGCAAAAACCCGGGCGTGGGAGGAGTTCGGTGAGGCCATGGAGAATGACTTTCGGACGGCTTCGAGGAAATTCTGGTCCACCATCCGGCGTCTCAGGAGGGGGAAGCAGTGCAACGTCAACACTGTTTACAGTGGGGATGGCGTGCTGCTGACCTCGACTCGGGACGTCGTGAGTCGGTGGGGAGAATACTTCGAAGACCTCCTCAATTCCACCTACACGCCTTCCATTGAGGAAGCAGGGCCTAGAGACTCTGAGGCGGATTCTCCAATCTCTGGGGTCGAAGTCACTGAGGTAGTTAAAAAACTCCTCGGTGGCAAGGCCCCGGGGGTGGATGAGATCCGCCCAGAGTTCTTAAAGGCTCTGGATGTTGTGGGGCTGTCATGGCTGACACGCCTCTACAACGTTGCGTGGACATCGGGGACAGTGCCTCTGGATTGGCAGACTGGGGTGGTGGTTCCCCTCTTTAAGAAGGGGGACCGGAGGGTGTGTTCCAATTACAGGGGAATCACACTCCTCAGCCTCCCTGGTAAGGTCTATTCAGGGGTGCTGGAGAGGAGGGTCCGTCGGGAGGTCGAACCTCGGATTCAGGAGGAGCAGTGTGGCTTTCGTCCTGGCCGTGGAACAGTGGACCAGCTCTACACCCTCGGCAGGATCCTCGAGGGTGCATGGGAGTTTGCCCAACCAGTCCACATGTGTTTTGTGGACTTGGAGAAGGCGTTCGACCGTGTCCCTCGGGAGGTTCTGTGGAGGGTGCTACGGGAGTATGGGGTGCCGAGCCAACTGATAAGGGCGGTTCGGTCCCTGTATCACCGATGCCAGAGTCTGGTCCGCATTTCCGGCAGTAAGTCGGATTCGTTCCCAGTGAGGGTTGGACTCCGCCAAGGCTGCCCTTTGTCACCGATTCTGTTCATAATTTTTATGGACAGAATTTCTAGGCGCAGCCGAGGCGTTGAGGGGGTCCGGTTTGGGGACCTCAGCATCGCGTCTCTGCTTTTTGCAGATGACGTGGTGCTGTTGGCTTCTTCAGGCCGTGATCTCCAGCTCTCGCTGGAACCGTTCGCAGCCGAGTGTGAAGCGGTCGGGATGAGGGTCAGCACCTCCAAATCCGAGTCCATGGTCCTCGATCGGAAAAGGGTGGAATGCCCTCTCCGGATCGGGGATGAGATCCTGCCCCAAGTGGAGGAGTTCAAGTATCTTGGAGTCTTGTTCACGAGTGAGGGGAGGATGGAGCGTGAGATCGACAGGCGGATCGGTGCAGCGTCGGCAGTAATGCGGACCCTGTACCGGTCCGTTGTGGTGAAGAGAGAGCTGAGCCAAAAGGCAAAGCTCTCAATTTACCGGTCGATTTACGCTCCTACCCTCACCTATGGTCACGAGCTATGGGTCGTGACCGAAAGAACGAGATCTCGGATACAAGCGGCCGAAATGAGTTTTCTCCGCAGGATGTCCGGGCTCTCCCTTAGAGATAGGGTGAGAAGCTCGGTCATCCGGGAGAGACTCGGAGTAGAGTCGCTACTCCTCCACGTTGAGAGGAGCCAGATGAGGTGGCTCGGGCATCTTATCAGGATGCCTCCTGGACGCCTCCCTGGGGAAGTGTTCCGGGCATGTCCCACCGGTAGGAGACCCCGGGGACGACCCAGGACGCGCTGGAGAGACTATATCTCTCAGCTGGCCTGGGAACGCCTTGGGATCCCCCGGGATGAGCTGGATGAAGTGGCTGGGGAGAGGGAAGTCTGGGAGTCCCTCCTGAAGCTGTTGCCCCCGCGACCCGACCCCGGATAAGCGGAAGAAGATGGATGGATGGATGGATGGTTCGGTATAAACCGTTTCAAGCACAGCCCTGCCACTTTTTCTCTGGCTCTCCAGGCGCTGAATCCATCTCTGTATACGAAGACGTCCTTCGCTCAGTCCGCTACCGCCTGTCCAGGAGCTCCTCCCGCTTCGAGAGACGCTTCCGTCTGTCCTGCTCTGAGATGAACGGCAGATACACCAGCAATGAGTTGACTCTGGAGGTGAGGAGACCTCTCATTCAACTCATTCACTGCCAGCCCAGTTACAATATTTGACGTCTATAGCCGTCACTAGCAGTGTTAATTTCTAATGGAGTTCTTCTTTCCTCTCCTAGGTGAACTTCCTCCACTCCTTGGAGAGTATGTACCACCCATCCCACTTGATGGCTTCCCAGCAACAGTTTCTCCATCAACACGCAGGCGAGCTCAGCGGACATGCCTTGCCCAGTCTACATCGCAACTCAGGTGACATGTTTGCGGCCATTTTTCTTGTGCAAGTGGTCCCGATGTTGTGGTCCACAAGACGGCCATCTTCAGAGCGGATGTGTGATTAGCCATTTTGTGCCGTGTTGTTTGTCAGTGGTCCCCGGAGCCGCCACCATCATCATCATGGTGTGCGTGGGATTCTTGGTCGTCATGGTGATCCTGGGCATTTTCCGCATTCGCTCCATCCACCGCCGCAGCGAGGAGGCCCGCGAGGCCGCCAAGGAGGGTGGCAGCCAGTGGGACGACTCCGCGCTCACCATCATCGTCAACCCCATGGAGGTAAAATCGTCTGCTTGCTTTCTGATGCTGTCCAGAAATGGATTGAATTCAAGATGACCTGTTAGAGATTTGCTCACTCCAACTTATTTTGCAAGAACGAAACAGAAGACAAGCAAGTTCTTTTAGACACCTGCAGGTGGAGAGTCCATTCGTCGCTGTCTGAGGACAGCGATTATCGAATGAAGTCTGAACTCTCCTTCCTGCAAGGGCATATTTATTAGGAAGAACAGAGTGGGGGTGGGAGTGGACAGGTTTGGTGAACCCCCGGCCTCTGATAAGATCAGAGCAGGGGGTGTTTTACACTATAGTGGGAAACAGACTCTGCATTGTGAGGGCCAGACGTGATTGATTCAATTATCACATTGTGAGGGCCAGACGTGATTGATTTAATCATTACAGTCTACATTCCAACATAATCATAGGATCAAACTAACCTGAAAACCCTAACATCTCCCTCCTGATTTATCATATGATTATGCCACCCCAAACAGCAACGATAAGCAAGAAAAAAAACATATATACGTATAATGAAGAAAGTAGAATGGTAAAAATAAAAACAACAAACAATGATAGCAACACTTTCCAGTGAAGATGAGGCATTACCTCAACACCCCAGATCAAACTTATTGTGTAAGCGAAAAACCTGCTGGCCAGATGTTATTAGCAGGAAAATTCTTACACGGCCCCGTCGCCACAGGCGGCCAGAATGCTATGAATAACAAAAAATAAAAAGAAAAACATAGAAACAGTACATCATTGTATCCATCACTTGCGAAGCATTTTCGATGGTCAAATCATCAAGTTTCTGTAAAACATGCTCAACAGAACAGCATCTACGCAATCCACGTGTCATTATCGTCATCACATCCGTCATCTCTAAGAAGTTGTATATGAACTTGGGCTACAGTAGAGGACACAAACTTCGACACAGCAGACTTCAAACATGGGATAACGCAGGTCGTAAACGAGCACAACACCACCAGCACAACAAGCACAGGAGACAGCAATTTCAAAAGCAGTTGCCACCAGTTGCCAGAGAAAAACCACGAAAAGAAATCAAACTGATGTGGGACCTTGTCATTAGACATGGCCTGCTGTAAGTTCTTCAGTGAATTCATGGCGTCGTTGATGTGGGTGTCATTTTCTCCTGGTATGTATGTGCAACAAGAAGTCCCAATGATGTGGCACACACCACCTTGTGCTGCCGTCAACAAGTCCAGAACCATCCTGTTTTGCAAGACCATCAGTCTGATAGCCTGAATCTCTCTATTTTGTCCATCGTTGACTTGCAGCGAGAGATTCACAAAGGATTGAAAACGATAGTTCAGTGTCTCGATGAAGAGCGATAGTTTCCCAACCCCAATCTGAGGGAAGAGCGCAAGGACAACTTTGTCTCCGGCAGACCATACTTTATGGTCCTCTGGAACGTTCACACCCCAGACAGGGTCATGAGGGTCAAAGGTTGTAACTGCTCTGCGTCGGCGTCCAGTAGAGTTACGTGCTCCTGTCAACAAATGGTGTCGTATCCTGTAGGTGTGGTCTGTCACCCACACTGGTGCACACACTCCTGTCCAGTTGGCGGGCAGCATCGGATAAACCTTGTGACCACAAAGCCACCAGCCATTCTGTATGAAGTATGTTCCGTTCGATGGTGTAGCCATGTTGGTTTCGTATGGGTTTTGTGGGGTCCCATGACCAGTCTTCAAAGTTCTCATCATGTGACCATCGTTTACCACGGGCAACATTGTCATTTGGTCTGTTCAGATGAGTCAATAGACCATAGCACGCTCCAACCACAACGCAGCAGAGGATCCATCTGGCATATGGAGCCCCGTTGCTACTAGGATGGCAGAGACACTGGGACATCCCCTCGCCTAGCGGAGTGGGGATCGATGAATTCTTCACCAACATTGAGACGCCTCGCCCTAAACGACAGGGCCCCTTTGTAGTCAGCCTTCCCCACCACTCCGAATTAGGGGTCCAGCACTCTCTGCAACTTGCAGTGGCTGAGGTGAATCCAGCTGGGCCGTTGAGAGATTTTTACTGCCGTGGGAGTAGCAAGCAAAACTTGGAACGGTCCCTCCCACCGCGGGCTGGCCCATTTCTTTCTTTTGATGACCTTGATGTAGACCCAGTCTCCTGGATTGATGGGGTTGTCCACCTGTGAGGAGGAAAGATCAAGCGGCAGTAAATTTGTCTTTGACACAGTTTGAGCGTCCTGATCATATAATCTGCCAAGGACTGCTCATTCATCTGTTGTTTGCAACTCTCGTAGTCAATTGTAGTGCCCATTTAACTGGCAAATAGGAATGTTTGCGGGAAGAGTTTGAACACTTCCTAATGATTCCCTTTAACCAAAAACTATTTATGCAAGCCCTGATCTGTATGTCTTGACCTCTCACATGTTATTGTCATGCTTGCTCAAAAATGTGACTTAGAGTATGGTGCTGTGAATTCTCAATCTCCCCAATGAAATTGGATCCCACCTCGTAGTTCTTATCGTTCTCATGTTCCTGTTAGCCTGCAATTGTCCAAATCAAAAAATTTCTTTTAACTGTCTGTCTTTTGAACCTCTAAATCTCTCGTGTTGCTAACCTATCTACACCAGAACAAAAAATTTACCACAATATAACACCAAATGTATTCGAAAATTCATTGTCATAAAGTGTTGTATTATTACTATCTTCCACTATCTGTCCTACTCACTCCCCCCCTTTTGAGGCTTGGCAACGCCCATGCCTCACACCTTGACAAACTTTTTGGGAGCATGCGGTCTTTACTACATACGATCCCATCATCATTTAATTTGACTTTCTTTCCAAAACGCTTCTCAATTTCTCAGTTCACACATCTTCTACATGTGTTACTGGTTCTCCAGTTTTTTTCTAGTTAATTATCAATCCAAAAGCTACGTGTTTCTTTCTAACATTCAACCTGCTCAAAATCACTCATCAAAGTCGCTCTACTAATTTTCTATAGTAGTCGCCAACAACTTCAACCATTCAACCTTTCATTCAGGCAATCATTCATCAATGCTCATCATATGCATCTCACACAGTCTCCAAAAAGGAGTCTTCCTATCACATTGGTCCCAATTCATCCAAGCTCACCACACAACATTCATATATCATTTTCAACTCAGGTTTCCTGGTAGAACAATCCACCAATTCAAAAAAAACTTAACTAAAACAAACAATTGGCAAATTAATCTGATTTTTTTCTTTGTTTTTAAATTTGAAGAACTCAATCTCTCAGATTTAGCTTGCAATTAGAATTTTGCATCATACAATTAAGAAATCTACTTGCCATGAACTTCTCGTTTTAAAGAAGAGCAGAGCAAGAGATTTACCGTTTTTATTTCCCATATTAATTCTAGTAGTTTTAGGTTATACAATCTCTGTCTCAAAAATATTATTATTATTATTATTATTACTATTATTACTTATTTATTTCTTTGAGGATCCTCAATGCAGGTTTAAATTGACCTTTCAACAAATTACTAGCCTGTTTTTTTTTGCCATGGATCAACGCTAGAACTGCTTTTTAGTCATTTTATCCTACCAGTCACACACTCAATCACACTAACTCCAGCGCTTTTTTAGGCCTCATGGCTCGGACAAACCAAAGCCGTATCTCATAGCTCGGATAAACCAAAGCCGAATCTCATAGCTCGGACAAACCAAAGCCGAATCTCATAGCTCGGACAAACCAAAGCCGTATCTCATAGCTCGGACAAACCAAAGCCGTATCTTTAGCGCTTTAACTTACTTGTCCCCTGGTTCGTTGCACCGCCGGATCCCGTCAATCCACCTCTGTCAGACGAAGGCAGACCTAAGATGCTGGCCCAGCGAAGAATTCTCTTCCCAGGACTTTCTTTTCCAGGTCCTCCTAATGGACGCTGGCTTGTCGACAATGCAGCACGTCCTCCTTCGCCGGTCAGATGGTGGGTATGAGGATCCCGGGTTTCGGCACCAAAATGTTAGAGATTTGCTCACTCCAACTTATTTTGCAAGAACGAAACAGAAGACAAGCAAGTTCTTTTAGACACCTGCAGGTGGAGAGTCCATTCGTCGCTGTCTGAGGACAGCGATTATCGAATGAAGTCTGAACTCTCCTTCCTGCAAGGGCATATTTATTAGGAAGAACAGAGTGGGGGTGGGAGTGGACAGGTTTGGTGAACCCCCGGCCTCTGATAAGATCAGAGCAGGGGGTGTTTTACACTATAGTGGGAAACAGACTCTGCATTGTGAGGGCCAGACGTGATTGATTCAATTATCACATTGTGAGGGCCAGACGTGATTGATTTAATCATTACAGTCTACATTCCAACATAATCATAGGATCAAACTAACCTGAAAACCCTAACATGACCTTTTTGCCATTTTAGTGTAACTATTTTTTCCGTTGACCTTCATGACAAATCAGTTGGCTTGGTATTTAATCCAAATAAAATATTTGCATTTACTTTGGAAAATCATGATCCAACATTTTTGCCTATTTTACGACATGTTAACAAATATTAGAAATGGGTTTTTTTTCTACATAAGTACAATGGTCACCTTTGCTGGAAAAATTCAAGAGTATTTTTCCTTGACATTTTTTTCTCCTTACTAAATTACAACTGATCCAAATTTTAGCTTTCTAACATCGTATTCCTCAGAACACATTTTTCCTTTAAATATGATCAAATCTCATGACTCTTTTCTGCAAGCCCACTTTTGCCACCTCTGCTGTTGTTGCAGTCCTACGAGTCTCGCCTGGGCATGTCCGCCGACACGGAGGGAGACGGCGAGGAAGACGAAGAGGAAGTGGCCGAGTCGCCCGACAACGCCAGCGATGACCAGCGGATCATCTTAAAGAAGGAGGGCAGGGACAGCAACGCCCGTCGCTACTGAGCTGCATGTAACCCCCCAACCTCCCACCACGGAAAGCAACACTTCTATGATCATGTACGGAATGTATACCTGCAAAAACACACCACGCACAACACATTCGATGTAATACTCGACGCCATACGTGACCTATAGCCGACGACGGGCACTCGCTCGTTCTCCACTTTGATGTTCAGCGGCACAATGTATACACTCAAATGTAATTGATCTGCCTGAGCCACGCAAACGATTTGTGGACGTCACAAGATGCTCCTGTTAATAATAACGTGTCTGTATAGTGCGATGCTGGATGAGTGCGGCTGCTTTGTTTCACGAAAAACAAAACGATTGTATTGTATTTTGTTATTGAACACACAATTGAATCCTTGCTCGTACGCGTCGGCGTAGGCTCTGATCTGATCTGATCTCCACATGCCGACACACACGCACAACTTATTAGAGTCAACCGCGAGGTCTGCGCACAAGCTGTCCCCTCCCCTCTTTGCGACACATTCCGTGATCAGCGCTCGGGTTTCGTAAGACTTTCATCTGCAAAGGAGAAATAGGGACACGCTGTTAAGGAAACGAAAGATGACCGCAATATGTCATATTTTTAGAGTATTCTGACAAAATAGTTGGGAAAATGATAGGACAAAATGGCTAAAGAGCAAGTGGTCAATATTATAGGATTTTTTTTTTGTCACTTTCCAAAAATGAATCAGTGATAGTAAGAAAGAAAAACTAACATAACCTACGAGATAATTATTTTTTGTCACCCTGCTGTCCCCGGAATGTCAGCTCAGCTTGGGCGGTTTTGACTGTATTGATTGTAATGAATTTTATGTACATACAATGAGAAATATGATCATTATTATTGTTATGAAATCTTATTATTGCAGCCACTTTTCAGCACACTGGGCAATGGAGCGGATGGTCATTTCCCAGTTTTTGTTCATCACCTATTCCAGCATCGAGAAATCAGTAGGAAAATAATAGTAGTTGTCGTGGTGAGGACGATATCTGGCTTGATGAGTGTGTCTTACTTTTGTGTGTAATAATGTTGTAATTTAACAATTTGTCAGTATAGGAATCACTGAGGAAAAAAATGGGAGGCACATTTGTTGCGATACCTTCAACTGTACATAAATGTGGCATTGCTATCTTTTGCACTCTTCTCCATGATTTTACTTCTTCCATCTGATATTTCATTTCAGTGAATGTACAACTTGTTCTTCCCACCTGCCCCAGCTCCAACACTGACCCCGCCTCCGTGTCTCTTGCCGTCCGTCTGTGTAGCCTATCACTGTGCAGTGCTATAAGAAAAAAAAAATGTCCGTAAATAAAAATAAAGCCTGTTTGTTTTTTTGCGAGTGTGATGTCACAAAAGGGAGTAATCATTGCATTGAAATAACTTATATTATATTGTATTACGCTCACTACTGGATCATTACCTGTAATTACTGATACAGCGTTGATGAGTTACAAAGAGAAAACTGTTGAACAATGTGAGAAAATTCATAATAAAAATAATATATGACGTCTCCACAAGAAGCCATTTTTTCACATCTTGCATGTTTCATTCCGAAATCATAGACATTTAAAAGTGGTTTAGTTGCGTGTTATTATGGTTATGTTTATAATGTACATTGAATTATATAAAATTATTTTCTAGACGTAATCATGAAGTGCAAAATATGGAAAGCAACATTGTACTTTAATATCTGCATATAAGTCACTGCAATTAATCGGACCAAAAAAGTCAATTTTAATGTTTTTACGTTATTTCCTTACCTAAATTCAAATCAACTTGACTTACACAGTCGTTAAGACACCATTATTTGGTTTGATAAAGTTTAACACAATGAGTTAAACTTTCATCGGAACATGCAGTATTGGATTTTTGATTTGTTTGGCGTTCTGACAAACAACTGTTGAACTTTGATATTTTACGACAAATATTTGGACGTAAATCATTCAGCAAGTTAGTGCGCCGGCGTTTGTACGTAAATCCGTTGGAGAATACGGTTGAGGCGTCCCTTAACAAGAGCTTCTTCGGCGCCGGGCTCAAGCGTGCACTGTGCGGTGTGTTATGGAGGTGGAAGGTGGTTAAAGGACTCGCACTCAGCGGAGGATTTTGGTGGCTCTTCCTATGAGTTGACAGTCTAACTTCAGTCCCGAGGCGGTTGTAAAAATACAACAGAACGTGCGGACACATCGGAGAAGAAGGCACAGCGGTGGTGAGCTCCAGGTAGCAGCTTCAGTCGGCGGTGAGTCCAACGTCACGCCGTCCGTCTCTTGGTGCGTCTTGGGCGGCGAGCTGACTTGTTCCGCACCGCTGGTCTTGGCTTGTTAGCATTGTAGCTAGTTAGCTTAGCGAGCTAACGCTTAGCTTGCCATTGTTGGTTTTGTTTTGAATCGTTTTGGATAAATGCTGCGTTTGGGGCTCTGCTGCTGCTACTTTAATGAGCAGCTCAATACACAATTAGATGATTTTATTGTTTCTTTTTAATGGCATAATAAATCTAAGCGTCGAGAGCAATGTAAAATCATTTGACACATGACAATGAACCCTGTCAGGAGCACATCTGTTTTGCCTCTGATTGGGTTGTGGACATGTATTGAGTCATTGTTTTAACATACATGTACAAATGACAAGTATTGATATAAAAACGAGAGTATAACGGTTAATATATAATGTCGATGGTATGTAAACAGGTGTCACCTTAGCATAATTTGTACTACAAAACATTCACTGGACATTTAATTTGGAACATCCAACTATACTTAGTAAATTATAGACCATAGTAATTTTGTGATATTAGTTTAAGACCATATTTATAATTTTTTCTGGATGTATTTCAGAACTGCACCACATCATGCCAAGGGCTGTTTGTAATATTTTGACCCTCTTAAATGTCAATGAAAATGTTTGAAATTAAATTGTTCTTATGTGTAAATGTGAGGGTTTGTTTTGTGTCCTCCTGTGCCCTGCAATTGGCTGGCGGCCAGGCCAAGGTTTACCCTGACAGTCACTTAAAGTTAACTCCAGTTCACACAGTGAACCTGTGACCCTAAATGAGGACAAGTGCCAGACAATGGATGGAGGAAGCAAACTATTGCTAGAAAATATCATTATGGATGTCGTGTCCAGCGAGCGCGGTCCGCTTGTGTATTAATAGCTTCTTATTATCCGCTTATTTCAATCCTAATCATGGTATCAGCGCCATGTGAATCAGCGCCTGCCGTTGGGTCATGGCCTCGTCTCTAATTGATAACAGAGGATGGAATCTTGTCTTGTATGACGTGTTACGTGCGTATGGGAAAGAAGAATTCTGCCCGGTGTGATTTATATTCCGTTTTTGGAAATTGTAACTCATCTCCAGGGGAGTGGGGCTGAGTAGGCCAGACCCAACTGTTGATTGGGCTTCATGATGTGTATTCTGTACTCCAGAATGATTTAATGATTATTTTCTACATACATGGAGTCAATTCAAAATATTTTATGTCCTCATATTGTGACCAAATGTAATATACTTGCATATGTGTATTTTTAGGCCTTTGCCACCGACTGACGGGCTTGAAAATGTCGTGTTTAAAGAAATAAAAACAAGTATTTTTAAATTTGTTTCATATTATCATAGCTATTAGGCTCAAACAAAAAAAAATTCTTCCTACCCTTTTCATTAGGTGAACCTGATGCATTAAAAAAAATGTGCTGGTCTTTTATTATTGTTTTCTTTTAGCTTGTGTTTGTTGCTGCCATTGCATATTCTGGCCTGGGAGTTTGCTCAATGTGACACGGTTCTGTTAAAGCTTCCAAATACGAAGCACAAAGTCATTTCGAAGCAAAACTGGTGGAGCGTGTCTGTGTGCTGGCCCGTTGCAGCCTCATTATTCACGCTCGAGCCCAACTAGCAAATGATGTGGAAAAAAACAGCAGATGGAGCTTTAACTTGGTTATCAAGCAAAAGATAACTGGGGCACAGATTTTGCCTCGCTTGGCCTTTCGGTTGTTAAAAGCGATAGTCGCTAAAAACACGCTCTTAAATACTAACACCAAGCTCTTTGTTGGAGTTGGTACAATTTTGTCCAGGAACACAAAACTCAACATTGTACAAATAATAACTCGGAACCTTGCCCCCCTCGCAGTTCTTAGGTGGTCCGATCGGGATTGCCCCATCCTTGTGTTGCCATGGCGATGCGGGAGCTGGTGGAGGCAGAATGCGGCGGGGCCAATCCGCTGATGAAGTTGACTGGTCACATGACCAAGGAAGGCGGGGCGTGGCGGCACCGCGCCACACCTTCGGTGAGCTTATCTTTTTTAAAACTGCCCAACGGAAAGTCAATGCCTGTCATCCGTTTTTTTGTATTTTTACTTCACACTAGATTCCCGCAACTCCCATTGAAATAGCAACAGAAGATGAGGTCAGTATTTTTGCTTCTCCGGTAATATCTAGCTCAGCGGCGAAAGCTAAATGCTAATAGCGATTTGGGGTGTTCCCAGCTGGTCGATGAATTCCTCCAGCCGCCCCCGCGTCCCCCGCACACCTTCGACATGGGTCAGCTGCTGGAGGAGATGCAGCAGATCGACCAGCAGAGCTACAGACAGGCTCCGCAGAGAGGTACTCCTCCAAGTCCCCTCGCCGACATCTCCAGCCTCACGTGAATTCCAAAAGTTTACTGTGATGTCGCAGCTCCGGATGTGGCGGCCTTGGCTCTCTCGGGCGACTGGGCAGCGGAGTTCACCTCGGGCTCGGATTCCACCTCCACACCGGGCCTCGTTGCGCTCGGTGACACGGCCGACGCCGACTGGACCAAAGAATTCATCGCTCAGGCCGCGGGTAACATTGATAACACGATAAAGCTCATTCAAGATTATCTTCATGCAACATTTCTTCTCTGAGTGTGTGAGGCAGACTTGTGGCTTCTGTGTTGTGTTTGGCCAAAGCGCTCCTTTGTCACACACTGCAGGAATGCCGATTTCATGTATTAGATTAGCATCATATTACTCCGGTATTGACTTTTGAACAGTCACCGATGCCGAGAATTGAAGCGGAGTGATAAAGTCAACTATTGGTTGAATTACGAGTCCCAAATAATTGTCATCACCTGCACACATAAAAAAATTAAAGACACGGGCGGTCCTCATATCCTAACAATATAAACTGGCACTGTTTCCCTTCAGTGAATGAAATCTGCCATTTCTTACTGTGTGGTCTCCTGGCACATCCGTCTTCCCTTCCAGATCCTGGCCGCTGGGCAGAAGAATATCTGGAACAGTCGGAGGAGAAGCTCTGGCTGGGAGACTTTGGAGACAAGGAGAACGAGTGGTGAGTGGGGAGAAGTGTTTTGAGTTACTTTTTTTTTTTTTTAATATTACACAGACTTGGCAATTGCTTCGACTTTTCATATCCACTGTGCAGATGTGTGTTTTATTAAAACGTGCCTGCGAATAAAATAAAAGTGCACACCCACACGGTGACTTTTCTGAACTCCCAGAAGACCATCTCAAAATAACAATCGTCATATCTTGCTGACCAAACAGGACAAAGGAATATCAGCCGGGAGAGGAGCTGAGACAGACGGCCAATGAGCTTGTCTCCAAGGCGAACGACCCCAAGTTGCAGAACACGGAGGTAAGCCGCCGCTTCCCGTTCAGCCAGCAAGCCGCCGCCGCCAATCAGCCATTTCGTCAGACATGTGTCGCTCAGCTCCTTTCCATTCGTTCCTTTGCAGTCATATTTGGGTGCTGGGGCAATTTAGTTGATCAGCACTGATATGATAAAGACAGTAAGCGTGAATGCTGATTTTATTCCTCCCTCCCTTTTTTTTTTTCACTGTTGTGTAGTTCCTGCGTTTCATTAAGCAAATTGGCGAGGGCAGTGTGACAGTGGAGAGCAGGACAGACAAACAGCTGACAGATAAAGCTCAGGCCGAGGAGGCTCACAACTGGGCTTCCAATCTCAACCAGGTACGAGCCTCCAGTTGCCACAGGGAATACATGGCTCTTGCCCCTCCCCCCCCCCTCCACTCATAAAGCCTGCGACCCACCTCAAAGTCACATTTTCCGCCAAACCAACCATGACTTCTATTCCTCATAGATAAATCGTGCAGTCGCATTTGGATATTTTACACACATTAACTCGAGTCTTTTAAAATGTAAACTATGAATTATTTTCACTGTGGTGTTGAGTTTCTGTCTGCGAAGAAGCCCCAAACCAAACGTTCCTGGATTTCCCCTTCAAATCGCTGTCGAAGGCCCACTTGTGCCAAGAAATGACATAGAACAGATTTGAATCACATTTGCTCCTTCTGGTTTGGCTGCTCAAACCTTTTTTTTTTTTTTTGCGTGTTTTTTGTGTTAGCGTTTGATCGAATCTTGTTTACCTGCCAGAAACGACTACAGTGCGTGTTTTTGTGATGACTACTTGCCCATAATCACAATTAGGCTTCCCTTTTTTGACCCTGAATTAACAACCACAAATCATCTTCCTCCCTCACCCTCGAAACATACATACTCCCACATTGACCTCTTAAAAACCTCGAAAACTCTGTCCCATTCATCCTACTCCTCCTCCTCCTCCTCGGCATAGTTCCTGATGGAAACGGGGGGAGGGAGTCTTCCCTTGGAATCCACAGAGAGGAATGAGAAGATTGATAAAGCTAAAGCTAAGCAGGCACAGCAGTGGGCCAAAGTCGTCCGGCAGGTAGGACCGCCGTGGTTGGGCCACCGCTAGATGCCAGCGTTCTAGTTTCTTCTACTTGTAGCAAGTGTGCAGAAGGAAATTGGCTTTTTCTGTCTTTGTCTTTCCCGCCTTTCCATACGCTTTCCATGACCCCCCCCACCGCCCTGATTTATTGTTGCCACCCTTCCATCCCCCACACCAGCCTAAAACCGCAAACAAGCCCCCTGAGCCCTCGTCTCTTCTTCAGGTGTCACAGGAGTCTGCCGAGGCCTGGGTGGACGAGTTCACCGCAGCCGGACCGGAATTCCAGCAAGCCAAAGCCGCGGTGGAGGTGAGTCGGAGCCAGCGGTCAACCGCGTCGCTAATTGGATGCAGGGAGAAAGCCGGCAGATTGGGAAGTGGAGGATTTGCAGATGAATTATGGCACTTGAAGAGGCGGGCAAATTCCTCCACCTCTTTCTGCTGCTCATAAATCAGTTTTGGAAGTTGCGGGCCTCCTCGGCCTTCCTGTAAAACTTTACCATCCTTCTTTTTTTTTCTTTTTCCCAGAGCGATGTGGATTTCTGGGAGAAGCTGCAACAGGAGTGGGAGGAGATGGCAAAGCGAGACGCGGAGAGTCACCCCTGGCTGTCGGACTTTGATCAGATGCTCAGCTCGTCTTACGACAAGGTCGCTGTCTCGTCTGTGCGGTGCTTGGTTTTGGCCCGGCAGGGTTTGAACCTCTTGTTTTGCCCGTCTTGCTTTCAGGGGTACCAGTTTGAAGAGGACAACCCCTACCTGTCCCACCAAGACCCGCTGACGGAGGGCGTGAATAGGATGGAGGCGGGGGATATCCCCGGGGCCGTTCGCTTCTTTGAGAGTGCCGTACAGAAAGAACCAGACAACCAACTGGTGAGCTAGGAACGGCTCAAGATTGGTTAATCGACGGCCATTTTCATCAGCTGATAATAGCTCTTTATTATTTTTATGATTTTTATTTCAGGCTTGGCAATACCTGGGAACATGTCAGGCAGAAAATGAGCAAGAATTTGCTGCCATCAGCGCCCTCCGCAGGTGAGTTGTGAACATTGATTACCTGCACGAGCCATGATATTGCAAAATGTGGGTCACACACATGCAGAGCCCAAATCTGTAATATCAAACCAACTGGAGTTTTGACAGCAAATAAGGTTGGGTTTGAAAAATCCTCATGTAGCACCATGGTGTAGTCACAATTCAATCAGATTTTATTTGCTCAGTTTTTATACTTGGAACCAGAAGGACATCCCAGGTCCTGATGGAACTTTGCCACTTTTAGCTGTTACGATCCTTTATTGTGACGCATGAAAAATGGTTCCACTTCTGTGAGGTCTGCTCCCTTACACGTTTTATAGCAACTCTGCTTGATGATTGATTGGCTTTTTATAGTCATCTATTCTTCAGGAGTCGTGATGAAAATGATCGATTGTAAAACAAAGTCTGCTGGGCGAGATCTTCAAGGATTCTTTCGAAAGTAGCTCCGTTGTTATGTTGAACATTCAGTAAGCAGATCTGAGTTATTGCTCGATTGGGGCTTCGCACTTTCACAGACAGCGTACACGAATACATCATAAAAATCTGGAGCGCATAAAACCTCTTCTCCATCTTGTCCGTCAGATGTGTGGCGTTGAAGAAGGACAACCTGACCGCTCTGATGGCGCTGGCTGTCAGCTTCACCAACGAGTCGCTGCACAGGCAGGCCTGCGAGACTCTCCGCGACTGGCTCAAGCATAACCCCAAGTACGCCAGCGTGTGGGAGCAGCATCAGCGGGAATGCCAGCAAGACGCGTCCAGAGAAAGGGAAAAGGAGAGGGAGCGCTTTGGCTCTCTGCTGCCAGAGTGAGTAGCATACTTGTTGTTTGGTAGTATACTGCCTCCTGGTGGTCAAAGTTCTCATACCAGAAGGAGCATCACAATGGTTAGTGAATTGATGTGACAAACTTATTTTCTTTATATTCTGGTCCATTGCATGTTTTTATGAAGTACAATATTATTAATTTTTGTTTTTCTCTCCACTCTCGCAGAGCCGTATTCACGGACGTACAAACGTTGTTCCTGCGTGCGGCTAACACGAACCCCGCGCAGGTGGACCCACAACTGCAGTGCGGTCTGGGAGTCCTCTTCAACCTCAGCGGCGAGTATGATAAAGCCGTAGACTGCTTCACCGCAGCGCTCTCGGTCACCCCGCAGGTGAAGTGAAACCTCAGCACACAGTCGAGACCAGCAATTTGCCCGTAGGGTCCCTTTTAATATCATCCTATTATCCTGTCTCTAAGGACTACTTACTGTGGAACAAGCTGGGCGCCACGCTAGCCAACGGCAGTCGCTCAGAAGAGGCTGTGGCCGCCTACAGGAGAGCCTTAGAACTGCAGCCGGGGTTCGTCCGCAGTCGCTACAACCTCGGAATCAGTTGTGTCAATTTAGGAGCACACAGGTGAGACTGACACACCGTCATCACCCAATTAAGCTATTTTGCATTTTTTACAACAGTGTCAAGAATTAATTCGACAGTTTTTTTTTTTTTTTACTACCACATAGCACCTGTTTGTAACACTTCAATGAATTTTGACTTGATAATCATAAACCACACAGTGGGTGCATTTAAGCCATCTGGGCACCAGATGGCACTAATCAGCACTGTAACTTTGCTGTTTATATACTCATCAAAGTTACCACTAAAGTTGAAAAAAAAAAGTTTCTGAGATGAATTCGATTTTTCAGGTATCGTTACTTAAATCTATTGAGCGTTCTACTTGCCTTGATAATGCTGGAGCTCATTGTCTTCTTGATGTTCAGGGAGGCGGTGGAGCACTTCCTGGAGGCGTTGTCCCTTCAGCGGCAGGCCGCCGCTGGCGTGGAATCGAGAGCGGCTCAAAGCCCCGGCGGCACTGCGGCCACTGTCATGTCGGACAACATCTGGTCCACGCTGCGCATGGCTCTCAGCATGATGGGCGAGAGCTCGCTCTACTCGGCAGCCGACCGCCGTGACCTGGACACGTTACTGGCACACTTCTGCCAGAGGGAGGTGGAGGGCGGGCCCGAATGAAGGTCCATCTCGGGGGGGCTGATTGCGTGCGAGTGCTCCCTGCACGGAGGAGGATGTTTGGGACTGAAAGAGACAGTACAAGGGAACTGATGTGTAAGACGCTGTCAGTCGTCCTCCAGTCATCAGCCGGTTCACTTGCAGCTTTGGTATCAGCCGACTGGAGTACATTTGTTTTATTTTGCATATTTGACGATACTGGTGGTTCCTCTTTGACAGTTTTGTAATAACGCTAACATGTTTTTTCCCCGCCTCAAAAACAGGTCGTATGTTGAGCTGTCAACATGATTATCATGTTCAGTAGATTGATGGAACAGACAGTGTGAGTGCCTCTTTTCGAGTTGCACTACTTACTTTCAAAATTACTTATTTTTGTGTATAAACAGTTTTGATTTTTTTGGGGGAGGAATCAGTTAGAAGCCAGGCCCTTGAAGTGAACACCTGTAAAACTGTTGTGTGCGCCTGCAAGAGAAAGTTTGGGTTTGAGTGAAAGAGGCTGAGAGTTTGGGGAGAATATATATATATATATATATATATATATATATATATATATATATATATATATATATATATATATATATATATATATATATTGTTTGTATGTTTTTCTGAGTTTGTGTATGATCGTGTCTGAGCACGTGTGAGAGTATTTTTGAGTGTGTGTGCTGTACAGCCTCGAGGCATTTTGAATGATAAGATCATATTTGTGAAATATGATTGGTTCCCCCGTGGACTCCTCCCTCGCATTCGAATCCAACGTCAAACACATTGCTCTACTGTAAATTTGAGTGTTCCCATAACGTGTAATATTGTAAGCTCATCGTTGCACTATAATTGTTTTCAGGTAACTGATGGCCTGGCTGCAATGTATAATATAATCAGCAATAAAGCCCTAAATTTTAAATATACTTTTGTGATTAGATTTTATGGTAGACAATATTATACAAAGTCGCTGATAAATAGGAACACACATATTTGAACGTATTATTTAAATGACAGAATAAATGCAATTTGATTATGTAAATAGTGGTTTCTAGGCAACATTGGGATTTTAAACAACATTTTAAACTAAATAACGCACTCGTATTTTAAAACATTTTTCACGTAGCTGATAGTTGGGGAAAAATACGACAAAAATAAAATGATCATGAAATCAAGTAAAAATGTTTCTAAAACACGTGCTCAAACCGAAAAATAACGTCAGTTGTTTTACTTCAAATGTAGCAAGTTTTGTAGCAACCCCCGCCCACCCGTCGATCACACTGCTCTGAACCATTCAGCACCGAAAACAGGCAACGTACCAACCCGCTGATTTGCTCGTTCAAAAAGCACGTGACCTAGCACGCTATTTAAATGTACGCGAGAAAGTCCTCTCAGTTGTATACTACTTTATTTCTTGTATTTGGAGGAACGTCTGATAAAGTCGCTACGAGCCGTTGACTGTCTACTTTTAAAGGTAAGCTTAAAAATGTATTTGCTGCTGGCTCCCGGTCTTTATGGGATTATTATAGACTCGATGTTTTTTTTACGTTAATGTGTTACAATACAAAAAGTAGAAATGTCGTTTTCGTCGTGAGTGAAACGGGAAAGAAATCACATTAGCAGAAGTAGCTCACGTTTGCCCACGCTACAAACGTACATTTAAGCATTTGGGCTTTATTGGATTATTCTAGACAATAATGTGTTGCAATACAGAAAGTAGAAATGTCGTTATTGTAAACGGGAAAGTAATCACATTAGCAGAAGTAGCGCACGTTAGCCCTCAGTTTACCTTACATTTAAGCCTTTACGTATGCCATTTATGATAAGACTTATGAAAACTAATATTAAAACAAGAAATGAAAGAGCACAAACGGCATAAAATAGAGATTCTCATTGTTGTATTTAATTAGAAAATAATTTTGTGTTACAGCTGTTGTGGTGGACACGTTTGAAAAACGACCTTAGCAATGCTTTAAACTCGAGTAAATTAGTCCTAAAGGAAAATGCTGATGCAACTTAATGTTAAAAAGTAAAATACAGTTAGCCTTGTCTTTAAAACTAATTGTTATTAAGGCAGTGAAATTGACTTTTCGTGTAATTAAGAGTCTTGTGGCTGTTCAGGTTTGACCTAAAAACAAAGAAAAAATCAGAATGGGAGCCAGTGAGAGCAAGATAGCAGAGAGGGCTGCAACCAAACAAGAAGCGCCCATCAAGAACTCCAGGGTGGCTCGGCTCATCGATCCACGTTCCCCATCGGTGGCCATTGACCGCACACCCATTCAGGTACAAACTTTTGAATTTCAGATAAACTATCACCCTCGACTGGCATTAACCATTGTTACTCCGCACAGGTTGGCGCGATTAAAACCGATGGGCTGACGGGTGAGTGTCCTTTAGTGGGAGGCGATCCTCGCTCGCCCACTGTGGGCATTTCCCGCACGCCTGTCCGAGAAGTCATGAGAGGTAACTTTGTTTGATCAGGGTTTGAGCAACGTTACTTGAAATGTACTGCATATGAAATTGGTTCCTCAAAAATAATCTGACATATCAGAACTAAGCACTTAGAATTTAGACTTTGCAAAATGCAACAAATAATCAAAGTTGTTGTTTGCAGCCAAAGTGGGCAGCCTCGCACGACGTCTGGGAATGTTGTTCCACATGGAAGCCGAAGGCAAAGTCCCCATAAATGACGTCGGCGCCCAAGAGGGTTGTGACGTCCTCGAGGGCGAGGAGCCGGATTCCACCGAGCCTCTCCTGACTCCACAGAAGCCACACGTCTCCTACTCCTTGACTCAACACACCAACCTCATGGCCACGCCCGTTCAGAGAGAGCATAGTTCCTGCAGCCCCTTCGTGCTGCTGGAGCAACTTGGGGTGGAAGTGGAGATTGAAACGGACGATGCCAACCTGGAGGAGGCAGAGGAGGCCTGTGAGTCTTCGCTCCACAAGAGGCTGAGCATGAGCCTCATCACATGCCACGAGGGAACGCCCTCACCCCAGATCCTTGATGAGGTGCACCAGGACAGCAGCGGACTGGACCACCTCTACGCTCTTCCCGCAGTCACGCCTGAGCCGACTCGGAACTCCTTTGACCCCCCCGTGCAGCAGCAGGAATTAACTCAAGAGGTGTCCAAGGAGGCGTCCGAGGCACCCGCCTTGCAATGTCCCAGCGACACTCACCGCCTCACCCTGGACATGAGAAGTCCGAGTCAGTTTGTGTTCAAGCCGCAGTGGCTGGGCAAAGGTTTTGGAGCCACCGGGCTCAGGGTCAGGGCCGTGCAAGGTGCCAAGGGGGGGTCGTCCCCTCTGGCTGTGTCGGTGGCGGTTAAGAGCATCAACAATGAAAACAAGGGGAGCGCTGGCAAACAAAAGCAGAAAGGTGCCTATGTTGACTGTTTTATTTCTTGATTTGATTATAGCATTTTACACGTACTTCATGTTTCATTATTTTTCTCTTCCTTACAGAAGGGCGCTCCCCACTGCAAATTCTGCAGAATTCACACAGGGGACATCCTCAGGTAAGCTAAACAATTTATTCCTTTTCAACAATTAAATAACATGTTTCATAAACTCATTTGTTTATTCCCGCAGAATATTTTGCCCATGTAGCACACAAGGTGACTGAATTGTCAAGCAAATTGGAATTAGAGTACAGTAGTCCCCTTCTATGAGATGTTTTTTAAGGAATGTTTGCAAAGTTTTAATAAATTGGGATTGGTGTGTGTCACTGTACTCTAATTGGAACCTAAAACCTTCGTATCTAGACTTGGATTACGGTATTGCTCTCCATAGACTTTAGCCATCAAGCACTAGCTTTAATTAGATTGTTACCCCATAGTTTTTCATCTTCCCCCATTCTAGGGTAAAATGTTTTAACACAAACTGAACTGCTAACTATTTCTTTGGCCTTAGTTAGCTACCGCTTTTGATCTGATATTCTCCTGAGCTGTGCTAACAGTCTCCTGCTATTAGCTTTGGCTAGCTAGATCAGTCATCCTATTTCTTATCATACATCATATCATCTACAATGCCATCTATTTAGCCATTCATCGGCTTAACAACTAAACATTGGTCCATCCCTGCGATTCAACAGTTTACGTAGAGAAAAAAAAAAAAAAGTAAGATTATTGTGTTTATTCCAGATGAGGCTCAAAGGTTCCACCCCAGAGAAGGCTCGGCTCGGCCAGGTGGAGCGCAGAGTTCTGTCCGCGTCTCTGAACAAGGAAAATCAATGATGCATTAACACTTTTTTATTTTTTTTTTTAATATTTTCATCACTTATCTGTTTTAGGTCTCTTTCTGTATGATTTTGTGTACAGCTTTTCAAAATTGACTGATTTGTGTTCTGTTTTCTATTACCACCATAAGCAGTTTTTCTTGACCCTTCTGTAAATTATAAATAAAAGCGTTGACTATTACCCATCAAGCGTTTGTTTTTGCAAGTCTGATTTCATAGTAGAATTGAACAAAAATGACCACACAAATCAAATAGAATCGCATCTTTATTTGACAGTCTGTTTGGAAAGATATGCTAAACAACAAATTCCCAAAAGTCGCGCTCACATGTGCGCAATAGCATGTTTTGCTAAATCCTGAGACAAATGGCTCATTGCTTGTTGTAAGTGCTTAGTGAACCACTTTTTTTTTTTTTTGTGGTCCCATCTGTCACCGTCTCATTTTTTTTTGGGGGGGGGAATCCGAACAAGCCAGTGTCACATTCAATACAAACACAAAAACTTCTAGGATGTTGAATTCTATTTAGAAGAGCAAGTCAACATGAGCATCTATTGGAAAACTAACAAAAAAAAACAAGTTTGCTTGATATAAAACACAGCATCCCAACCTACATGACGGACGTCCATCCAGTGTACTTCTGTTTGACAACCGCTTGACTGCAGAGGTCAAGTGTGCCGCGGCGTAATAATGAACTAAAGGAATTTTCATTCACATGATCCAACCAACGACATGAAAAATTGGCACAATTAAATCCTCCGCCCGTGAATGTAGATCCCGATGCCGGCCCCGAGGCCTCAATTCCAAATCTTGAGGAAGCTGTCCCACGAACCCGTGCAGCACGCCATTCCGTCCGAGGATACACCGATGCAGCTCACTCGGTTGTCGTGGCCGGCCAGCACTCCTGTTGTGTTGGGAGGAGAAAAAAAAATTAATTCTGAATTGACAGCATTGATTTTCAATTGTTATGCCATAGTTTGATTCTAAGTCGGTAGTGTTCGATTCAGACTACTTTTTCTGAATCTGTAGCTTTTGACTCTCTGAATCCAGCATTTGATTCTGAATCTGAATTTAATTATGAATCAGTATCATTTGTTTTGGCAGCATTTGAATTGGTGGCATTCACAGCGTGCCCACTCACCCACTCTTTCCGCTTTGAGCGAGTCCCAAATATTAACGTTGAAGTCGTCGTAGCCGGCCAGCATGAGACGTCCTGACAGGGAGGGGGCCAGCGAGGTGACTCCGCACATGATGCTGGAATCCTGGTAGGTGATGAGCTCCTGGTCGGCCCTCAGGTCGTACAGCTTGCAGGTGGCGTCATCAGAGCCCGTGATGACCGCGTTGCCGTTGGGGAAGAACTGCAGACCAGGTGGTGAATACCTGCCGTCGTGCGAGCGTCAATCTTTCTGAGTGTTCTTACCCCGATGGCATTGATGTCGCTCTCGTGGCCCCCGAAGGTCTGTCTGCAGTTGCCCTCCCGGATGTCCCACAGTTTGGCCGTGAAGTCGCAGGCACCCGAGATGAACAACTTGAAGTCCGGGGACACGGCCAAGGACATGCAGTCTCCCTGGTGACCCGCGAAGATAGTTTTCTGGGTGCCCGTCTCGATGTCCCACAGCACGCTGGAACCAAGACCACCGGCGCCACAAGATTCAGCTAAATCATTAAGTTTGCAATATCAATTATGAAATCGACTCAAGACGACTCACCAAGTGCAGTCTCCAGAGCTGGTGATGATCTCGCTGTCGCTGATGAAACGGCAGCATGATAGGTAACCTGCAACGATGACAAAGCTGCAATAAGTACTCGACATCCGCAGCGGCAGAATGTTGGCGAGTCTTTTTGTTGCCACTTGCCCGTGTGAGCCGCCAGCTCGCGCATGACCTTGACGTTGCCGTCCTTGCCCTTCAGGTTGTAGATGGAGCACATGTTGTCCAGACCACCGCACGCCACCAGGTTGCCCGACGGGGCGTAGGCGCACGTCATCACCCATGACGACTTGAGGGGGATGGCGTTCACCTGGATGAGGTACAGGCATCTAGTTAAGTCGACCTGCTGTGCTATCACCAACAACTATTTATTATTATCGTCAGTCAGACCTTCCTGACATTTTCTTCCCCACCGGCGACTGTTTCATAAGAGGAAAAACCTGCTCACCACCCGCTTGGCAAACATAAAGCCGTTCCCGCAGGAGAACCAAACACCGAGAGGTGAGTAACTTCTCACCTTGTTGGTTGTGATGCTGTCCCACACGATGAGCTTCCCGTCTTGAGACGCACTCACGCACAACCTGGGTGCAGGTCAACACAAAATCTTAAAATTCCTTACATCATCTTTTTAAAAAAAAAAAGAAGAAAAAAAAAAGAGTTTTAAATGAATGTTTACTTGGAGTCAGTGGACCAGTGCATGGCGTAGATCTTGGCCAGGTGACCCCTCAGTGTTTTCCTGGTCTTCATCTGGACGCGGCCCACCACGTTGATGCTAGCCACGGCCTCCTGGAAGCTCATGTCCTGCATGGCCTTGCGCGCCGCCTAAGTGCAGGGGAAGAGCATATAGTCACAAAAATGGAAAAATAGATCCTAAAAATCCAATCTCATATTTCACTTCAAGTGTTTTTTTTGTTTTGATCTTGTAATGCCACTGCAGAAGAGTACCATTGAAAAATTGTTTGTGTCAAATGCCCCACTAGGGATTTTAAGTACTGCCCTCAAAGGCAGTTTCTGTTAGCAACATGAAATTTGGTAGAGATGTCTGTCATGAGTAGACCCACAAAAAAAGTCCCCATGTCTGATACGTTTCGGACTCATTTGGGTTGCTTTCCAAGGGTTCTTCAAAAGCAAACTTGATTGGTGGACATGACCATTAACAACAGACCCACCCCCAAAAAAGTTTCAAGAAGCCCCTTTTGAAAAAGATACAAAGTTTGGGCCAGTTTTCAGAGCAAATTTTGACCTACAGATTTTTTTTAAAATGTCAAGCAATTTTAATGGTCAGATGTATTTCCATTATCTATAGGACGGCAATTGTCTGGTATGTATCATCAACGGCTCCACTGTTGCTTTTCTTTCTATTTATTAAGAAGTACCAGCATGTAGCGTACTTACAGTAATCTGGTCCTTGAGACTGTCTGCCTCCTTTCGCAGTTGCTCCATTTCACCCATGGCGATGCTCGTCAGGCACTCTCAGGAAGGCTAGAAAGCTGAAAAGGCCCCCCCGCCAGGAAAGGACAACACAATTGAATATTTTCCTTCAGTAGAACCTCACACGGTCCATCCAGCCCAGAGTGGCCAAGACACTGGCGTTTACCTGCGTGGGGCTTGTCGAGGAAGTAACGTTTTTGCAAGTCAAACTGGGCTCTTGTCTGCTTTGCAAACTTGATTAAACACAGAAACTGGTAGAGCACGCACGCACACACACACACACACGATCCCCCTCTCAAACACAGATCCAGTCGAGCGCAGGCAAGAGTATATGAATATTCAAGCGGGGAAAACTATTTGCACTACAGATGATTAGCCCCGTATGTACACACAAACCAGTACGTCCTGTCAGAATGTCATCACGTCAAAGTATTGGGAGAGAATACGAGAGAGGGGGCGTGGAGTGTGTGTGCGCGCGCACGCGTATGTTTGTGTGTGTGTGTGTTCAAGCGTCCAGATTGTTGATTGGAATTGAATTTGGTAATATTGTGATTCAAAGAGTCAGTTCATTCTCTAATGGACAAAATCAGTGAGTAATGTCAGCTTTTTGACTTAAACTTTGATTTTGGAATGTTTACTGAAAAGATTTCTGCAATTCAATAATTTTTTTTAGTTCTAATTTTCTCATGCTTTGTGTATACAAAAAAACATTTTAAAAAAATGACACTTGCAATGAGCTGCTGTAAGTCACAGCTCACGTCTCCATTCTCACAAGTAGACAAATCGGCCATTCTCAGCTCCTAATGTCACTCATAGAACTAGTTTTTCTTTTTCATTCTCTTTTATTATATTTTATGACTCAAAGCCACGCCATTTTTGTTTGTTTAAAAAAAACAACGAAATTAATTGTGATTTTTTTGGGGGAAGACAAGATTAATGACGTTAATTCATTTCAACAGAGCAGATCGATTTGATCATATGAAGGGCCCACAATATTTCCAGTGGCTGGCACTTTCCTACCTGATTTGAATCAGGCCGCACACGACCTGATGGATTTGCCTCTCATTTGTCTAAAGTGAAAACGAGAGAACGCTGAAGGCAAGTGGTGTGTGTGTGTGCGTGTGTGTGTGTTTAGTGAGAGTGCGAGCCTGCTAAAATAAAATTACAGTGATGAGAGATAGCCTCGGGCTGATTTAATGGCTTTTTTCTTGTTCCGTCATTGTTTTGGGTGATTAAACGACTGCAAGGAGAGAACGGTGGTGATGGATGGCAAAGTGCATTCACCACCACCTGTGGGTGGGGGGTAAAGGGGGGGGGGGACAAGACAGGGGTCAGGAGAGTGAGTTTTAAATCTCGTCGTCGGTGGAGATTTTTAAAGGGGAAAAGGGTAGGCGGGCACCTTTTTGAATCAAATCTGCTCTCATCCGATTACTGACTGCTCTTTGCATGTGGATAAGAGACGAGAGGAAGGGAGGGTACGACACCAGAGGGAGGAGGGGGCGGGGGGGTCTGGATCGAGTGGGGGTTGTCGGACAAAAGAGTGAAAGTCATGCTAGTCAAATTCTGATTCTTCGTCAAAATATATTATTAGATTCAGGAGAAATTTTACTTCATTAGATACAAACTTACTCTCCTATTTCCACTGACATGAAAGAGAGAACACAAAAAAACTCATGTTCAAATCCTTGTAATTAACAATGGTCAACAAATTAAGTTTTTCAATCAAAGATGCAATCTAGAATTTTTTGCACTTAATCTGCTCTTGTTTTTATCAAGCAAATCAGGTTTCCATAATAATAAAACAACAGTAATATAATGTGTAATCTATTAATATATAATATTTATTATAATAATATATTAATATAATAATATCTATGAATTAAGGCTCAGGTTCGGCAAAAGGTGGAATATTATGATCGCTTTTAAATGACAATACATAGTAAAAAATATATATATTGTGCAAGCTAATTTAGAACAACTTCAAATTAAATGATTTCAAAGATTGGATGTTTAGAAAAAAAAGTAAAGACTTTTTTCAAATCTGCATTAAAAATGTGTTAAAGACACAATAGGCCATCTCGGATCAAAATTTGCTGTTGACCTGTGTAATTATCCCTAACCAAATACAAAAATGGGCCTCACCAGTTTGGAGACTCCTCTTGGAATGTTCCGAATGACTTAAAAAAACAAAAAATAAAAACAAATGAATGAAGTCAAACGGCTGCAGCAGTCAGTCAGCCTCTGACCATGGTATTCACTTTCCGTTCACTTTTGTAATGGGCCTGATGCTCCCTTTGGCCGGTCCCTCTCCTCTCCTCTGCTCTCCTCTTCTGTCCTGTCCAGTGTGTGAGGAACAGATGAGGATTGCAGGGATGAAGGGAGATCAGGGATGAGGGGATAAACCCAGCAATGGACAGAGAGAGGTGGCTGCTGCTGGAGGTTGGGGGGGGGGCTGACAAAACGGAGAGGAGGCAAAGGGGGGCAGACCAAAGAAGGTGCTCGGCATGCTCGGAGCAAGGGGGTCACAAGACACGAGCGTGGGGTGAATCCCTGGCTGGAAATAATGGAGGGGAGGGGAGAAGAAAGAAAAGAACAGGGTTGAGGTGTATGACTTTTTATGGTGCAGTCGTCACTAATCCTGAAAGTTCCGTGAGTGGCAGCAGGGCCGATGTTGACCAAACCCGAGAGGGAGCGGATATGAGCTGCTCAGAATCAAAGTGGGCTAACTCCATTTTCGTCATTTTGCAGGAGAGAGATTTAGAAAAATAATAAAATAAAGAGAATATGTAAACATCTTACTATCTTAGCATTTCAGCTTGCTATCTCAATACTAATTGTTAAGATATCGATTGAACATAGATGGTGCAGCAAATGTGTAAATAGACAATTTAACAAGACTATCCTTTGAGAAGAATAACAGATGGTAGTGCTGTACTGATGATCTGAGTGTACTTGAAATGTCGCAAAATTATGGATCGAGTGCTAGTTTTCTTAAAATACACATTACAATAATTGTTGTTTTTAGCCGAGAATGGATTGATGCCATTCTGATTCATTTCAATGGGAAATGATGATTTGAGTGACAAACAAATATGGTCACAGAGCAAGTAAAACTCGGTTTAGTTATTATGTTTCACTCTTGTCTCCATTGTTGCACGCTTGAATTTTAAGCCCTGTCCTCTTCACGCATCGCCACCCCGAGTCCAATTCGCACGATGGAGCCGATTCCAATATTGCAATGCGGCCTTATGTAATTTCTAGTCAAATACGTAATGAGATGTCACGCAGACTTCCTGCGGCGATGTCTAATTACGGCATCGGGTGTGAGGTCGTACGCATGCGTGACATCATGCGCTACGTAACACCCGATGTTTCGGGTACGCCGGGGTTTCAGCCAACCGCCATCGACCCAATTCTGGACAAGTGGCGGTGAGAGGGGAATTATAACACGAGGACGTGGGGGGCTGACAGTGTTAATATGGGACATAAACAGCACTTGAGGCTGCTCTTAGGAGATGTGGGGGTGGGGTGACACGAAGTTGGGTGGGGAGGGGTCACTGGCTGAGAGCGTCACTTTGTCGAATGATTAAACCATCTTTCTCTCTCTGGCTGGATTACTATTCCATATTCTAAATGGGAGACTTTTTAAGCTTCATAAACAAATGCACTCATTTATGAAGAGATTAGCAGTAATCTCTCTATTTCTATCATCCCTCACAGAGCCCCTCCCAATGTCTGTGTGTTTTTTTTTTTTAATCGCTATTTGCCTTCTGCTGTCGGCCCTCGTGTAACTAATGGACACTTTTAACTGACTTCCTGGTTTGATACTTATACAACCCCCCCCAACATTTGCTTGAGCCCAGATTAAAGACCTTGCAAAGTCCTTTTTTATGCGTTTCATGTTTTTATAAATGCACTCAATATATTTGAAGAGAAGTGCTAAACAATTTAGTAGTGAAACGTGGAGCTATAGCAGCAAACTCTGGTTCACCTCCTAAATTGTCTGAACTTTTTCGGTGAGGCTAAAGCGGGGCCTGGTGACATCCTCTGGCAAGACTCAGCCCAAATTGAAGTTTGGACAATTTGACTCATAAATCGCTCACATATTTTCCCAAAAACTGTGATTGTGAGGGAAACGGAAAGAACTGTACTCACACACTGCAGAGGGTTACCAAAAGGAAAAAAAGTTTACTTTCCTCCTTAGTAAGTATAAATACAGTATTTACACACTCACTTTTCGAATAAATAGTCAAGTGTCAAATGTCGCTGAAAATGAAGAATGTTTGGTTTTGCGTAGAGATGATGGAGTGGCCATATAATTAGGAACACCTCAGAAAATGGGACATTGGTGTCAACTGATTGAGTTTGAAATTTTCACCATTAAATTTGGGTTTGATTGAGAGGCTCACATTCACAGTTCATCTTTGCCCGCCGTCACCAGTTCTTTCGCTCTGCCCTTGGCTGGCGCTTGGTTGCGAACGTTCCGAGGGGCGGGCGCTCCGCCGCCCTCCTTGTCGTCCTTCTGTGCCGCGCTCTGCCCATCAGGGGCCCACTCGTTCTCCACCTCCTCTCGCTCCTGCGGGGATGCAACAACTTGTAAATACCATCACTTTCTTTGGAAAGAACAGTCCACCATATTTACATGGCGCTCTCAGTGTCCATGCTTACCATGTCTCTGTAGAGCTTCTCCTTGGTGAACCAGAGTGCCAGTGCGCATCGGCGACCTTTTGTCACTGCCGTAACGCCGTGTGGATTGATGGGTCCCGACGAGAAGCCCACCAGACGGCCGCACGTCGGTTTGACTTGAGCCTGCAAGGCGAGGCCACAAAATGTTTAGAATCTTGTATGGACTGTAACCTGATTTTACTACCACATTTTAATATTCACTTTAGGTGTTTGATAATACGTCCTTTTTGTAAAATTAGAATTCAGAATTTAGAATTGCAAGGCTTCGGTTTAGCACCAGAGTAGGCCATACAACTTTGTGTTAGCATTAAGCTAGCTGACTTTTGTTAGACAAAATATGAGGTGAATGTAAAGTTTTGCTATGTAAAGTATAAAAAGTTGTATTCTTTTTTTTTGTATGCTGTACCGTCACTGTTGACATCTACGCTAGTTTCCATTAGCCTAGCCATTTCGCATTGCTAATCTTAAGCAAATTCTTGACATGACATGCCTTGGTTCATGTTTAATTATACAAATTGATTTTATGTGTGTGTTTTATAAGGAAATTCAACCGGCGGGCCATCTTTTGGTTTCCTTGCTTCACCATAAACGGTTTGACAGTACTTACTGTGACTGTTTTGGCATCCCTGTTGGTGAAGAACAATTCGCCACCGTCAAAGTCGTCATTCAGATAGAGGACAGCGCTGTGCAGGGGAAATACAAAGTACATTTCAATTTCAGTGTCGAACAAATAATTTGCCGGATTGTTGTCGGTTACAATTGTAGATCCTCTAAGGATTGTTTTTGAAATGGTAAAAGCCAAAAAGTCCAAATGTGTACCTGAGGTCTCTGTGTATGAAGGCAGGCGGTTCTTTCCAACACTGCCTGGTGTCTGGCTCAAGAAGACAGTTGTCCACATGGACCGGGTGAGACAAGTCCATTCGGCCATCTTGGTCCCCTGCAAACCAAAAAATACAGTTTTATTGTTTTGATTCAAATCTTGCATATTTATTCACCCACTTACCTGCAATGGCACTCCGACAGACGAGGTGCGTGAAGGCCACAAAGAGTCCTGAGGGGCTCCTGAAGTAGGAATGAAGGAGGAGACGCGCTCGCTCCCCCAGCTCGTGCAGCAGCTTCGCGTCCGTTTGGTTGACCAGGCCGTCCTGAGCCAGCTGACGCGGGGGTGACAAAATCTCGTGTTGTGCTTTGTTTTGGATTTTGCTTTTGTCTCACCTTCACAGCTCTAAGCAAGGTCAGGCCGTCCAGCGTTTCATGAGGCGTATGTGGCGACCGTCGCCCTCGGTAACCGTCTCCTGCTGATGCAACTGCCTATTAAGAGACCAGACAATCAACAAGGTGGGATCATTTAATCAACTTAATTTACACTTGAGTTAAAACAGCAGATTTAAGGTCGAATTTCTGAACTAAACCGACTTGTGATCTGACTCACCGCTGCCAATTGCACCATCCTGTCACATTCTTTCTCAGTCATGACTCCGTCCAGAACCACCCGGTTGGTGCCGTTGAGAAGCAGTTCGTCCATGGTGATGGTCACACCCACCTGACGGACTGGACCACCTGCAGAAAATCAACCAGGGGACGCATGAGTTTAAAAAAAAAAAAAACTCAATTGATTCCAATTAGAAGGTGCGTGTTGAACCTGCAAAGAAGCCGCTGTCGTCCACCTCCTCTTGTTGTTCTTCCTCGTTAGGTCTTGCGATCATCTTCTCCTTCTCAGCTCTAAGAAACACGAGTTGTATCATCATCGACTTTTGCTTGAGTTGAGTTTTTTGCCCAACTTGTGAGCTGTCTTACTTCCATGTTTCCCTCAGGGATTCTGGGACGATGTCCTCTGGTGTCCAAAGATCCTGCACAGGACACACATGATAACTTAAAAAAAAAAAAAAAAACTGCCCCTCAGCAAATTAAAGTTCATGATGAAGACCTACTGGGTCAGTGAATGTGTAGTTTAGGTTCTCCATGCCGAAATAGAGAAGCTCCTTCTCCTGCAACGAGCGTTTGACATAGTGGACGATCTCCTGCAGACATGTACAAGCCAAAAATGAGACAAATCTTTCCCACTATGCTTTCCTCCCACATCCCAAAACATTTTCAGACTTGAACTCTCCCTCTTGCCCAAAGTCAACTCTGATAGGACAAGCATGTAGAAAAAGGATGTGACCATTGGTGTGGAGGCCTTACCTGAGCAGGCTGTGACTCATTGTCTCCCCCTAGTGTCTCATGGTAGAGCTGCAGATTGTCTATGGAGTCCTTGTCTGAGGGGTAAAAGAGCAACAGGGAACGAAGTGTCTGCACGGCGCCTCTCACATCTCCAACTGAAGACAGGATGCACAAATATTGGAGTAATCCCAGTAGTCCAATCTTTGTAGTTCCCAATAGATGCCACCGAACGGCAGCAAAGCACTACTTTACTTTTAGTGGTTTCGTAGACATGGCTATGGCTGACTCCCCCTCTATTTAACTGTCCCTTAGCATCAAGATGCCACAAGTTGGCGCCAAAGCAAAACTTTTTCTTAAAAAATACATTAGTTGTTCAGTCTTTGAGGCATTTGCAAAGGGTAACACGAACCTTTAAACTGTGCGATGTGCAGGTGTTCCAGCTGAGTGGGCAGCAAGTCGTTCTGAGAGGAGATCCTGCCGGGACGCATGGACACCTGAGTTATGCACGACTGCTGGCACGATAACAGCGAGAGGGAAAGAACTGATGACACAAAATAAAAAAGTTGTGTTCAGGTAAGTAATAATAATAAAAATAATAATAATATTAATAATATATTTAGATATATTTTATAAATAGTATTCAGGTAAGTGTCCTATTTCATTCGATAAGTCACTTGCGTGTGTGTACCTGCGGCCTTCTCGAAGACCCCGTCAACGCTGTCCGCTCCCCGGTCCTCGGGCAGGTGCTGTGCGGCCACCACGCATTGCACTCTGCACTCGTCGATGTGACGCAGCGTTTCGTTCAGGCACATTCGCCATGCGGTCACCGCCTGCGCCCACTCGGACGCTTCCTCGTGCTGGACGGCCGAATCGTACAGAAACTGCAGAAAACCAGACCATCATTTGTTCAATGTGCAGCTTGCATCTAGGCCCTATTAGAGCGTCAAAGCACATTGTTGTTGTTCTTCTTCCTCACCCAGTGCTTCTCGCTGTCCATCTCCCGGTCGTAGAAGGCGTCGTCCGTCACTTCCTCCATCCTTCGGTACTTCTCGATGTTGTTCCTCATCTCCAGGTGAGTAGGATTGGCCACAAAGTATGTCTGGGCCGCCGCTGCCGCTTTCTTCAGTTTCTCCATCTGACACAGAGAGGAGCATGTGAAGACAATATTGTAAAACTTTTTATTCACATCTACAGAAAGCAATGCAACAAAGAGTAATAGACTCATCTGAAGGGAAGGGGTTAGTCTCCAGCAACTAGCAACCATTTGCAATTGGTCACCCACCTTATAGTACGTAACCTGCAGAAAGTTGTAGACGTTGCGGCTGCCGAACTCGTAATCGATGTCCATGGAAACGGGAAGCTGTCCCACATGGCTGACCGAGCGTCCCACGCAGAATCTCAAGCACTCTGCCTTCTTCTGCACCCAGTCCAGGGCAAAAAGGTCCCACAGGCTCCCCTCCTCGGTGTCTGACAATACAGAAAAGGGGTGACAGCAGGCATCTTTGACGTTCTTCGCAGAGGATGAAGAATATATGCAGGTGAGTATTGTTACTATACATGTGTTACTCCACAAAAAAACTTCTATGTTGGGTTTCTTGTATCTCAAAGAAGCAGTGTATTATAATTTACATGACAGATAACTACTATTTGAATTGAGGAAAAAATTACCATGAGGGTCAGGTTTAGCTTCATTTGACAACTGAGATTTATGTATTTGTGTCTCTGTGCACCGAGCTATGCCAGACACGTATAGTGACAGTACTCTACCTTGAGGTGATGATTGAGTCCACTTTTTGTTTTGTTTGGTGGTGTGCCGTTATTATTATTATTGTTTTTCTGATGCAAAATGTGTGCACTGGCTCAATAAGAGTTGGGCAACGTAGATATGATAAGTCACGATTGTGCCACACGAAAGTAAGACCAGAACATTATTTAATTACTGTATCTTACGTACCAAGTTTTTGGAGTGAATCTTCTCCCGTTGCTCCACAATCCTCATAACACTGTCGTCGGACTTTAAACAGAGCCTCCTTGGTCACAATGGACTTCTCAATCATCTCCGCAGCCTTCGCCCAATGCCCATTGAAATACGAACGCACCCCTGAGTAGTACAAAAAGTCATACGGCTGCAGCAACGACGAAACGCCGTCCGAATTGGCCGATCCCGCGCACAGAAAAATGACTTGCGACGCCACGTATACAGCGACGAAGTCGGGGCGAAGCGCCATGGTTTCGCACAAGAGGATAGACCACGTCGGTGAGAAAGTTAGGGAAGGGGGTGGGACTTGCAGTACCGTCGGTGGCATGTTGGGGGCGCGGTGTACAGGCGCAACGGCCATTGCCGTAATGATCATAAAACGGAGTCAATCATACTCGGCAATGCAGTGTAATAACCACCAAAGTGTATTTTAATAGACTAGTCAAAAGGACATATTAAAATATGTAATCTAATAATTTAAGTAAAATCTCTGCTTTTAAAATTTGCTTTTCCATTTGGGGAGGTGAGATTTTTTGTAATGTTTTTTGTAGCTATTACGGTAACTATCACAAAAAATGTATAACGTTTTTTTTTAAACGCTCTCGGTCAGGGATTGTAATAATAACTGCCGATAGTTAGATTAGTACAAAGTTTAAAATGCTTCACAATAACGTAATATGTGCTAAAAAAAAAAAAAAAGCTATTAACCACTGTCTTTCCGGGTGCGCGCGCGTGTGTGCATGCCTGTGCGTGTGTGTTTGTGTGTGCTTGTGTGTGTGTGTGTGTCGGGGGGTATTCTGAGGGAAACCAAAACAGGTGACAGAAAAATGACAAGAAATGGTGTCTTCTCAAATGGAATTTCTCTTTAAATTGGTACCAACGATTCGAAGATGATCGTTTTAGTCATGGAATTGTCATCATCATGTGAGTGATTAAGTTAAAAGAAACGATCAGTCAGTGTTTAAAAAAAAGCATTTTTTTCGAGTCTATCAATCAACTTGAAATGAGCATTTTCTTCACGTAGCATGCACTCCTCCTGGTGGACACATTTTGATTTGCAGGAAAAAGACCACCACGAGAGAAGGTGCTGGCAGCCGGGGGCCATTTTGAAACGCCACTTTCCACTATGCTGCCCGTTTGCCAATACGAAGAAAATCTCAAATCTCACAGCACGCCACCAAAACGTAATTTAGGCAAGCAGGTTCCACCTGCCACCACTTTTCACCGATATGGATTCAAATATGAACAAAAGCTACACTCGTCAGGATTTTCAAAGAGTGAAGTGAAATTCATCCACTTCCACAACACACCTCAAAAGGATCTTTTTAAAATGTACTAATAGCCCACCAGACATTTTTTATGTCCTGAAATGCGTAAATCAATCAATTGTTCAGTAAAAAAGTTGAAAATGTCATTTGGATGTTTCACACCACTGTGGGTAAAAACATCTGTTGGGGTATAATTGATATCGAATGTGCTGAGAACAATCTATAAGGTCGCACCATGGAGTTTTGGGTCAAATGCTATACAGGTGTGTTATCCAACCACAGGAGACAAATAATGATATCATTTTCCGGGGGCATCCCTCCCTGCAGCCCAACTTTGCAGGCAGCCCCGGCAATTAACGAGGTGTTTCAAGACTCCCTAATTGGCTGCCTAATTGACCGTTTAGAGGTTTGCGCGCTGCCGCCGACCCCACACCCCCCGCCCCGCCCATCCCGAAATCTTGCCATGCGCCACCATTATTATCATGATCATCATCATGCCCCAATTTGGGGGGGTCTGTCCACCCGTCACCGAGCAGCCTCCCCCTTCTATCTGTATCTGCCTCCCTCTCTATCTCCGTGTTTTATGTCTGCGTCACAACAAGTCGTTCGGTGAGAGACAGCGAGAGAGAGGAGGGGGAGGAGGAGGAAGATGGCGTCTCTGGCGGCTTGATATACGCTGGCGGTTGCTTGCTCAGAATAAAACAGCGAAGGCGATCGGTAACGCTGAGGCAAAAAAGAAAACGAAATAAAAAAGAAACAAAAAGGAGAGGGGCAGAAAGCAAGGCGGCAGAGGAGGCATGCTGGCTTCCTAGTTGCTCTTCCTCCTCTTGACTGACACTTGCACGCATGCACAGGCAGCCAGCGGTGAAGAAGAAGCTGCTGCTGATGATGATGAAGATGATGATGCACACGTAGCCTGGCCGCGAATCGGCGTGACCCCGACGGGAAGGAAGGAAGGACGGACGGAAGGAAATAGGAAGGAAGGAGTTGGACTTGACAGAAGGTAGGCAAGTTTTGCTGCTGCTGAAAGTGGACGGCAGCGGCGGTCATCATGAGCCACTTTGGCATCATCGCTTGTTTCGCTCGCTCAGTGTGCGCTCGTGTTCTTGCTCACCTAAAAGAAAAAAAAAAAAAAAAAAAAACTAAAAAGGTAAAGGGAGGGAGAAGAGGCGTTTAACCTCACTGACGACGTATCCAAAATGGGGGGGGGGGGGGGGGGGTGTAAACACCTCCTCTTCCTCTTCTTCCTCCCGGCCATATCCTTCCCTCATCCAAGTGTGGAGCGCATAAATTCCATTTTCCATTTGCACATCTGTGAGTGTGTGTGTGTGTCGGTGGGCTTAGGATGGGGGGAGTGAGCGAGGGCGACGACGTGCTGGCCAGATGGAGCGACGGGCTCCTCTACCTGGGCAACGTCAAGCGGGTAAGTGCGTTCTTGGTACCCTTTTGCCTATTTGAAGCCTGACGCTTTGTGTCAATCCCCCCCTACCCCCCTCCCCCGACTGACCGACCCATCTCAGGTAGACACCGTCAAGCAATGCTGCCTGGTCAGGTTTGAGGACAACTCCGAGTTCTGGGTCCTGAGAAAAGACATCCACTCCTGTGAGGAAAACTCTTCTGTCAGTCCAAAATCACATTTGCAAGAATATGTTGTGCGGGGCCCCACTCAGCCAAAAACGGTATTGTGACGAACGGCTGGCATCGCACGTCGTCCGTCTCAGGGGCTGCCATCTTGTTTTGAACCTGTCGACTGAAATCGTCGTCAACGTCACGAGCTCTTACTCGGAAAACCAGTGAACTGTGTGTGACGTTTGCAATATGAGCCTGAGGCCACTTTGACCTCATTTGTAGTCACCAGCAGAGGGCGCACTGAGATGGATGTAAAAAAAATCGATTCATTTCCTTCATTCATCACAATGTTGCCCTTTGACTGGGGGGGGGGGGGGGGGGGGGGGGGGGGGGGGGGGGGCACATCCCCAACATATTAGTCAAAAGAAAATGTTGCCCAAGCCAGATCTTCAATTTGCGCTTTTGATGAAGGATAAGTTGTTGACGAACAAATTATTGCAGCCCTTATTTTCCTTTTCTTCTCATGCAGTCGCAGCCGGCGAGGAAGACGTTTGCTGTATCTGCGAGGCGCCGCCTCTTAAAGAACCCCTCGTAAATTGTCTGAAATGTCGCCACGGTAAGGAGGAGCACCTCATCACGCACCGTCGTCTTGCTCCCACACCGACCTTGACGATCTGACTCGGAAAGGAAAATAAACAAGGCGCCGTCATAAATGATCTATGCGCGTCCCTTGCAGAAACGTCGTAGCGACTGGAAGGCAAGCCAATGACATATTTTGGGGGAAAAAGGCATTAGCGGAAAAAGATACGAGGTGCCAAGTCGGAATCTTGATTGACGTGTCATTGATGGTGGTGCTTGGCCCAATACCCAGCATGCTTTGCGTGACTCCTTTCAAGAAAAATGTCTGCGTTGAAAAGCATAGACAGCCCAAATAAATCAGACGCCATCTTGAATGTGGCAAAGATGGAAATAACCAAAATGTCAAGAATGAGGTCCAAATTCCCCCAATGATCAAAATAAAGGCAGGAAACAAGCTAAGATTTTTTTCCATCTGACAATCATGGCTGCTCGTGTGTGTGTGTGTTTGTGTGTGTTTGTCTGTGTGTGTGTGTGTGTGTGTGTGCGTGCGTATGTGTGTGCGCGTTGAGCTCAAAAGAGCTGCCTCTGCCAGGACGCAAATGGAGTAGTAAAGGGATGCGTGGCAGCGCAACAGGGGCTGTGCCCTTGGGCAAAATGTCAAAGGCCTCCCTCTCACCTCCCTCCCTCCCTCCCTCCCGCAGGTTATCACGCCGAGTGCCACACGCCCAGCATCGAGCCCGAAGCCGACGACGAATCCTGGATCTGTCGCCAGTGCGTCTTTGCCGTGGCAACCAAGGTCGCAAATACAAAACCATATTATCGTGGCGGTCGGCCCTCGCTATTTGCTAACTCTCACAGTGGATAGTTCTGGTATGACTGAGCGTCCGGCCACTAACACCCTGTCCTGAAATCCCGCCCTCCCCAGAGAGGGGGTGCCATTAAACGTGGCCGCTTCGCTCGCCTGATGCACTCCATGAAGCTGCGGCTGCCGTATCAGCTGACATCTTTGGACTGGGACGCGCAGCACCTGTCCAATCAGCAGCAGTGTTACTGCTACTGCGCCGGACCCGGAGAGTGAGTGAGGCCGTACGGCAAATTCTGACGCACGCAAGGAACTGAAAGTTTGTTTCTCATACAGGTGGAACCTGAAGATGCTTCAGTGCGGAAGCTGCGGCCAGTGGTTCCACGAGGCCTGCACGCAGTGTCTAAGCAAGCCTATCCTCTACGGCGACAGGTAAGTCCCTTCCCACGTGACATTAAGCTAGCAACAGAGCTGACACCAAATCACAATAACGCTACAGAGGGGCGTGTTTCATTTGCACTCTGCCACGTGACTTTCAGCCCATAAAAGGGCTGCTGCTCGGCAATGTTGTTGCCATGTCAACCGAGATCCGGCGTCAGTCAGTCGCATGATTTTTTGAAATGACAGAAAAACAACAGCGGCTTGAGCGCCCAACGATGCTTTTATTGAATTAATTTGCCGACACCCGGGTTGCGAGAACGCAAACCTGGCTCCAAACCGGAAGTGGATTGACATCAGTTCCATTCCAATATCATGCTTGGAAGGTTTCCTCTTTGCACTTTTTTTTTTGCAATTGTTTTGACTGTTTTCTTTGCATTTGTTTCAGGTTTTATCAGTTCCAGTGCTCAGTGTGTAATAAAGGACCCGAAACAGTCAAAAGACTCCCCATGACCTGGTGATGGCAGGACATTTGATAGCCATGCACGTTGCGTGCAAAGCGGCTCACCTTCTTTCTCTTTCTTCCTTCCCAATGCAGGGTGGACTTGGCCCACTTGGTGCTCTACCACCTGTCCCTGTGCTGCAAGAGGAAGTACTTTGATTTTGACCATGAAATCTTGTCCTTCACCAACGAGAACTGGGACTCGTTGCTCCTGGGCGAGGTACTGCGAATCCTCTGCTTAAAAGCACCATGATGAAATCGGACGAAATGCTGCTGGCACTTAGTTTTTTTATTTCGGGTTTTGCAACGCGGGCTTGAAGCCCATTAGCTGTCATTAACGTCGAATTCAAAGCATTCTAGAGTGCAAAGTTGACAGAAGCTTAAAAAGAGAAAGCAGAGCCGTTTTGTCTTTTTTACCCTGTCTTAAGTGTTGACTTTTTTTTGCGTAGCTCTCTGACACGCCAAGGCAAGAGCGATGTCACAATCTCCTCAACGCACTCAACTCCCAAAAGGACAGGTGAGATAACCACAAATTCCGTGTCTTCAAATGCCTTTGTCGGCTTATTTCAGTCTTTTGTGTCATACATCAAATATTTTCCCACACAGGTTTGTCTCTGGAAAAGAAATCAAGAAGAAGAAGTGTCTTTTTGGGCTTCAGGTTCGAGCGCCGCCGCCGCTGTTGTCCGATTCGTCGCCCCTCATCACTGAGCCGCCCATCAACATTTCCCATCGCAGAAGGTCAGCGTCTTGTTTGCTCACAAAACTGACAGCAATCGTTCAATCCAACTAAGCCAGCCAGCCAGCCAGCCAGCAATAAATAAATAAATACCCCTCCGTGAGTCGTCACCTTATCGTGGTGGAGGGGTTTGCGTGCCCCTATGATCCTAGGAGCCATGTTGTCGGGGGCTTCATGCTCTTGGTAGGGTCACCCATGGCAAACGGGTCCTAGGTGAGGGGCCAGACAAAGCACGGCTCACAGAAGCCCCTTATGACGAGAAAAATAAATGGACTTCGTTTTCCCTCGCCCGGACGTGGGTCACCGGGGCCCCCCTCTGGAGCCAGGCCTGGAGGCGGGGCTCGAAGGCGAGCGTCTGGTGGCCGGGCCTTCGCCCATGGGGCCCGGCCGGGCACAGCCCGAAAAGGAAATGTGGGTCCCCCTCCCCATGGGCTCACCACCTGTGGGAGGGGCCAAAGGGGTCGGGTGCAGTGTGAGCTGGGCGGCGGCCAAAGGCAGGGACCTTGGCGGTCTGATCCCCGGCTGCAGAAGCTGGCTCTTGGGACATGGAATGTCACCTCTCTGGCTGGAAAGGAGCCCGAGCTGGTGTGCGAGGCAGAAAGATTCCGACTAGATATAGTCGGACTAGCCTCCACACACAGTTTGGGTTCCGGTACAAGCCCTCTCGAGAGGGGCTGGACTCTCTTCCACTCTGGAGTTGCCCACGGTGAGAGGCGTCGAGCAGGTGTGGGTATACTTATTGCCCCCCGGCTGGGCGCCTGCACATTTGGGTTCACCCCGGTGAAGGAGAGGGTAGCCTCCCTCCGCCTTCGGGTGGGGGGACGGGTCCTGACTGTTGTTTGTGTCTATGCACCAAACAGCAGCTCAGAGTACCCACCCTTCTTGGGGTCCCTGGAGGAAGTGCTGGAGAGCGCTCCTTCTGGGGACTCTATCGTTCTACTGGGTGACTTCAATGCTCACGTGGGCAATGACAGTGAGACCTGGAAGGGCGTGATTGGGAGGAACGGCCCCCCTGATCTGAACCCGAGCGGTGTTCTATTGTTGGACTTCTGTGCTCGACACGGATTTTCAATAATGAACACCATGTTCAAACATAAGGGTGTCCATGTGTGCACTTGGCACCAGGACACCCTAGGCCGCAGTTCGATGATCGACTTTGTAGTCGTGTCATCGGATTTGCGGCCGCATGTTTTGGACACTCGGGTGAAGAGAGGGGCGGAGCTGTCAACTGATCACCACCTGGTGGTGTGTTGGCTCCGATGGTGGGGGAAGATGCCGGTCCGACCTGGCAGACCCAAATGCTCTGTGAGGGTCTGCTGGGAACGTCTGGCAGAATCCCCTGTCAGGAAGAGCTTCAACTCCCACCTCCGGCAGAGCTTTTCCCACATCCCGGGGGAGGCGGGGGACATTGAGTCCGAGTGGACCATGTTCCGCGCCTCCATTGTTGAGGCGGCCGACCGAGGCTGTGACCGTAAGGTCGTTGGTGCCTGTCGTGGCGGCAATCCCCGAACCCGCTGGTGGACACCGGCGGTAAGGGATGCCGTCAAGCTGAAGGAGTCCTATCGGGCCGTTTTGGCCTGCGGGACTCCGGAGGCAGCTGACAGGTACCGGATGGCCAAGCGGAACGCGGCTTCGGCGGTTGCTGAGGCAAAAACCCGGGCGTGGGAGGAGTTTGGTGAGGCCATGGAGAATGACTTCCGGACGGCTTCGAGGAAATTCTGGTCCACCATCCGGCGTCTCAGGAGGGGGAAGCAGTGCAACGTCAACACTGTTTACAGTGGGGGTGGCGTGCTGCTGACCTCGACTCGGGACGTCGTGAGTCGGTGGGGAGAATACTTCGAAGACCTCCTCAATTCCACCTACACGCCTTCCATTGAGGAAGCAGGGCCTGGAGACTCTGAGGCGGATTCTCCAATCTCTGGGGTCGAAGTCACTGAGGTAGTTAAAAAACTCCTCGGTGGCAAGGCCCCGGGGGTGGATGAGATCCGCCCGGAGTTCTTAAAGGCTCTGGATGTTGTGGGGCTGTCATGGCTGACATGCCTCTACAACATTGCGTGGACATCGGGGACAGTGCCTCTGGATTGGCAGACTGGGGTGGTGGTTCCCCTCTTTAAGAAGGGGGACCAGAGGGTGTGTTCCAATTACAGGGGAATTACACTCCTCAGCCTCCCCGGTAAGGTCTATTCAGGAGTGCTGGAGAGGAGGGTCCGTCGGTAGTTGTCGAACCTCGGATTCAGGAGGAGCAGTGTGGCTTTCGTCCTGGCCGTGGAACAGTGGACCAGCTCTACACCCTCGGCAGGATCCTCGAGGGTGCATGGGAGTTCGCCCAACCAGTCCACATGTGTTTTGTGGACTTGGAGAATGCGTTCGACCGGGTCCCTCGGGAGGTTCTGTGGAGGGTGCTTCGGGAGTACGGGGTGCCGAGCCAACTGATAAGGGTGGTTCGGTCCCTGTATCACCGATGCCAGAGTCTGGTCCGCATTTCCGGCAGTAAGTCGGATTCGTTCCCAGTGAGGGTTGAACTCCGCCAAGGCTGCCCTTTGTCACCGATTCTGTTCATAATTTTTATGGACAGAATTTCTAGGCGCAGCCGAGGCGTTGAGGGGGTCCGGTTTGGGGACCTCAGCATCGCGTCTCTGCTTTTTGCAGATGACGTGGTGCTGTTGGCTTCTTCAGGCTGTGATCTCCAGCTCTTGCTGGAACGGTTCGCAGCCGAATGTGAAGCGGTCGGGATGAGGGTCAGCACCTCCAAATCAGAGTCCATGGTCCTCGATCGGAAAAGGGTGGAATGCCCTCTCTGGATCGGGGATGAGATCCTGCCCCAAGTGGAGGAGTTCAAGTATCTTGGAGTCTTGTTCACGAGTGAGGGGAGGATGGAGCGCGAGATCGACGGTGCAGCGTCGGCAGTAATGCGGACCCTGTACCGATCCGTTGTGGTGAAGAGAGAGCTGAGCCAAAAGGCAAAGCTCTCAATTTACCGGTCGATTTACGCTCCTACCCTCACCTATGGTCACGAGCTATGGGTCGTGACCGAAAGAACGAGATCCCGAATACAAGCGGCCGAAATGAGTTTTCTCCGCAGGATGTCCGGGCTCTCCCTTAGAGATAGGGTGAGAAGCTGGGTCATCCGGGAGAGACTCGGAGTAGAGTCGCTCCTCCTCCACGTAGAGAGGAGCCAGATGAGGTGGCTCGGGCATCTTATCAGGATGCCTCCTGGACGCCTCCCTGGGGAGGTGTTCCGGGCATGTCCCACCGGTAGGAGACCCTGGGGACGACCCAGGACGCGCTGGAGAGACTATGTCTCTCAGCTGGCCTGGGAACGCCTTGGGATCCCCCGGGATGAGCTAGATGAAGTGGCTGGGGAGAGGGAAGTCTGGGAGTCCGTCCTATAGCTGCTGCCCCCGCGACCCGACCCCGGATAAGCGGAAGAAGATGGATGGATGGATGGATTGATAGATAGATAAATAAATAAATAAATAAATAAATAAATAAATAAATAAATAAATGAGCGTCGCTCAATTTGTCCACCAGAGGGTGCACTGTCCCCTGCTTCCATTCAGTTCTCTTTTTTTCTCTTGCACTGCCACGACTTGGATTTTTTACTTTTGTGGCTACAGGGCGACATCTACATTCATTTTTGGAAAAGTTTGTGTGCTGTGACGAGTCATAAGAACCATCAAATCCTGAAAGTGGACTCATATTTGTTGAGAATTTTCTGATTTCTCATTTGCATCATTATTGTTTGCGTTTCAGCCCGCCGTCGCTGCCGTGTCAGAGGAGGCCGCCTGCACCCGAATCACGTAAATCAAAGCGGCGCATCACCGAGACGCAGGTCAGTGTCCGAACAAGCTGTCAATCGGTCAGGCGCCGCCGGTTTGGCTCGCTGCGATCGGTACCAAATGATGATGCCGACCACGTGGCGCCATCTTGCTTTGTCTCCGCCGTCCAGGCTAGTCCGCCGCCCGTTCCGTCCAACGCAGTGGAGCCGCTACCATTTTGCCACGGCTACGCGGGAGGAGACGGCCTGTATGCGCCCGCAAAGTCCCAGGAGGAACTCCATCTGAGGTGACGCGTGCCAGCTGCCATTTTGTTTCCTTTGCTTTAAATTGGAGCGGCTAAAAATTTGCGCAAAGGCTTTTTCAGAGGCTCACAAAGTGGTGCCTACTTTTTCTTGCGCAGTTCTCCCCCCAAGCGGATGTACGCCCTCTACCACACGGCGCTCGCCAGAGGTCTGCATCACTCCAACAGGTTGTTGCTCTTCAGGAAGCGGTCTGCTTGGCAATTCTTTCATTCGTCCGCAACGCATTCGCAATCAAAGCAAGCCGCACACATCAAATTCAGCTTCTCGACAAGAAATGTTTTGCATTTTCGGCAAAGCAGACTGATTGTCTTTGGGTTCAGTCAAAAGAAGATGATTGCAAACAATCACCGTTTGGCCCCTTTTCTGACAGATTCGGCTTCAGCTGCATGTTAGTCAGTTAGCGCTGTAAATAAACAGGCAATAACTCTTTCCAGTTTTCTGGTTTGGCATCAGTTGCCAAAAAAAAAAAAGCCAAAATGTTGACGATAGCTTTCCAAAGTCCAAGCCGAGGTTTGCAAATGTCGATCGGCTTTCACGGATGATTTACAGAAATGGCTGTTGACAGGCTGAGGGTTTGAAATACATATACTCGTTGAAGTAAATCGGGGATGCGAATCATTGTGGATGAGCTTGACAGTGGACCGGTTGCGGACGAATGGCTAAATTGTATTTCCTCTCCTCCTTCGATTGGTGTGGCCAGCACGGAGGACTGCCGCCGAGTAGCCCCGCCCTGCTTTCCATACCCGCTCAACTCCAGCGAGCGCCTGCACCAGTCGGGACACAAGCAAGCGGAAGACCTCCTGCTGTGCGACTCTCCGCCTTGTCCCCTGCCGGGTGGGGCCGGAAGCCCGGACGGGGCGCACGACGGGCGGCTCCCCAGGAGCTGGGGCGGAGGCGAGGCAGTCAGAATCCTGGCCAGACGCGTCACGCCCGATGGGAAGGTGCAGTACCTGGTGGAGTGGGACAACGTGGGCTTGTACTGATCCCCGAGAGAAGAGGAGGCAAAACACAGGGTGCGCTTGTGTGGGCTGCTGCGATTAGAACTTTTGACCGGTTGCCTTTTGGGGGAGCCGCGGCCCAGCCAGGGCGCTCCGCTTTCACAGAAACTTCAAAAGCTGGTTGGTTCCGTCTTGGATAGTGGTGCCTTGAGCTATGAGTTGAGTTGGCTGGGAACACAAAACACACCCGTCTCAAAACATTTTTCAGCCTTTAATCGGGTGCCAGCCATACCCCCAAAACACAACATAAAAAGTTGTTGTGTCTTTTTGAACCAGAAAAATAGCACTCTGATATTACGCCTGATAAAAAACATGTCAGAATGGCATTGTTTCATAGACTGTAAATGGAATTCAACTGGTTTTGACACATTTTGGCTCAAATGGAGACTCCGAAATATTCGTCGTTCTTTGCAAAAGATAACCAATATATGCCTGTGCATATCACTTTGATCTGTCTGCGTGTATTGCGCCGCAAATATGCGGTGCCCAAAGGTTTATAAAACTACCGCGCAGATGCTAGTCCTTAGCCCATCTCTGACATTTTCCATTCGGTGTTAGCATTAAGCTAACAGAACTCACGTAATTCAGAACAAAAAAGGACCGATTGACAGCTTGTGTCTCATAAAACTCGTGAGAAAGCACACTTCTGTCATATCAATTTTTCCCATTGAAATTAATGGAAATGTAAGTTGTCCGTTCCAGATCCCCTCATCCCTCCACCACCACCACCATGGAAAAAAACATTTTTGTAATGGGTTTTGATGTAATGATTAAAAAGAGCACTCTTTACACACACGCATGTCACACAAAGTATCGACGGATGATCAATTATTGCAATCATCTGTAGTACAAGTGACGTAATAATTTGCTGTCCAGCAAAGCGAATGAGTTTCGAATCTCCAACAAACTTCATAAATCGAGGACCCCCCCCAATGCTACAAAATACCCCAAGTCATCTGGCACAGTTCTCTCATTGGATTATGTCACCAAGCGATTGTAGCTTGCTTAACTAATATTTGAGACATGTTGGTAATCAGATATCAGTCTTAGTCTATGAAATGATTCTAATTGGGCAGCCACATTATTTTGCATTCGGGACGGAGAAGGGCCTACCATGGTGTGGAATGTATTTTGTGTGTTTTTTAATGCTATGTTTGTACGGTCAAGTGCTCGTTTTAGCTGGTTCTCTCAAAACAAGGAAGGAGGGAATAAAGACGCACATGTTCTGGAGATAAAAGTTGCGTATTTATTTGAACTGAAGTCTAAATTGTGAAACGGGCTGTTTCTACTATTGACCACTGAGCGGCGACAACACTTCAACTCTTCAACCAAAGCACGATGCTGCATTTCTCCCTCCGAGAAGCCAAATATTCATCCATAGAGCTTTCTTTGGAATAATGTCTGTTGAAAAAAGACACAAAACGTCCGTTATTTTTTAAACTACGTTACATATATAAATACATATAGACGGTTTGAAGAAATTACAGGCGCTATTAAAGTTGTTTTGTGCTAGTCTTGTCTGTTGAAGGCGCATTTTCCCACGTTCATAGAAGGCAACACTCCTTAATCGAAAGACGCCATTTTGGCTCTTTGGTTTCCCCGGATGCGCTTCCGAAATGGAAGTTCCGGTCGTCAGTCAGACACCCAAAGGAGACAAGACGTGATTTGTGTCTTTGAAAGGCCCGCAGACAGAAAAATGCTTTTGAGTTTGTTGATCAACCGCAGAGGAAGGAAAAGAAAGTGTCTTGGAGTATGGCTCCTCCGAGCATGATACAATTGGACCGTTTTTCTGGTGCGGCGGCCCAATTGGAGGCGCTAATTGGGGCCTTTAAACAGGTCGCCTCCTTCTTTCTCATCAGCTTAGCTTGCTCTTAGCCGCTGGTCCAAAATTAAACAGCAAGCGAAATAGCTGGACACTCCTAAAGTGGACAATACGAAGATTATCTAGAGTTTGTTGGTTATTTTCGGAAAAACTTAATCTATACGCATGCGCAGTTGGCTGTGTTTCTCCGGAATCCATTGCAGATTTGCCAAGACACGCCCCCGCTGTAATGAGTGGCTGCAAGGCACTCGCTGCTATATGATTGGCTGCTTTCTCCAGGTAGGTCATCCTTTAGTTTTTAGTACATTTTATTTTATTGCTTTTAACTTGTATAAAAGTGGAAATGCGGATGAGAATGCCTTGACACAATGATGATGTCCATTCATTTTTAAATTCCGAGCATATAAACACAATTTCCAGGGACGATGATAAAAAATTAAGCATTTAAAGATCACCTATTTCCAAAGTTTTAAGCGGTTCCGCAATTGTGAAAAACACAAAGGATCCAAAACAATCAACGTTTGTGTCGTTGCTATTTAGAAGCCTTTTTTTTCCCCCCCACAAAAACTGATTTTGTAGCAGGTTCTAACGTGATAAATTTTACATCATAACGTGATTGATTTCAAGGTGGCGCACGGTGATGTGGATGCTGTACGTTGGCTCTCTTTCCCGCCCAGATGCAGCACCCAATCATATTGAAGCTGGGCGTTCCCTGCCTGGAACCCAAGTAGGCTCCACAGTAGCGGCAGTTGGCTGGCTCTGGTTCTAGCTCACTCTCACCCACTCGTGTCCCCCTCCCTCGCTTACACACACACGCACGCGCACGCACACGTTTATGCATCCTGTCGTCTCTTTTTGGATGCACAGGGAGGGAGCCACGCGCGCTTTCGGAAAGCGGCGGTGGTGGATTCTTCTTTTCCTCACCATGATGCTTTTTAGGATGCCGATGGTGATCACGGCGGACTATTGGCATCTTCACCATCATCATCGACTCCCATAGGAAGGAGTACGCCGCCTGCCTTTTTCTTTTAAATTCATTTTCTTTCTTTTTTTTCTTTTTTAGTACAGTGTTTGCTCCGTGTAACGCCGAGACCTGCCGCAACCTCCGTTCAATGCCGTTGGAACATGTCCTATGTTCCCATCCAAGGTACAGCTGGCTTTCTTACATTCTTCTTTCAGTGCTGTGCACAGGGAGCTTCACGTTGTCACCCTCTGCCTTCTGTATTTTGCCCATCCTCCCTTCCCTTTTCTTCCCTTCCCTTCCCTTCCCTTGCTTGGCTTCCCTTGCTTTCGCATCCCTTACCCCCCCACCCACCCTCCACCTCCTCCTCTCCACCACCTCCTCCTCCGTTTCTCCTCCTCCGTTCCTCGGCTCTGGCTGACATGCTATCCATATGCGTTTGAAATCACCAGCATAGCCGACAGGTGCGTGCAGTCACGCGTACGCGCGCGCGCGCTAACACGCAGCGTGGGTCCATGCGGCATTTGTGGCTATGATGCGTTCAAGTGTGCGGCTGCCGCCGGGTCCGCTCGCTCATCCTGCCTGGATGACATTCCGTCGTGTTCCTACAAGCGCCAAGTAGCTTCTCCTACTCAAATGTAGGCGCACAAAATAAAAATAAAAAAACACAATCTGATTCTGATCAACCCTGCCGCTAATCCCGCCGTCAAAGAATTTGCAGATAAATGTCAATTTCCGATGTTGCACATTTAGTCTCGGGGCAATCGGTAGTTGGCAAAAAATGATGTTGAAGCGAAGGCGTACGTTTCCAACCCGAGAGATGTCGTCGTGTCAATGTTGAAGGGTCAAAGTGGCTCCAAGTCCACCTCCGAGCTTAGCAATAGCATCAGTGGTGGCAAAAGTACGCCAACGCGTCCTCGAGACGCTAAAGTACAGAGTCAGCTCCTTTACATCCAAAGTCAAACTGTGCAAACTGGAAGAGGTTCTTCAAAGTACTACTGAATGTTTACTGTCAACAGCAAAATAAAACAACTTGGCCCCAAAAAAATGCAAACTTACAGAGGTGTAACATTTACTCGATGAATCGTCGACATTTACGATAATCGACTAAACCACAAAGAGAGCTTGTGAAAATCATCAAGAATCAATCTTCACCATTTCCGTCGTGCTCCGTGAAAGCGGACTGAGGTTCTTGGTGTTGGATCCAAATGTGACACTTGCAAAAATCTGCTTTTTGGAAAACAATGTGTGGATTTTCTGACCGCCGAACCGGTGTCGGAATTACACTTGTTTGCAGCCGTTGTACGCGACCAAGCGAGCAAATTGTGCTCGATAGTGGCCCTCGCTTGGTGTTGGTCGCTGGCTGAAGTGGTGACTTTGATGACTTTTACATCACTTGGCTTTTCCTCGAGATCAGTGGTTCCCAACCTTTTTTGCGCCACGGACTGGTTACGTGTCAGAAATATTTTCGCGGACCGGCCTTTATATAAATGAATAATACATTTATAGTAAATGTATAAATATGATGAAATCAAATGATATGACTGGCATAAAAACAAGTATAAACGACATAAAAATAAAACTCACCATTACGTTGAATTAGTGGGAGCACTGAGCTTGTTTCTCAGGAACGAGCCGGTCCCATCTCGGCGTAATCGGAGACAATGACACCCGAAGTGGTTAAGGTTTGTCTTTTAATGCAGGAAGCTTGGTCTCCATGTGCCGAAGCAGTTTTGAAGGCTTCATTGCCTCGTTAGCTAGCCTGTCGCCACATATTATGCAGAGTGGGCTTGGCGCGTCAGAGTCACTTGTGGCGATAAGTAGGACTCCAGAAATGTTCTTTTAAATACAGCTTTCCTTTTCTTAGAAGTCGTAGCCTCTTCTTCTTCCGTCTCCTCATTGGGCTTTTTTCCCTTTCCGAAGAATCTTTCCAAACATCGCTGTTTCTTGCTAATTTTTGCTTGCTTCGCGGTCTTGTTGAGGTGACATGTCATGTGACCGAGACGGATGTAAATGGGAGAGAATCGCCAATTTTTTTTATATTTTTTAAAATAAATTCTTACTAATTTTTGCTAGCTTTGCGGGCTCGACTGGGGAAAGATGTCACGTGACCGGGACGAGCATCTTGACCTGAATTAATTCATCGTCGATTAAGAAAAAAAAAATATATATATATATATATTTTTTTTTCCTGTGTGGCTTGGCGCCCGGTACCAAGTGACTCATGGACCGGTACCGGTCCGCAGCCCGGTGGTTGGGGACCACTGCTCTAGATGACCATTAAGTCAGTCAGGCGGTTGGTGGGTCATTCCCTGAACCGCTTGTCATGTTTTATTTTCAGAGTTGTTGCATCTTTTAGTACGTGTCCTCACACACGCGAGTACTTTTGTCACCCGAAGCAAGCATTCCATTGGAGCGTGCTGACGTAGACGCGCCCGGAAAGAAGAGCTAAGAGTTGCAGCGGCTTATCAGAGTTCCAGTTCAAATGGCCTGGCCTTTTGGTTTTTGTGTTTCGCTCGCCTCGCCACGAAATACTGCACGCACGTGACGAGCGCTCGGCTTGACATTTTTACGACAAGATGAGCTCAAAGCAGCGCCAAACGCTGGCTGGCCCAGCCAGGCCGGAGCACGAGGGAGAAATTAAAGTGGCAAAAAGTTGTGGGAGTAAGTGGAAGCGAGTGGGAGCCTGAGAGCGAGCAGAGGAGGAGATGGAGGCGGCGGAGGCGGCGGCGGAGGCGGCCGCTTTGCAGCTAAAAGAGGAACTTTGCTTTTGGCCAAAGATTGAATGGCCGCGAGCGCAGCGCTTATTTATTTGCAAGTGGCCTTTGACTGCTGCGATTAATGATGCGGTGAATCCTCGTGTGCCGTGAGGCGCTTGTGATCAGCACCAACAATTAGCCAAGCGTCCGCGAGACAATTGAGCCTTTTGTGTGTCATGTTTGCAGCAGTGGCAGCGGGCGCATTTGCCACTGTACGTGGCCTCCAGTGGGCCAGCGGACATTTTGTTTTGATTCCCTGCGGTTCCGACCGACCAGGCCTCATTTGAGTTAGTCAAATTAGAAGTTCTTTTTGCTGGTGTCGACTCTGTAGGTACCATTATGGATGAAATGACATAAAAATGAGCCACATGTCCACAAAAGTAGGCAAAAGTGTCAAATTCCATTTGAAAGCAGTTGCGCAAAGTCGTCAAAGTATGAGGAGGCAGACGAAAAGTAAAAGCGTCTGTCCGTCACTTCCTATTTGATGACAGCATCCTCTCTGAACAGGAAATGAGCTCAGTGCTGCCAACTGGCATGTTGTGGCACAACGCCGTACTGCACCAAAGGAGCGCACCGCTAAATCGGCAATTGCCTGCACAACGTCCAAACGTGGAAAGAAGGCACTGTTGAAAAGGTGCTATGCGGCGGGGGCGCCGACCTGAACGCGGGCGCGAGGCCTGTTAAACGCCTTTGGACGTGTTGCACAGCTTGGATGACTGCATCCTCGTGCCAACTTCACGCTACTGTACACGTGACCGTGTGCGTGTATATATAGGAAGTGGGAGGAGAAGGGGCCAGCCAGGGATGGAGAGATAAGCAGAGAGAGAGAGAGAGGAGAGAGAGAGAGAGAGAGAGTGAGAGCGAGCGCAGCCGGAGCGAGCGAGTCCTCACTATTTCACGGATGGCTGCGTTGCTATGGGAACAAGACACGAACTCTCTTCCCAAAAACCTGCCCTCCCTCCCTCTCTCCATCATCCCCTCTTCCCTCATTCTCCCACTCTCCTCATCCCTCTTTCCTCAACCGCCCACTCTGCTCTCCTCTCCTCCATCCCTAATTCTGCCTCCCTCTCTCCCTCATTCGTCCCCCCCGTCTTTGGCGCTCACTTCTATTCTCTTCTGGGTTGTCATGGCGATAGGCTGGGGGCGTGCGAGAGCGAGCGGGAGTGGGAGTATCGGAAGTGACATCTCTTGGGTGCTCATCTCGTTTCCTGTTTGCTGGCGTCGGGGGCGTATCGAAACGGCCGTGTGGCAACGGCGCCGCCGTTTGGACCATGACGGACCGGCAGGGCCCAAAAAGACGACAATGAGGGGGAAAAAATGACACTTGTCTGCCTGCACATTTGCTCCCATGACAATTTTGCCCCGTTGAGTGGTGACGCTGCCCAAATAAGAGGCCGAGCATGCTTGCTTCAAGCTGTTTGCTTGTGACATCAACGTTTGACAATCCTGATGTAAAACTACAACGTGAATTTTTTATTTTGGGTGGGTGGGCTGTAATATTATTCTTTTCTGGGAATGGTGGCTCATCCAAGTGAGACCGGCATATTCATGAGCGGCAAACGATTGCGTCTTTGCCAACACGACCGCTCGGCTTAACCTTTTCGCAGCACGCCAACGGGGGCTCGTTTATACTGCAGCAGCTTTATCCCCCATCAAAAAATACTAATAAGAAACGGAAAGATGAAGCATGCTCTTCTTTTCCCTCAATAAGGCAACTCTTTTTTTTTCCAATTCTTATTTTGTAGCTTTCTGTTTTTGTTTTGTTTTGTAGCTTTCTGTTTGTTTGGTTTTTGTTTCGTTCGTTTTTTCCAACTCATATTTTTGTAGCTTTCTGTTTTTGTTTTTCTTTAAGAATTTATCAATCTATCTTTGTCCAATCATGTTTTCCAGTCTTGTCATATTTTATGTCTTGGTCAGTTTGTCAAGGTACCGGAATGTTTCTTGACCTCATGCTCTTGTCTCCGCTGTGCAGATGCAAGGTGTGCCGCCCCCCCCTCCTACCACCACCACCATCATCATCGTCACCTCCTCCAGCAGCAGCGCTCCCAGCAGGTCCTGGCCTTCCACGCTGCACCCCCCGCCTACGAGCGCCCCCACTTCAGCCGCCCCCCATACGAGCACCTGTCCAACGAGCGCGCGCCGCCCGAGCGCTGGAATGCCCGTCTGCGCGTGAGCCCCGGAAAGCCCTTCCACATGTTGGACCAGGAAGAGGTAGGACGCCACAGCCTTGAATGCTATCCGATATCAATCAGCAGGAATGGCACTTGCTTTTATTTATTTTTGAGTACCAAACCTTTGGGATGTCTTTTTATTTGTTTGGGTCCGGGCTGCTGTCCCTGATTTTGTCCTCTAGGGAGAGGAAGAGGGCCACGAATAATACACCCCAGCCTGGATTTTACAAATCTCAACACAAACAGAAATCAAGATGAGCCACTCCAACTGTGTAGCTCATGTGCATGCAAGAGTTTCAGTTCAATCAAATGGAGTCATCATCTTATTAATACGAGTTAACACGAGTCCTGGAGACAATGACTCCTGTTTCCTAACCATCCATCCATCCATCCATCCATCCATCCATCCATCCATCCATCCATCCATCCATCCATCCATCCATCCATCCATCCATCCATCCATCCATCCATCCATCCATCCATCCATCCATCCATCCATCCATCCATCCATCCATCCATCCATCCATCCATCCATCCATCCATCCATCCATCCATCCATCCATCCATCCATCCATCCATCCATCCATCCATCCATCCATCCATCCATCCATCCATTTTCTGTACCGCTTTGTCCCCACGGGGTCGTGACCTAAACATCCCAATGCATGTATGCATTTGGTCATCAATCACTTCATCTTCTTTAATGTGTCAATTGCTTTAGTGAATACATAAAAAAAAAAGTAATTTTAGTAAAACAAAATCTTTTTTTTGTTCACATGGCGAGGAGCTAACAGTCCTGATGTAACCTGTTTTTTATTTTTTGCATTCAAACTATTTGAAAATGTGCATTTGCATCACAATAAGATGACAACAAAAGAGCTTTTTGCTTTTGAAAGTCTTCTTTTGAAGGAGTGAGATGACTTTTTTTTTTCCACTGCTGAAAATTCTTAACAACATGCAGTCGTCAAAAAACACGCCAAGGATTATTTTCTGTCCAAAACGTCTGAGTGTTACCTGCGTGTACAGACGACTGGCACATTCTACAGGGAAAAGTAATATATAGTGTGTGTGTGTGCGTGTGCGTGTGTGTGTGTATATATATATATATATATATATAAACACATATACATATACACACACACGCGCGCACACACACACGCACACGCACGCACACGCACACACACACACACACACACACACACACACACACACAGTAATCCCTCGCTACATTGCGGTTCATTTATCACTCGGATTCCCCCCCCCAAATAAAAAATTCAAATTAAAACGAAACGAAAACGAAAGTTGCCAGCAGAAGGCAGGGAGTGCCCACACAATTGCGCACTTGTACCTTGTTATGAAAAAAGTTGTTATAATAAGAGTTCTAAAAATAGATTTACAGTATTGTACATTGTTATAATTTTATTTTATAATATTAAGAGTTCTAAAAACATTTTTACAGTATGTACACTTGTACCTTGTTATAAAAAAGTTGTTATAAAAAAAGAGTTCTAAAAACGTATTTACAGTATGTATACTTTAGCTGCATCTAAGCTACTGAGCTCGGACTGCTCTGTCCTGGAGCATTGTTGGGATGCGTCGGCAGTGGGTCTGCGAAGCAGCAGAAGAGGGGCCAGCACGGAGACGTCGGGCCAGGCTTGCGGCCAACCCAGCTCGCCCAGCGTTCCATTCTCCTGGCGTACGTTCGTTCGCGACAAGATGGGTTGCGTTCGTCTGATAGGATCCACGAACCGGACAGTGCGTGCCTGCTGTGTGCTCGTGTTCACAGTGGCCTGGTTGACTGTCATCTTACCGGACTCTGCTGTGCATCGGGAGCGGCTAGCGTGCTATCACGCTTATTGTTCATTGATGTTGACTTCTTGTGTTATTTTTCCTGTGTTGTTTACTTGTATGTGCGTTGTGAACTCTGTCTTGTCACCCTGGGATAGTGAGAAACGTAATTTCGATCTCTTTGTGTGTCTTGACATGCGGAGGAATTGACAATAAAGGAGACTTTGACTTTTTTTGATCTACATATGTTACACCAGGGATGAGAATTTTCCGCATATATATATATATATATATATATATATATATATATATATATATATATATATATATATATATATATATATATAAAAGGGGGGTGGTATGGAAACAGCCGGCCGGGCAACATTAGCCTTGGCGACTCGCGAGCATTCGCATCTTTTGGCACATTTCAAGGCAAAATTAGTGAAGCTGTGAGTACGGAAATCGGCTTGCCTCTGTAAACCTAACTCATTGGCAGCAGTGATGCGACAACATCCGCCTTATTTTCGGCAGCATTTTGGCGCTACTTTCGTCACATCATTTCCACTTGATAACTTAACTTACGCGGAGAACTAGTGTTTTTACACCGCCACAATGTAAATTTGTGATTGGGATTTCATCACTTGTAAACGAGTTATTTAGTTAGACAGATCTAGGGCCTGCTCAGCAAAAGTTTTCACCAGCATGAGGATCGTGCCAGGGCAATAGACAAGCCGAACGGGATCAAGAACTGCTTCAGATGGGCATGGCTCAAGAGCAGCGTCATTGTACAACTCGGAACACTGTCCGTAACTACATGCCTGACGGAATATATCCGTAAAGTAGATGTCTCGGGGAAGGTTTTGTGTATTTTCTGTCAAGATATGATCAGCTACGGCGCTAGGAACATTAAGGAGCACATCAAAAACAAAGAAACAATAAGGTCCTTTTTCACTTTTACCAGCATGTGGGTTTAGAAAATAACATGATGTTACATATAAGCTAATGTTACGCTATTGTCATGATATTGTCATGATATTGTCATAATAACGTGACTGGGGTTAGGGTTAGGGTCGACCCCCCAGACCCCCGGCTACTTTTCAGTGTTTTTTCACATTTGCCATTCTCATCCCTGGTTACACACACGCACACACACACACACACGCACACAGGCACACACACTTTATCATCTATACTATTAATATAGTATTTACATTTTTGAAACTATTATTTAATGTTCTAATGATAACATATGCACTTATATGGTTTAATATACATGTATTGATACACCAAAAAATTATGTATGTTTAAAACGAGAGGGTGACACTACTTGGCCGATTTTCACCTATCGCGGGTGGTCTTGGAACCAATTATCCGCAATAAACGAGGGATTACTGTATATGTCCATTTTCCCAATTTGGTTTTGTCAGACAAGAAATACTTTTTGGCTCTTACAATATTGTGGCACCTTGTTTTGTATGTGTGTCCAGGTCCACCCTTTGCTGATGCGCGAGAGGCGCTCTGAGTCGCACAGGAACAAGCTGCTGCGCCGTACGGTCAGCGTTCCCGTTGAGGGACGCCAACATCCTGAGATGGGTGAGCATGCAACACTTTTGCCACGGCATCAAAAAAACGTTTGCCTCGGCAAACGTTTAAGTCCAACTCATGAACGTGGACGCCCGCTCGCGATGCCCTCGAAGGCCGCACATTTGTTCGCCATAGCGCCAAGCGCTAGCGGCTCGCTCACCGAGCAACAACAATGGCGACGACCGTGACGACATTGGTCTCTGTGTCTTTTTCATCTCCTGTCACTCGTCAGGGCTGCAGATGAAAGGCTTCCCAGCCCAGGTTTTCGTTCTGCATCTTGCTTTGTGTCACCGGGGCTATTTTTAGCTCCCTTCGTCCTTGCGTACTCTGCCGCTCCCCGATGGCCGCTCAGGCAGTTTCACGTCACGGACCGACCTGGATAGTTCTCCATATTGGCCGCTGACGATCCCTCGCGTGCCTTCCAAATTTGTGCTTTCCCTCCACCCCAATCAATTGCCGGACGTCGTTATAGAGTCGACTTGAGACGCCGGAACCGTGAGTCGAATATTCCCTCGGCACTACGTTGGCAATTTTGATAACAGTGGGAAAGAATTTTTTTTACTTTTTTGCCCCCCCTCCAAGTTGTCAATCACCCATTTGTCCATCAGCTTCATCCCTCTATCAGGAGATTCCCGCTCTGCCCAAGTCGTGGGTCTTCATGTCCTCGGGCAAGACACTGATGAAACGATATTCGGAATCGGCCTTTCAAACTCTTACACGTGTAATACCGTTGGCCCATCTCTCAGACTGTTTATCTGTACCGGGCTCGATATAAAAGGAGGAAAGAAAAGCTTGTCCATCAGCAAGCCAGTCAACAAGTGTTGAGGTAGATGACGGCCTTTTTTTTTTTCCTCCGGCAGACCAGCTGTCACTCAAAGCAAGGCCGAGCGCTCGCTCGCTTTCCCACTTGGCGTGCGATAAGATCGCGGCGGCCCACGGGGGTGAAAGACGAACCCGCTTACGTAAGGGCTGCACGCGCGCGCCGCTTTACATAAACGCCTCCGATGCAGCCTGGACATTTTGCTGCCTTGTCATTTCCATTTGACGCCATTTTCAGCTTGTCCACACCGGGGTGCGATCGAGAGAACATTTGCCCTATCAAATTAGTTTTGGGATAATCGTCCGCTCGCTGATGACTTGACAATTGCAGGCTCTCTGGTCGCGTTAAATCAATGTCATCTGATTGATTGATCACAGAAAGAAACTTTCCTAATCTAGCATGTTGCCACTGCACACAGTTTTGGAAAAACAAGATGATTTTGTATTCCTTCAATTGTGCGGAGTGACGAAAAGCAACGCTCGTTCTTTTTGGCTCTTAATATTCCGGACAGCGCGCGAGCCGACGGGGTGAAAAAAACCCAAAAAAAAACAGCCGAGTCTGCGCTACGTGCTGTCACTCGACTCTTAGACAGCTGCCCCGCTTGTCCAAAGACCGAAGAATTTGTATTTCTTTCTTTATTTTTACGATATGCGTGATTATGTAAATTTTGGGCTGCGGTGGGAATTGTTCTTGCATTTCCAACTTCCTCATCACCAGAACAACGCCACAGTTGCTAAAAAGTTTCGCTCGGGTCCCGTGAGCTCTCCGTTTGGCACTTGAGAATTGTCAAGAGAAGCGTCGGGCTGTGGCGTCTTACTGTGGCAGAACATTGTCCGTTTGTCTTTTTCGCAAACTGTCACTGTCTGAATGGAGTGAAATTCCCCTGTTAGCGCAATGGGCGTCACGTCGACTTTTTTTTTTTCTCTCAGTTGCTTGTTGGCGGAGTTGATTGTCTTCCATATTGGTACGAGCGTTTGTATGGAAGAAGGTTTAGCTTTGAGCTTTGGGTTCTGCTTGCCCTTTTTTTTTTTTTTTTTTACCCCCCCTCAACCTCTTTTACATCACCGTCGTCATGAACGTCCCTTTTTTCCTTTGCAAGAAGCTCACGCACATATTAGAGAGCGAGGGCGACGCTTGCTAGCGCGCTACGGCGGACTTAGTGGTAACCATGGAAATCATTACAGAGCAGACACGGTGTGAGGTTGTGAGCTATGGAGAGGAGAGGAAGAATGTTAGCCATATTCCAGCAATTGTGTGGTGGGACACAAGCTTGTTGGCACCCAAAGGTTATTTTTAGGCGCCTTGACACGATGGGCCCAATTGCGCTAAGTCAGCAAATGCTCAGCATTGACGGTCACGGCCACTTGGATGCCACTCTGACTTTTTGAAGCGCTGGCGGAACCTCCACCCTCACGTCTCACTGTTTGAGACCCTCGTCGATGTTTGGGAGAGAACAAATTCCGATGATGGATTAATTTGCGAACTAGAAAAAAAATGACCCCAGAGGTGACTCGAAAATAAAAAGCCAAATCTCTCGTGGAGAGAGAGAGTTGAGCTGCAATACGATCCAATTTGCACGCTAGTAATGCTCTCCATCCACGCTTTGACGTCAACCTTCCCTGGACTTACAGACGCTTCTTTCTTGAGTTGGACTGGCTCTTTCGCTACAAGCGTCAGATGTTAAAATATGGTTGTCATGGAAACGCATCCAGAGAGCCTTTGAGCTCTGACAATTCTGCCGAGCGCAACCAAAGCGATTTTGTGATATAATTTCTTTCAAACAACATTTGAATGCACAAGAGTTGTAGTCCCAGCTGGAATGCAAGCCCCACCTCCTTTTTATGTACTTGCATGCAGACGTGCGCGCGCCCAGTGAGGGAGAGAACGCGAGAGAGAGAAAGTGGCCGCGTCGCCGACCTGTGCAGGATGATGCGCCTGACATCCAGGCAACGGGCTGCTGGCAGACGAGCTGGGGCGGCCCACCTACGCAGCTCGTCAGCCAAGGGAAAGCTCTAAAAGCGCGCACAGCAGGACGAGCTCCAGGCGGGGCGAGCTTTTTCCGGTTTTCTTTCTTTTCCTTCGGGTGTTGCCGGGCATTCTGCTTGGCTTCTCCGGGTGTGAAAGATGAGCCTGTCGGGCGGAGGGGGGCGAGCGAGATGCCACGAGGAGGTGCCGCGAAAGGCGGCAGCGGCGGGGGGCGCGCAGCGCAGCAGCCGCGCCTCCTCCTCTTCTTCCTCGTCTTGCTCTCGGTCTTTCTCGGCGTGAGAGTCGGTGGCTGTTTGTTTCTCTCCCCGAGTGGTGCTGAAAAATGCGCACACTTACTGAAGAGTGGCCTACTTCAAAAGGAGGAGGAGAAACGCTTGCTCTCGTCACGGAGGCACTTTGGGGTCACCTCTTGGGCGGCCCGCAGCTGTGAATGTACTTTGCGGCCCAGCCTGGCCCGTCCACCTTGCTTGGATTATTTTTCTTTCCAACAGAACAGAACAACCTTCTGCTTATCGGATTGTACTTGAAGCTTTCTACTTTTTTGAATTGTGCCTCTTGCAGCAACTCGATAATTCAAACAATTATCCAGATTGACAAGAAACAAGTAAGTCCGAGTTAGTTTTGGGGCTGGAACGCTGGAATTTGATGCACATTCCTTTCAGTCGGAAACATTTCGATACCAGAGCAAAGACCTGATTGCGGGCCATCATTACTGTTCTACTTTTTTTTTTCAAGAAGCTCATTTTCTTTGCTTTTTCATCTCACAAGTTCTACTGCTCATTTTCAAAAAAGGCAGAAAGAGAAATTTGTAAGCTGTACCCACTCCCTCACCATCACATTCCTTGTTTGTTCCCCCCCATGATCCCACTGCATTCGCCATCTCTTCCGCCACTTTCTTGTCTTGCCTCCTTGTCCTGGCTGTTGTGCGGCTTATCTTTCACTTGCAAAGCTTGCATGTTAGCCTTCTCTTTTTGCTGACTTCTTTTTTTTTTTTTAAGGATCCTCAGAGGTGGCCTTCACTGAATGTAGAACACATCATCACTGCGGCCAACCATTTTTTGTTAGTGTTCCTGTGTGTGTGTGTGTGTGTGTGTGTGTGTGTGTGTGTGTGTGTGTGTGTCAAGTCAGCCGTGTTTGCAGAGGCTGCTCTTGAAAGTCGGCCTTCTTTGTAGACTGTTTTGTGCCATCTCTGAAGAGGGTGGCGCGTCCACCATCTTTGTGGGTTGCGTTACGCCAAGTCGCCCATCTTTGTGGACTTTTTTGCCCACCATCTTTGTGGACCGTGTTTCCGAATGCAGCCCATCTTTGTCGAGTGCACGCGGGCCGCATTTTTTCTCGGAAGCGCGTCACAAAACAAGCCTGCTCAAAACCCGCCGTTGCTATGACAACCCAAGCAAAAAAGCCAATGAAATGGAGCAGATTGGCGCTTTGGTTGAAAGGATATACTTAATGCCCGGGACTCATTTGCGCCGACTATTAAGCTGCTAATCAAGGGCACGTGAAAGCCGAGCGTGCCTTTATCCATATTGTGCATAGGCAGGAACAGGAACACCGTGTGATGTTCAAAGAGCGCTTTTTTAGAAGCCGAGCGCTTGCTGGCTTCAAACGAGGCTGTGCAAGTTGCCGCTCACCTGGACTCTGCTGATTTTTCGCCCCCTCCCCACGCATTGTTAATAAGGCAAAAATGTCGTTGGACATGGTGGGCGGCGTGTGGGCGCCAAAGTCTGTCTGACTGACAAGGCTCGTTTAGTCTGAAAAGAAGCGCGGCCTTAATTACACACACTCAATTGCCACTTCTGGCGCTGCGGCTTTGAAAGCTAAACATTGCCATGTTTCCACTCAGCTCCTTGCACTGGAAGGACGTGGTCTCAAGAGGCGCGCCAAAATGCTCATATTAGATTTGCCCAGTCTGCTTCTTTTCATTGCTCACAATTAATCTATTAATTGATTAACTCTCCAAACTTGAATATCATTCCAACTGATCTTACTACTTTACCCTGGAAGCTGTTCTTACAGGACCATGGACAGCACCCCACTTCAACTCTGCCACTTATCAGAATATATTCTCACTTCTCATAGTTTCTGCTCATTGGTAGATTCCTTTGCTCTTAAGGTCACCTTTCAGTGGTTCCCCCGGTGGCCTCTGACTTGTCTGGCCTGCTTTTTCATCAAACAACATGTCTGACTGGCTGCTGTCTTGCTGGCGTTTTTTTTTTTCTGTTTTTTTTTTCTTTCAATTTTCCCAGCGGAGGCTTCTGAGAGTGTTCGATTGTACTCAAAAGAAACGGAGAGAAAGAGAGAGTGGCAGCTGAAAAGAAACCCTGAGCCGTCCGGCCAAGACGGACACAGACCGTTTAAGCTCGACTGTCGTCGTAGGGATCCATTAATGGTTGCTGTTTTGAAATGGGCACATTTGGACAACTGATTTCCAAAGTGCAACGTGGGCAGCTTTGCTAACGTCTTTGTGGACGGTCTTGTGTGCCACTAGATCACCGACCTCGGCGGAAGAGCATCGCCACGGGGAAGCAGCCCAGCATGGACCTCCCCCCCAGCGCCCCCCTTCAACCCTTCCGACAATCCGTGAGTACCTCCCCTGCCTCTTGCCTCTCGCTGCCCCTCGTGCCCCCCCGCGCTGCTGCCCACGCCTGGGGGCGGCGGGCCGGTGGCACCCCCCCGCCTCCCTCCTTGCCGCTCTCCCTGGCCGCGTCACCCGCCCTCGCTCCGCGCCGGCGGAAGAAGGGAGGCGGAACGGCCTTCCTGCCCCGCTCGCTGCCCCTCTCCCCTTGCCCATCGCTCCCCCTGCCCCGCTTGTCCTCCTCCTGCTCCCCTCCACCCCCCTTCCCGTACTGGGGCGGAGACTGGAGGGCCGCTGCTTGGAGTCCCGTGGCGGGAGGAAGCCTAATTGGATCACTGCCCCTGGTGGAGGTATGTGGAAAATCATGCTGCGCCTCACCTTGCTTGCATAGCAATAAATGCTAATGTGATCCTAGCACACAGTCCTGACGAAAGTAGCTGAAATTGCTACTTGAGTCAAAGTATCTTACCATTAGCGCCCAGCAATCGAGCAATTCTGTATTGCGGGTTGCACTCCATCCCGTTGGTGGTCAAGAAAAGCTCCAGCAAGCCAACATCAGCGCATCACTTCTTGTTTGGATGGGTCGATTTTCTCCTGACAGGAAGTTGGGCGGCGTTGCGCTCTGGTGCACGCCGCGGGACGTGTCCGTGCGCTGATGATGTTACACTGCTAAGCGCCTCCCTTGTGCTTATGCCTGCAGAGTTTCCTGAGCAGGAGGTTGAAGGGCTCCATCAAGAGAGCCAAGAGTCAGCCCAAACTGGACCGAAGCAGCAGCTTCCGACACATGATCCTGCCCCGCTTCCGCAGTGCCGACCAGGACAGGTTGGTGTTCTCGCGTCGAACACTTTTGCTACACGGAAGGCTTTGCTCACGCATAAGTCCCACCCTCACTCCTCGAGGGAGGGACAAATTGGCCACGAACAATGAGACTTGCCCCCACTGAACCGGCTTCGTGGTTCCGGCAGGACGCGCTTGATGCAAAGCTTCAAAGAGTCGCACTCACATGAGTCGCTGCTGTCGCCCAGCAGCGCCGCGGAGGCGCTTGACCTCACGCTGGACGAAGAGGCCGTCATCAAGCCCGTCCACTCCAGCATCCTGGGCCAGGAGTACTGCTTCGAGGTGAGCCTAACCGCCTCCCTCCCTCCGTCGCCAACGGTAACCAACTGTCGCGGGTGGACGACTGCCTTAGGTGACCACGGCGTCGGGAACCAAGTGCTTTGCGTGTCGCTCGGCGGCCGAGAGGGACAAATGGATCGAGAATCTGCAGAGAGCCGTCAAGCCCAACAAGGTGAGGCAAGGCGACCGATGAACCGACCGACCAAAGAACGGGACATCCATCCACGGGCTGGCCCGAGATCACCCGTACCTACGTATGTCGCCTGCTTCCAGGACAACAGTCGGCGCGTGGACAACGTGCTGAAGCTGTGGATCATCGAGGCAAGAGAGCTGCCCGCCAAGAAGCGATACTATTGCGAGCTGTGCCTGGACGACATGCTGTACGCGCGCACCACCAGCAAGCCGCGTACCGACACCGTTTTCTGGGGGGAGCACTTTGAGTTCAACAACCTGCCGGCCGTGCGGAACCTGCGCCTGCACCTCTACAAGGAGACTGACAAGAAAAGACGCAAAGTGAGATGGCAGAAAGATTCGAGAGAAGGCCATGACGCTGTTGCAAAATTGTCTTGGATTGTGTTTTTCTACCTGTCCAGGAAAAGAGCACCTACCTGGGCCTGGTCAGCATCCCCATCTCCAGCATCACGGGGCGTCAGTTTGTGGAGCAGTGGTATCCCGTCATCCAGCCCAGCGTCCTCACCAAGGGGGGTGGCGTGGGCGGTGGCAGCAAGATCATCAATGCCTCGCTGCGCCTCAAGTCTCGCTTCCAGACCATGAACATCCTGCCCATGGAGCTGTACAAGGAGTTCGCCGAGTACGTCACCAACAACTACCGCACGCTGTGCGCCGTTTTGGAGCCCGTGCTCAGCGTCAAGAGCAAAGAGGAGGTGGCCTGCGCGCTGGTGCACATCCTGCAGAGCACCGGGAAAGCAAAGGTACCGCCCGGACTCGAGAAACATGTCAGCATCTCCAAAGACGCTCACAAAAAAATGCCAAATGTTTCACGGGACATGTTGACGTATGTCAAAAAGATGTTTTGGATACTTCTCGTTCTCCCCCAGGACTTCCTGTCAGACATGGCCATGTGCGAGGTGGACCGATTCATTGACCGGGAGCATCTCATCTTCAGAGAGAACACTCTGGCCACCAAAGCAATAGAAGAGTACCTCAAGCTCATCGGACACAAGTACCTCAAGGATGCCATCGGTTGGTACACTCGCTGCTACGAGCCATGCGGCCGCCCGCTTTAGGTCAGAGGTCAACGGGCTTGTCCGTGCTTTCTTCCCCAGGGGAGTTCATACGCGCCTTGTACGAATCGGAGGAAAACTGCGAGGTGGACCCCATGCGAACGCCTCCCTCTGTGCTGCCGGAGCACCAGGCCAACCTGAGAATGTGCTGCGAGCTGGCCCTTTGCAAGATCGTCACTTCCCACTGGTGAGCGCACACGCGCACGTCATGCCGCCCTCCGTCTCCCACACACTCAAAACAAAAATTCTCCAATGGCAAAGCTCAATTTTAGTTTTGCCGCATCATTTTCTTGTCACATTTGGAATGTATTCAGGATTTTTGATCTTTTGTCCCTCAAGTTTTCTTTTTTGCCACATGTTGCGCAACAGTTTTGTGTGTTTTGTCAAATGTGAATCCTTTGGTCCAATTTAAATTTTTTTTCATTACATGGATATGTTTGTAGGTTACATTTCTATTGTTTTTCACTTTGAATTCATTTGTCACTTTAAATATATTTTTTGTCACGTTCATCAGATTTAGTCACATTTAGTTTTTATATCACATTTCATCAATGTTTTTCTCCTATTTTGATTTGTTTTGTCAAATGTGGAATTTATTTGTCAAATTGGAAACATGTCTTATTTAATCTTCTCATTTGACACAATTTTTTGCTCCACACTGGTGTCTTTTTGGGGGTGGTGCTCACGTGTGCCGCCAGCGTGTTCCCGCGCGAGCTGAAGGAGGTGTTTGCGTCGTGGCGAGTGCGCTGCGCCGAGCGCGGGCGCGAGGACATCGCCGAGCGCCTCATCAGCGGCTCGCTTTTCCTGCGCTTCCTGTGTCCCGCCATCATGTCGCCATCGCTCTTCAACCTGACGCAGGAATATCCCGACGAGCAGACTTCGCGCACGCTCACCCTCATCGCCAAAGTGGTGCAGAACCTCGCCAACTTCTCCAAGTAAGTGACGTCTTGCATTATTTGGTGAGAAACCGCTGTTTCGAACCCAAACCATAAAAGTAGTGCTTTGTGGAAGAAAGACCAAAGTGGCATTTTGCCACCACGTTGATTGTTTGAGACGCACGTGGCCACCGTTGGTGTGAACTTGTGACGGCTGGCGTTCAGGTTCGGCAACAAGGAGGAGTACATGTGCTTCATGAACGAGTTTGTGGAGATGGAGTGGGGCTCCATGCAGCAATTCCTCTATGAGATCTCCAACCTGGACAGCGTCACCAACGCTGGCAGCTTTGAGGGCTACATCGACCTGGGCCGGGAGCTCTCCGTGCTGCATAGTCTCCTCTGGGAGGTGATGGCCCAGCTCAGCAAGGTAGCTGCCAATGCGGGAGCACTGACCCCTGCCAGAAACCTTTTTGTCATATTTTCAACTTTTTGTCACTTTTTTTTTTTTTTTTTGTCACATTCGGAAGTGTTGGTGTCAAATAATGTTCTTTTTCTCATTTCTGTGGCATCTTGATCACTTTGGTCACATTTGTGTTTGTTTAGTGCCATTGCGGTAACACGTTTTATTTTTTTGTCAAATATTGATCGTTTTCCCATTCTTATTTATACTTATCATGTTGAACCGTTTGTCAAATTTATATACTTTTTGTCATGTTAGGGTAAAGGTGAAATTTAGTGAAATTATGTTTTGGTTGTTTGTTTGATTTTGGCCCAACTTTTATGTTTGTCAAATTGTATCTTTTGTCAAAATTATTTTTGTCACATTCAGATCCTTGTGTCAAATTGGAATTTTGTTTGTCCCAAATTCATCTTTTTTCATCAAGTTGTAATTATATTGTTTGTTGAATTTTCATGTTTGTCACATTTCCATAATTATCGTGGGTCACATTTTGATTGTAGTATTTAGCTCCTTTTTGGCAAGTTTGTGTATATTCACTCTTTAATCCGTTTGTCAAGTATTTCTTGTTTGTCACCGAGGTTGTAAAAGTAGCAAGCCTGTTTTGCCAGAGTGAGGAGTGGAACGTACAGATGCACGTTTTCAATCCAAATGATGCGAAAAGTCATGCGGCAATCGCTTTTGTCGCCCGCAGGACGCCATCATCAAACTGGGCCCTTTGCCCCGCCTTCTGAACGACATCAGCATGGCCTTGCGCAACCCGCACCTGCAGAGGCAGCCCAGCCACCAGTCCGAGCGACTCCTATCCCGGCCCTCCTTCAACCGTGGCGTCTCCTCTTCCTCCGACTTCCGCAACCTCGCCATGCTCAACAGGCAGGGCGTGATTCTTTCTGTCGGCTTTGTCAAACGTGTGCATGCTTTTGAAAATGGCGTCTCTTTGCCCCCCCTGCGCAGTTCCATGGACCTCCCCCGCCTGCCTTCGCCGACGTCCACCGGCGGAATGTTGCCGTCCCGCTCCCAGCTGAGCTTTCAGGAGCGTGAGCACCTCCTGCACCGAGCGCCCTCCAAAGACATGTTCTACGCGTCCCGCCCCCCCCTGGCCCGCTCCAGCCCGGCCTACTGCACCAGCAGCTCCGACATCACTGAACCCGATGGCAAGGTGAGTCGCGTGGAAGTCGCTCGCCATCCCATCGGCCGGGCCACGAGTACGAGCTGCATGCCGCTCATACTTGCTGGAATCTCCCATGATCAAGTCTACAGTGAAGCCCCCCGATTATCGGGGCGAGCCCTGTCAGAGTCCCATATGTGCATGTAGCGAGCAGGCCGAGATGGCAGCGGGTGGGGTGGGGGGGCGCTGTATCATGACATCTGCTTGTTGTTTCACCCCGGAGGGTATTTGCCGGCAAATACTCCGAGGCATTGGGGTGGTGTCACCCTCACCCATATCACCCGGGGTCATGATGTCACAGTGGGCGGGGCAGGGCGGGGAGGGGAGGGGCGGCTCAGTGTGAGTAAAAGCCTATCTATATGATGGACCTCCAGGATTCCCGAATGAACAGCGTGTCTAACCTGCAGTCGGTGGACATGCTCAACTACTCCCAGGCCTCCATCGCCGGCATGGGCAGCTTCGGGGGGCTGAGCGGCGGAGGCGGTGGCGGCCTGGGTTCGGGCCTGAGCGGCCAGTTGCGGGCTGGCGGCAGGTTGTCGGCCGGCTCCGGCGGCTCCAGCGTGTCCGGCGGCCTGCGGCTGAGCCAGATGGGCGCCGCCGCCACCGACTCTCTGTCCCAGCAGCAGCAACAGCAGGCCGCCGCCATGCGCTACCCGCTTTCCTTCCAGAATCCCCTCTTTCATCTGGCCACGGCGGACGGGCCACAGCGGCCGCACGGGCGCGCTCAGCCCCCCGCGCCCCTGCTCCTGACCCCTGAGCCCTCGCACCCCAGCTACCTGCCGCAGTTGGCCCGCGGTGGCTTCTCCCGCAGCGAGGACCTGTCCACCCTCAGGACCGGCGACGGTGCCCACCTGGGCCAGCCCAGCATCATCCACTCGCACAGCTACAGCGACGACTACAGCCGCCGCCAGATGTCGGTGCACATGCAGGTGCCCGCCTGCGACTGCGTCCGGGATGACGCGCCGTGTTAAAGGGGAGAAACCAAATCAGCTCATTTGAAAAGGGCAGGAAAGGGAAATCCATTCAAACAATAACATAGAGCGCGCAGTATCTTGAAGATGCCGTGCACTGAAATTTTACTCCTACCAAACCGTAGTATTTTGTAGGACACGCATTTCTAATTTAATCTTTGAAAAAGAAAATGTCAGTAGTTAATTAAAAATATGTCGAGCAGTTAGTTATTTTTACTTAATTACTATAATTACCGTATTGAAACCATTAGATTATGTAACTAGTCGCTCACATTGTTGAGGGCTAGAGCTAACACGCTAAAATGCTAACTGACTAATTTCTGTGTCCTTCAGGATAACATACAGCAGCAGCAGCATCAGCAGCAGCAGCAAATGATGGGCCTGACCTCCCAGACGGGCACCTCCCACTCATCCTTGGCCACCACTCCTCCGTCCACGGTCCAACCACGAGCTCCGCCCCCTCCCAGTCAACGCGTCAAATCCCAGACGTCCCACCAGCTGTCGGTCGGCGCCCCCGCCAAGAATCGTCCGCAGAGCGGAAACGTCCTCCAATCGCCCGAGACGGCCTACGGGGGCGTGCGGCAGGTGCGCGGCGGCGGAGGCGGCCGCCAGCTGTCCGTCAAGGACAACACGGCTCCGGGGCTGCCGCGCCAGCAGAGCTCGGTGCGAGAGTCAGGGAGTCCGCAGGGGACGGGCAGCCCCACCACGCAGCAGTCGCCCCAACAGCAGCAGCAGCCGTCGCCGCTGACTCAGCAGCCGCAGCCTCAGCAGCCGCAGCCACAGCACTTGCTTAAGCCCAACGTTGGCAAACAGGCCAGTGACGCCACACTTTCTCAGGAAATGGCCCAGGAACCTTCCCGCTTGACGTCGGTTGTCTTTGGTCGCAGGGGTCGCAGGCGCCACAGGCGCCTGCCAACGAGAGGACGGTGGCCTGGGTGTCCAACATGCCGCACCTGTCGGCGGACATCGAGAGCTCGCGCATTGATCGTGAGGACTTCAAGCTCAAGGAGTACTCCAAGAGCATGGACGAGTCGCGCACGGACAGGGTGGGTTGTCCTCATAAGGCTCCAAACAAAAATGGCGGTGAGTACAAAAGCGCTAAACGGCGCGTTTGCTCCTGCGGCAGGTGCGGGAGTACGAGGAAGAGATCAACTGCCTGAAGGACCGTCTGGTCATGTCGCACAAGAAGCTGGAAGAGTATGAGCGCCGCCTGCTGACGCAGGAGCAGCAGACCAACAAAATCCTGCTGCAGTACCAAAACCGGCTAGAGGACAGCGAGCGCCGCCTGCACCAGCAGCAGCTGGAGAAAGACTCGCAGATTAAAGGCATCATCCACAGGTAATGCCCCGTGTGCAGGGGGCGGGACCCGTGGGGAGGGGCACGGGGTGGGGGCGCGGCTACCCGGCTCCTCACCGCGGCAGGCCCGCTTTTGCTGCTCAGGTCCAATTTTCTTGTTGTAGCTTTGCTGTGCAGCAGCAGATGTTTTGGGCTGCGCTAGAGACCGGCCCGGTGCGTTCTTTGCAATGCAAAACACCGTTTCTTGTTTTTTTGGGGTGCTTGAGGACAGTAAAAGGCATTTTGGGGGTGTTTTGCGCCACTCAAGGATCTGGATTTGCCTCGTTGTTTTTGGTGGGGCAGATTAGATTTAGATTGTTACAACACATTGTCTGTTTGGTGCGAATCTTATTGTTCCTTATTTGATCTTGAAGTGAACATATTCCATATGATCCCCTTTAGCAAAGAAGACTCCCAATGATGACAGACAGGCAAATGGATGGACGGAGCCCCCCCGTAAAATGTTTTTTTGCTCGCTCGGCACTTTGTAGAAAAAGACAGTAGGAAAGCGCTTCCATGTGCAAATGAAAAGACAGCGTGAGAGCAGTCACACTGTTTGGACTCACGGGTTTTCTTTTTCTCCCAAAACAGAGAACACTGGTCAACATTTTTGAGTCCACAAATTTTTACTACATTTTTTTTTTTATCACAGTAGCAAGCCACGGTAGCAAGTAGAGTTGTTTTGATTCTCGATGACTTTGGCTCTTGTTATCTTACAAGCACAACATCTTTTCATCGTAACAAGAAGCTAAAATATAATATTGCCTTCCAAATCTTTTCTTTCTCTCGATTTCAATTCCGAGCTGAAATTGGAAGTTTCAAGTCCCCCTTTGGATCTTTTCATCTCGCTTTCCTTGCTATCTTTGGAAGATTTGACTTGTGTTGGCTGATTGCCGAAGATCCGGTGTCTCCTCCTCACGACCTTAAACCATCGGTGCTCCACAGGGCTTACTTCCTTGGCCTGATTGCCTTCTTTGCGGGCACCTGTCCAGATAGGATTGAATGAAGCACACCAGTCGGTCAGATCCGCCCAGTTCTGGATATCCAATACGAGTTGCCGTCTTGGGGACGTTTGATGTGTGGCACTAATCTATTTTTGTAACTATAATCCATCGGGCGTATTGAATTGTGTGAGTGTGTTGCGTGTGATGCAAGAGCCATAACAATAGCAGTACCGTATGAAATATGAATAAATATGAGTGAGACGCTTTAAAGATCCCAATAGACACGCTTTTAGCCGCAATAATCTAGATGAGGTTGATTCAGTCGTTTTCATTTGCCTGTTTTAGTGACTTGAAATGTTTTTATCTTAATACTGCTAATACTATTTATTGAAGAGACAAATATGAAGATAGTACATATATATGCTGGTGTGACAACGGGTGAGGCTTTGCACTCAGGCCGTTTTTTTTCCTGGCTCGCTCGTCAACACGTGAGAATTTTGTGTTCTTGTATCGTCTTTTTTTTTTTTTCCTGCGTAGCAAAACGAGGTGTCAAGGTGCTCACCTTGCTAATTTGTTGTTTTCTCCCTCTTCACGTAACAAACGTCACAGATGTGCCTCATTTTGACGCTCATGTCCAAACGCTTTTCAATCACCTTTGCTGTCTGTGCTTGCTGGATGAATTCCTTCTTTCTGTCTTTCTTTCTGTCTTTCTTTCTGTCTTTCTTTCCATTCTTCCATCTCTCTTTCTTTTCTTCATTCCTTCTTTCCTTCTTTCTCACTCTCCATTTTTTTTGTACAAAGCAAAACTGTAAGCTCTGTTTCTCCAATAAAACATCCAAATGCTCATATTTAAAACTCCACCTGTGGATTTTTTGCTTTCTTTGTGTACTTTGTGTGTCCTCACTGCAGCGTGCGTGTGTGTGACTGAAATATAAATGCAGATTTCTGCCAAAAGAAAATAGTGTACATAAAAAATAAATAAAAATGATGATATGCGATTCCGGACCAGTCCTGTAGGTGGCGAAAATGTGCATGACAACCAGCTGTCTGTTTCTTGGGGTGCACGTATAATGTTGCGCATGCAATACAAGATGAAATTCAATCGGGTGCACTTTGTGATTCGAAACAGGGTCTGGTTCTGTTTCTGATCCACTTCAGGTCTCAAAACGAGGCGAAAGCGAAGCAGCCGCTCTCTGTCCGGGTGATTGTGAGATTTTTTGTTGCTAACCTTCCTCTCACCTCACCCCCTTGAAATTCAAATCCTTCCCCGACACTTTGGATTAGCTTCAGGCCTGGGAAAATCGCAGAATTAGCCAGGAGGAAAGGAAAAATGTGCATCCGTCAGCTTTGAGTGATTAAGATGAAGGATTTTTTTTTTAACCCCCACGAGCAGCAATTCCCAGAAGATGCTGTTGATCCGGCAACCTGAAAAAAATATTGGCAGGGCCTAGCACGTTTCTTCCCTGAAAGCTTCAAGGCTTGAGGTTTGCCTTTGGAGGAAGTCTTCGGCTTTGACCGTCAACGTCGCAAACCAGAAGGAAGGCCGTGACGGTCATCAGGTGGCGGCGGCAGCAGCCCGACGTCCCACATACGGCCCATTTGACTTTTGTGGCTTTCAGAACTTCTCGCCGCCACGAGCCTCAAATGCAAATGTTGTTTTACGTTGTTTTTCCTCATGTCTTAATGCTGCCTCTCCTTCTGTTGTCTCGCTCTCTTCTGTTACCAAGACTCATGGCCGTGGAGGATGAGATACGAGGAGGACACGTCATTGAGCCAAAAACAGCCAGGATTTTCCCTGATCAGGTCTGGCAAACTTAACACCAGCTCTCTTTCTTTTTCTTCTTCTTTCGCTTCTTCTCCTTCTCCTTCTTCCACTGTTTCTCTTTCTTGTGTTTTGCCAAGACTGGCTGTTCTTGTTTATTTCGTGTGCCCGTGCTGCCTGGATTTGGGCTTTGTGCACCGGCGCCGTGGAGCTCCGTGATGGTGGTGCTGGTCTTGGTTTTGGTGGTTTTGGCTCCGTGCTGTTTTGGCCGCCGAGCATGATTTTGACACACTCTGCAGCGAGCAAGGCTGAAGCACGCGTTCGTGGTGGTTCTCTCGCTCATCACCCCTCGTTCACCCCCATCCCCCTTCATTGGCGTGCGAGGTGTAGACAGACTCTATGGACCTGCTAGAAAAAGCAAATCTCTGCGAAGCGTAAGTGTAGTATTTGAAATGCGCTCCTGTTCCACGTTGGTCCACTTGTGGTGCGGTTGACTCCACAGTGGACAAAATGACCACACGAGGTGAAAGTGAGCCTGGACCTCAGGTTGATTTCAATCCGGATTGAGTTGAGTATCATTCCTCCCATTCCATCCATTTCTGAATTTTTTTGTGTTGTTGTTCTTGTGTTGTGTACAACTCGAGCAAAGCATGTGAACCGGATCTTTGGCTCCAAACAACAAGCGCATGTTGACGTTGCGACGCATGTCCTGTTGTGTTAATTGACTGATGACGTCGTCTTTGTGTGGGTGTGTTTTGTTTTTGCGCCTCCCTCCTCGTCCTGCTCGTCCTCCTCGTATTTGATCCTCTTGTTGACGAGATACGGTGATTTCTCTTAGGGGAGGCGTCAGTCCATCCTAGTGCAGCCTCGTCTCGCCCCCGTCCCACCCCGAGTGTCCAGGTAATAAGCCCAGCCGACAAACTCTCACCTGCTCTCGCTTTCTCTTTCTCACTCTCTCCATCATCCCCGCCATTCTCGCTGTGTGTCCCCGTCACTCACTCGCTCACACTTTCCATTTACCCGTCCGCTCCTCTCAAAAAGTCCCAGTGTAGAAAATAGCAACAAGAAAAAAGTGTGGAAGTGTCCAAATCTGTACGCAAGAGGAAAACTTGATTCAGTTTCCCAACTCAAATCACCTTTCCCCATTGAAATGAATGCAAATGCCATTAATGTGTTCCAGCCTCCTCCCAAAAAAGTAAAAAAATAGCATTCTACAGTTTGTGCATCTCATTTCGCCCTCCAAACTCAAATAAGGGAATCATGGGAAATCTCCGTATCCGCCCCCAACCTTTCCCGGAGAACACCAATGGAGTGCACACCTTTCTTTGCGTCTTCTTTGTGTCTTCTTGTCTCCTGTTTACGTCTTATGATGTGTGTCAAACCTTGTGTGTGTGTTTGTGTGTTTGCTGGTCCTGTGACCTTCTTGTGTTGTGTTTTGTTTGTACTTTTAGTCGTATCAAAACAATTTTGTGCTAATAAATAAAGAGCGACGCCTCGCCCCACCCTGCCCCGCCATGCCCAACTTCCCTCCCCCCGCAGAGTGTGAGGCTGACGTGGGTAAGTTTTGTTTTTGTTTCAGGATTTTGTTCCGAGGCAGCGGGCGTGCCCGCGTGCCCGCGTGGTGTCTTTGTCCAGCTGCTTGACGCCTCGCCTTTAATATGCTCGTGTGCGCCGCCTGCCAAGCGGACGCACGTTGCGTATTAAAAGCGCTTTTTGTTGTGTTGAGCACAAGCAACACGTTTGTTTGGTTCTGATTGAGAAGAGAAAGATTCTTTTGACCCTTTTTGCATCGATTTCCTCTTGTTTTTGTGGTTGAAGGCATCGGACGCACTCACGCGCCATCGGATGATTTATTGCCATGCTTGTCCTTTTTCTCCGCTGTACGCGAGCTCCCCTGACCCCCCTCCCTCCCATGTCCTCCCCCTCCCTCCATCCCACACTGCAATCCCGAAGCTACCTTCAACTACAATAGTCAACCTCAGGAAGTGACATTTGCATATTTGTGTACAAGTCAGCTCGATGCTCATTCGTTCTAATAACGAACATTATCATATATTTAAATTCTATTGGAGTGTTTGTGATGCCCCTAGATAGTCTTCACTCGGATTTTAAGAAAAACTAAACTCACGCCCAAAAGTACAGAATTAAAAAGACAAATCCTTCTTTTTTTTTTTTTTGTCTCGCGTGTTCTTTCTTTTTTTTTTTTTTTACGAGTGGCGTGTAATTGCTGCTTGTGCGTGTTTGTTTTTTCTTGGCGAGTTGCGATGCTGTGGCTGTTGTTTTCCATCCATCGGCACTTTGTAACCCCTTTTCTCTCCTCTTTGCCTCCCTCTCTCTTTCTCCTTGTCTTTCTTTGGCTCTTTCACTCGTTCCGTCACCGTTGGCTCCTCTTTGACTTTCTGCTTCTCCGTCTTTCCGTCCATGCCTGCTCGCCTCCCTCTCGTCGGTCATTGAATGGCTTCTTCTTCTACACGCCCTCGCCCCACCCGCCTCGCCCTTTCTGTCTATCTGGCCAGGAGAACCAGCTTTCCTCCTTGGGTTCAGCAGACCCCGGTGTGAAAAGCCATCAAGACGAAGGAGGAGGAGGAGGAGGAAGCGAGCCTCGGCACCTCTCCGCCGTCTCGCGATCGCCCTCCCTAGAGAGCTCCATGGCGACTGCCGGACCACCTGGCACGGCCCCGGGAGGGCGTAAGGGGGGGTTAACGCAACACTGAGAGAGAGATGCTCTGAAAGTATTTTTCCTGCACACACACACGTGCGCACACACACACACACACACACACACACACGCACACAACTCAAAGGGCTTTCCTCAACTTTGCGCTCTTGCCGGACAAGATAGCGACACACACACGTTTCCCTGCAGGAGGTCTCGCACCCCGAGAGTGGTCCTCTGTGCCTTGGGCTTGGCCAGTAAGACGACCCCCCTAACCCACCTCCCGGTCTGTTTGATTTACACCTGGCTGACAGGGTTTTTTCATTTTTTATTTTTTTTATTTTATTTTTTTTTATATAAATACAAGCATTTTCTCTTCTCAATATCAGAACCCAAACCGGTGCTAAACAACAAATGGTGCAATTGGCTCGTGCGTGTGCCTGCGTGCGTGCGTGACTGGCCCACTGTCCTCTGTGTGCTTTTTGTGTCCTTCTGATGTGTCTTTGTGAATCCTGTTTTGTCAAATTTGTCTTGTTTGTCTTGGGGGGAGAGGGGGTTAGGGTTAGATGTCCGTTTTTGGGCACCATCATGGAGAGTGCTAAGCAGAATTAGAGTTCCCGCCAGCGCCACGTAGCAAAAATCTACAACTACTGTAATTGACGCTCCCACCCAAAAACGGGCCTGACTAAATGAAGTTCCTCAGCTCAGTTCAACATAGTTCGCTGACTAAACTAAACTTCAGCAAAGTTCATTGGTTTCGTGATGTCGGCAAAGCACTGCTTTTATACTGTAATCAAACTCAATGAAGCTCCTCAACGCGGTAAATTGGCATCCGGGTGCCGCGAGACGGGAACACTTGTCGCCCATTTTGATGTTTGTGTCAGCTTTTTTTATTCCTTGAACATGTTTCATGTGTTCCAAAACCGTCCTGCTTCGTTCCTGCGCTTTTTTTTTTTTGGTTCATCGTCAGCAACTCCAACTTGATGGAAATGCCTTTTGTTGTTGTTGTTCCTGTCTCGTTCCTCACATGTTACGTGTTGACGTTATTACCACCACTTTGGTTGAAAAAGTACAGCCCCCCCCTTCCCCAAAAAAAAGCAAAAAAGCTAATTTGAGCCCTCCTTCTACCGTATGTTGACAACAACAATCGATTGTAAATAACCTTCGTGACTCAGGTAATGGAACTCTGTCGTTTTTTGTTTGGGGGGGGGGTGAAGGATGCTTCGTATAATGATCCCGTCCCTTCCCCTCCCCTGCCCTGTGTTTCTTCAGCCATTCGCAAAGCTTGATGGAGGACAGTGTGGAAGCTAGCTGGCTGATGCGCCAACGGCGCCACGCGACGGGCTGGCACAGCCAAATGTCCCGTGCGTTTTCCCGCGATGCAGTCGGTTGACAAAGGGAGAACGCGGGCCACCGGTCCGTGTGCTCCAAGGACGGTCCCGAACCCCGGCGAAGCATGTGAGCAACCGCGACGGGGGCGTCCTCACGTTCTTTCTTGACTTTTTTCTTGTTTTTGTGGGAGGGCAAGACGTTTGCGGGAAGTGCGAGAGCGCCTGTTGTACTTCCAAGGTGCTCGAGCTCTCCAACCCTCCTGTTACCTTGTGGCTCAAAATGGCCGGTGGTTCCAAAGCACAAGTCGTATTGACTCGCTCAAAAAACTGCTTGAAAGCAAAATGCCCGACTTCCGATTCGATTAGGACCCTTCGGATGTGTGGTCGGGGTTGAAACGGTTGTCGGGGGCTGTATTGCTCGGGTCCCAGAGACTTTTGGTCTGAGGATAGCCACCAAATATTGCACTGATTGGTAAAACTGCTATCTGGGCCTGTTTTGTTTCCTTTTTTAATTTTTGGGGCTTGATTGGGACTCGTTTGGTTGAATTCCCGAGTAGGAGTTTGAGTAAAACTGTGTAGACCCACAGTGTAGACTTGAATTTTGGGTCCTTGAGACTTTTGGTGCGTCCATTGATGTCCTAAGTCCTCCTCATTTCATCTTGTGTGCAGTACGGGGCAATTGCCTTTTTATTTATTTATTTATTTATTTTAATTTTATTTTTTTGCAAAATGATGGTGAAACATTGCTACCATGCTCTGGACACACGATCGGTTGTACAAATTGGTCCAGTGGCTGCTTAAGACATTTTGCAACCCGCGTGTCCAACCAATTGCACAGAGACGCCTGAAACTGCTCGAGGCGTTTTTTTCTTTTCTTTTTTTTTTTTCAAACTTCCGTGACGACTGAGCGAGTTTTGATGATTTGTGATCAAGAGTTAATATTCGGTTTTGTTTTTTTGTTTTTTAAGTTCCCATGAAACGTGTCCCGCTTGGTCCTCAACCAATAAAATATGACTTTTGTCTTTTCTGACACTTTTGGGTCAAATTGACCCGGCCAGAATGTAACAGGAGGGTTCAAGCTTATTTACTTTCAGAGCATTTCTTTTGATTATTGTTGTTATTCTCGCTCTCACTTGTAGTCTTTTAAAACGATCATCCACAAAGGATTGGTCACTATTTCGCAGACACTTTTATCCCCTCTTTTCTATTTCTCTCCAGCGCTTATTTATTCTGATAGAAGGACTCATCATCTGAAATCTTCCAGTTCCTTATTGGTTGACCTCATTTTCTTTGAATCTTTTTCTTACGGAGACAATCTTGCCCACATGAACACACACAAAAGGGGACAAAATTGTGTGTGCGGGTGTGTGTCCCCTTCATCCCCAAAGACTTGGCCCAAATTTGCACATGACGGCGTCGCCATGAAGCTCTCTGTTTACAAAGCGGACGCTTGCTCTTTTCTGCTCCGCGTGGATGAACTTTGGAGGTTTTCCTGGTGGGAAATGGGACGTTCTCGAAACAGAAATCCCCCGATGGAGAGATTCCTCGGCGTGACATATTCCTGAGCCGGAATGAATGTGTGTCTATGTGTACATAGATCCGGGATATGCTATGTACACGTTTGTTTGGAATAAGATGCAGAGTGTACAGTTATTTTTCTCCCCCGTCTGGAATGTTTTTCTTCTCTTTCTAGCGATTGGAGCAAAATGCGGAGAGGTGAAGCAAAACACCTGTCAAAAATGGCCAGCCTTTTTTTCCCTAGCCTTTTTTGGGGGAGTGATTGTAAATACAAGCGGGCGATTTGATTTCTTTGGTCCATAATCAGCCGTGGCTTCCACTCGATTGGTTGCGGGTTGTCGTTCAGAGATCTATATTTATTCCGACAAGCCTGATGTACCATATTTGACTCATTCTTTGGGAGCTTTTTCCGTTTTGGTGACATTCCGTTTGTTTCCCACAATACTAAGTGTGCCTCCCTCTTATCTTATACTCATTATTTACTCATTCCCTTTTGACAAGCCATATAACCCCCCCCTCGCGCCAAATAATCCCGTACCCCATACACCTCGACCCTTGTTGGTTTTTTTGGACAGAACGAATATTTTTTGGTGTATATTATTGGAAGAGTGCTGTGGAAGAGTGCTGTACATGAATGTGGCTGTTCTGATGATTTCCTTATTGCTGTAACAATAATTACAATAATATGAATAGTGTTGATAATTTGGGTTTTGTTGATTGATGGGGTTGGCGCACATGCAGTTGACGACGTCGTGATCCTTCTGATTTTACTTTCTTTGTTGTTTTTTTCCTATTTTCTTTTGAATACACTGGAAATTTCTATTTTTCGGGCAGGTGAATCTGGAGATAGAAATGAAATAAATTAATAAATTATTAAATTCTTAACCTGGTGTGTTTTTGTGTTGTTTCTTTTTTTAGTTTGATTTATTATTGAGGCCAAAAGCTTAAAAAAATAAAAATATGTGAATCTGAAAATACAAAACATGCAACTGAAAAAAAACAAGACCTCAAATCTCAAAATATCAATGGAAGTGAACAGTGACAAGAAATGATTACCAAAGTGAAGCAATATTATCTTCAACCCAAAATACTGTTTAATTATTTTGTTTTATTGTTTCATTTTTCAATATTCAAGCTCAACACGTTTATATCAGTTTCAAGTTCGAGTTTTTCAAGCGCAAAAGATTTTAGCCTCGTATCTGGCAACCCAGGGATGTGATCTCACGAGTTTGCATTACACTTGGTGAAATTGTTCAAACATGTTCGAATAAAAAAACTCAACTAATAGATCTAAGTCAGAGTTAGGGAATAAATATACTGTATAGTAGTTCAACTGTAACTTTCAACGTGGTGTTTCCTTCCTGGTCCCTGTTTTGTTTTGATTGCGGGTTTAAAACATTCCTGTGTTGGCAACCCGCCGTCGTAGTCTCGCGCAGTCTGTCGAATCTCGCGATAAGCAGGAGGTGGAACCTTCCTGTAGAGGAAGAATGGCTGCACTCGTCGCACTGGGCGCAACGGAACTCGGCACGCAGGGCTCTTTGAGCTGACCGCCGCGAGCCAAAATCACCGGGCGCCCCTCTCACCCGCTGCCCGGAACGGATGGGTAGAGGAGGGCCCGGAGGCACAACAAACAGATTATTTGCCGGGACCGTATTGGAAAGGCGAGACGAGCTAACGAGACAGCTCGGAGGCTAACGGCGCTAGCCGGCTAACAACACGCTTGTCGCTACCGGCGGGCGGGACGAACAAGCCTGCTACTGCCGGCGTGACTGTGCGACGACCGGGGCGTTTTTTTACCCCAGAGGCGCGGAGTACAAAGTGGACATGAGCGGACCAGGACAGGACAGCGAGCCGGAGGCGAAAGTCCTTCTCATCAAACGCTTGTACAGGTAACGACGAGGCCGTGCTAACGCGGGCTAATTGTTGGGATGCCAACCTGTTTTCAAGCTTTCCTTTATTACGAAACAAACGCTTTCGTTTCACCTCAATTGTCACTTGCGCTAGTAGGTGTGCAACATAGCAACGATGAGTTGGCTAACACCGGACCAGTCCGGATCGCATTATGAAGACTCTTCCAGAGAAGCAAGTTTGAGTTTCCTAAGACAATTGTTAAAACGACAAAGTTATGACACTGAAGTGATTATAGCAGCCTTATTCCTTCCATTTTGTGCTCATTTAATATGCCTGGCACAACTAAGGGACAGACTGACAGGAAAAAGAATTTGATTGTAGAGCTGATATCTTGTGACTTTTCGTTTGACTGTTACCAAACACAACAGTTGCCATGACTGGTCAGGATTTGAGGTGTCACTCTTTTTTTTCAATCTGAGTTTCAAAATATCATGTCAGAAGATGACTAATGCTTTCCCTTTCCTGTGTGCGGCTCAACTGACTCCACACAGGGCGGTGGTGGAGTCGGTGCACAAGTTGGACGTCATCATTGGCGGCAAGGGGTCGTACAGGGAAGTCTTCAAGCCTGAGAACATCAGCCTGCGCAACAAGTACGCTGCACCGCCCTAAAGCGGGTGTCTAATTCCCCGGTGTCCACTCAAAAAGCAAACCGACAGTATTTGTTGCAAAGGGGTTCTAATGGCTTTTGCCTTCTTCCCGGGGCTGCGCGCAGGCTGAGGGAGCTGTGCGTCAAGCTGATGTTCCTGCACCCCGTGGGCTACGGCCGCAAGGCGGAGGAGTTGCTGTGGAGGAAGGTTTACTATGAAGTCATCCAGGTCATCAAGACCAACAAGAAGGTGCTTTTTTTTGGGGAGTTACTAAAAGGAAGGGTTTGAAAGACTCACATAGACTTTTGTTTGAATTTACAAGATCAAACCTCATGTAACGGTGAACCCCCGTCTGCTTTCCACACCCACTTTCAAAGTTATGAGCTAGTGACCAATTAAAAAAAGTTTTTATTATTTTCTTAAACTTTTTGTATTTCACGTTTGGCACTTCTCAGCACATCCACAGCCGCAGCGTCCTGGAGTGCGCTTACCGCACACACCTCGTTGCTGGCGTGGGCTTCTACCAGCACTTGCTGCTCTACATCCAGTCGCACTACCAGCTTGAGCTGCAGGACTTCATCGACTGGACGCACGTCACCGACCCGCTTGTCGGTAAGCAAATGCGCAAAGCGGCGGGTCGCCCTCGGGTGCCGAAATGCCGAGTTCTGTGCCTTTTGGGCTTTCCACGCAGGCCGGAAGAAAGCGCTGTCGGCTTCCCCCAAGGAAATGGAGTGGGCGCAGATGGCCTGCCACCGCTGCCTCGTCTACCTTGGCGATCTCGGTATGTTGGCGCGTCCATCCGTCCGCCTCTTGAGCCACTCTTGACCGGCGGGCAGCTACAGCCTGGACTGGCCATTCTCGTCCGCGGCCAATTTTGAGTCATCGGTCTCGCCAATTCCATATGTGGTTGTTGCTCCCCAGCCCGTTACCAGAACGAGCTGGCCGGCGTGGAGGCGGAGCATCTGGCCGAAAGGTTCTACCACCAGGCCTTGTCCGTCATGCCGCACGTTGGTGAGTGCGCCGCCTGGCCTCGAGGCGCCCTCCATTCACTTGCGTTCACATTCAGGCTGGCAGACATATTGTTTTTACAAACATTACGCTGAGCCAGCTCTCACGGTCTTATGGCTCAGTAATGTGCTGAAAGGGAGGGGAATAAAACAAGTGCTTCCAAGTTGTCTCCATGATCATCATTTCTTAAACTCGATGCATGTCTTTTCACCATGTCCTCCAGGGATGCCCTTCAATCAGCTGGGCACGCTGGCTGGAAGCAAGTTCTACAATGTGGAAGCCACCTACTACTACCTACGTTGGTGAGTGGCGTTCCATGCGTTGGTCTCTCTTGCGTCTTGACTTAAAGCTCTCTCATAAAGCTCTCTCTTCCTCCTTAACCCTGCCTCCAAAGCATCCAGTCAGAGAGCCCTTTCGAGGGCGCTTACGGCAACCTGAAGCGCCTCTTTGACAAAGCGGCCAAGATGTACCAGCAAGTGAAGAAGCAGGAGATGAAGAAGCTGTCACCCTCCCGACAGAGGTGAGGACCACTCTGCGGCTTTCATTAACACAAATGATGATGTGGCTATTTATTTATTAATTTATTGTTATAAATTGCTCCTAATTGCACTTCCTCCAGATCCAGAGACATCAAGCGTCTTCTGGTGAGCTTCATGTACCTGCAGAGTCTGTTGCAGCCCAAGAACAGGTGAGACGCCACATAGACTGACTGCATGTCCTACCATCCACTTTTTTTTATATATAACTTATCCATCCATTTACTGCCACCACCGTATATTTTATGCTATAAACAGGAAGTAGGTATACGTCATGGTAAGTTGGCCAAAGCGTGTTTGACGATTATGGGAAAAGTCCAAAGTTAAAAAAAGCTTGTTGCAATGAGTCAGTAATGCTTATGGCATGTTTCATAGTTGTATGTCAGTAAATCAATGTATTTTTACTGATAGTGCACATCCTGCCTATTTACAATCAAAACCCATAAAAATGGATACCAAGTGCTAATGGACCGGTTTTGCGAATAAACGTTTTCCCATGCGTCGTCCCTTTCTCCAGCCTGATGGAGTCTGAGTTGACCTCGCTGTGCCAGTCTGTGCTGGAGGACTTCAACCTGGTGCTCTTCTACCTGCCAACGGCGCCGTCACAAGGCCACCCCCACAGCGAGGAGGACGAGGAGCAGCAGCAACAACATGCCACCGATGGCTGCTGTGCCATGCTGCCCGACGCGCTGGTTTTCAAGATGGTGGTGACGTGCCTGATGGTGGTGCACAGCCTCAAGAGAGGAGGTGAGCCCTTTGAATTCGGACTTAACGTTGCCGTGCGACTTTCCAGGTGTGAGCCGTGGCCAACAGCAGCGAGCTCACATTTGTTTACCTTTGTTTTTTTATCTTATTTATTCTTTGACTGTTCTTGATGCATTAAATAAATGGCTGAAAAGTCCATTGGAAACTGTGGCTCTTCCTCACCATGCACAAGAGCTGCGCAGTAGGTAGACTGTAAAACCCATGTAGAGAAGAAAAAAAATCTCTTAAAAATTGCAATTATGTCGCAGGCTCAAAGCAGTACAGCGCGTCCATCGCTTTCACTCTGGCACTTTTCTCCCATCTGGTGAACCACGTCAACATTCGGCTGCAGGCTGAACTGGAGGACGCAGAGAGCCGGGTGCCGCCGCTCAACACGGACGCTGCAGGTGGGGGTCGGGGCAGCGATGCCAATTTACAATCCATGCATTACAATACAAGCAATTAATGAAGTAGATGAATGAACATCTAACAGAGCCTGCTGTTATGAAAAAAAGCACATTTGCTTGTGTGTGTGCGCGTGTTTGCATGTGTGTATTTGCGTGTGTGTTTGCATCCAACCCAGCGGTGCATGGAAAACGGACTTTAAACCGTTGATGATGTTTGCATGCGTGACTCAAGTATCGTCAGCTGCGTCCTTGTGGTCGTTGCCGTCATGGGTGTAACCGAGTTCGACTCGTCGAACAGTGCATACCTGACTAATGATCCCAACAAACATGCTCATGCCTTTTAGCTGTGGAGGGAAAAACCTCTTTGTATTTTCTGCTCCAGTCCTGTAGGTGGGAGTAAAGCAAACTCTCTGCTTGCCCAAACGTTTTAGGACATTGTTTCCGCAATAGTTTTTTAGGAAAGCAGGAGAGTGTAACAGCTTTTTTTGTGCTGCCATAAACTCACACTAACAGTGTCTTTTTTTCTCATGTAGACGACCCGGACGCAAACGGGCCGGGCGAGCCCCTGCAAAACGGCTCCCTGGAGCAAGGGGACGAGGAAGAGGAACCCGCCGCGAAGACGATCGTTGTGAAGGAAGAGCATGAGTCAGAGCAGGCCAAACAGAAGCAACAGAGGAAGAAGTATGGCCGCCTGTCACACATGCGCAGACGCCGCAAGGATCGTGGCGGCGAGGACGAGAGCGACCTCAGCGAGGGCTTTGAGAGCGAAGACGAGGGAGAGGAGGAGGATGAGGAGGAGGACGAGGCCCCCGTGGCCAGAGATCGCCCCGCTTGCCCTTCGCCAGATGTGCCACCCGATCCGCCCGCTCGCCGGAAGGAGATGAAGGAGGGCTGCTGGGGTAGCGGCTCCGAGGAGGAGGAGGAAGAGGAGGGCGGCACTGCTTTCGACATGGAGACGGACTCAGACATGAACAGCCAGGAGTCCCGCTCAGACCTGGAGGACATGGCCGAGACGGAAGGATGCGAGCGCCACCGGGCGCAGACCCGGGAGAAGCGGGACGGCGAGGAGGAGGAGGGCAAGGGGGAAGGTGGCCAAAGGCCCTCCGCGGCTAACGGACCCCCGGCGGCCAGCGACGCCGGCAGCATCAGCAGCAACTTGCAGGCCATGTCCTCGCAGCTCTTCCAGGCCAAGCGCTGCTTCCGCCTAGCGCCCACCTTCAGCAACGTGCTGCTCAGGCCTCAAGCCGCCAGCGCAGAGCCCCCCGCTAACCCTGACGCCTCCCTTGATGCCGCTGCTGCTCCATCACCCTGCGATGTGAACCCGAGCGCCCCCAATGGAATCAACCAAAACGGTAATTATGTCACGCCCCCCTTTTTGATAATAACTGCAGCATTTTCAAGTCGACAAAACAAGTGAACATGCAAGAATGGAATGGGTTCATCTGTTAGCACGAACTTATAAAAATTTGACTGGCCAGAGTGAGCCTGATGCCGTGGGCCCAGCGCATGTCAGACCCTGCCAGATCCACTTCCGTGCTTTGTCACATCACAAGGGAAACGAGGGATGCATTTTCTGCCGCAGACTCAAACTCCGATTCGGACTCAGAAGGGAGCCAGCGCAGCGCCCCGTCAGTACACAGCGAGAAGACGCTCCTGGAGAAGCTGGAGATCCTGACCGATCAGGGCTTGATCCAGGTGGTCAAGGTGTTCGTCGACTGGCTCCGGACCAACACCGACATCATCCTCATGTGTGCACAGGTAAATGTGGCGTCCATCTGTCCCACTTGGGCCAGCCCGCACCGACCCCCCCCCACACCCGTTTGTCCGCAGAGCTCCCAGAGCCTCTGGAACCGCCTGTCTGTGCTCCTCAACCTGCTGCCAGATGGAAACAAGATGCTCGAAGCCGGTGAGTCAGCGCCCACGGTCAAATGGAATAGACCCAGCGAGAGTCCTGCCCGTATTCGCCATCCACTTCGCCCTCTTCCCCCAAAAACCCAAGCCTACGTCTAGCGGGGCTTTTTCCTGGCCCAAACTGTGACATCGCGTGATGGCTATGCTCGGCAGAGGCCGACCTGAACCCGGACGTGGCGGAGCTGCTGGGCGGGTGCGAGCGTCCTGCCCTGCTCCAGACGCTGCTGCTGCCTGAGGACGTGGCACTGAGGCACCTGCCCGCCCTGGCCCTCGCCCACCGCCGCCTGGACTTTGCCCGCCGTGGCGCCTCCCTCAGCCCGCTGCAGGAGGTACCGCGACTCACACCTTCTTTTCGTAGACTCCTTTTACGGCGAGCCAGTCGACTGGTCGAGCTGTGCGCCCACGCCTTCGCTGTGTTTCATCAAAGTTTGCTCTCTCCCTTTTGCCTTCCAGTGCGTGGTGCGGGTGTGTTGCATTCGCAGTTTTGGCCACTTCCTCACCAGTCTCCAGGGCAACGTGCTTCACTTCAACCCGGAGGCGGGCATCTTCACCGGCGTCGGCCAGTCGCAAGCTGACGACCTCCTGCAGCAAGCCGAGGCCCAATTCCGAATGGTGAGACGCACTGGCGCGACATGCACATTTTTTTGTGCCCACCTCAAAGTCACGAAAACAATCGAGCAAGGTGTCCCGTCTGAGAGCTCCTCTGCCCTTTGTCATTTCAGGCCGAAGAGGAGGCGCGCAGAAATCGCCTGATGCGAGATATGGCTCAGCTCCGACTCCAGGTTTGAGCGCGGTACTTTTCTCTGTCTTGCTCTGGTTGTCTTGCGGGCACGGCACAATGAGGCTGTGCTGTGACAGTTGGAGGTGTCGCAGCTGGAGGGCAGCCTTCGGCAGCCCAAGGCGCAGTCGTCCATGTCACCCTACCTGGTCCCCGACGCAGCCGCCCTCTGCCAGCACCTGGGTCTCGTCCGACACCTGGCAGCCAGCGGCTGCTTCATCGTCATCATTCCTAGAACAGGTCGGCACGAGTTTGTATCTTGCAAACATCAAGCTAAAGTGGCTTTTGCCTCGTGCAGTGATCGACGGACTGGACCGCCTGAAGAAGGAAAATGCTGGCGCGCGAGACGGCATCCGCTTCCTGGAGTCTGAGTTTCGCAAAGGCAACAGGTGCGCCTCGCTTGAGTGCTCGCGAATGTTAAATGCAGAGGACAAATTTCACCACACCCAGATGTGTGTGTGACGATCATTGGGACTTTAACTTTTTATTTTTTTGTAAAAAGGGTGCTAACATCCAAAGCTTGCATCCAAATAGCACCATCTGGCAAACGAGAAGAACAAAGCCAGCAACGTGACTCAGTGCTCTTGTCCCCGTGCAGATACATCCGCTGCCAGAAGGAGGCGGGACGAAGTTTTGAAAGAGATAAGCTAAAACGGCAGGACCTCGATGCCTGGTATGTCCCGTGATTTATTTTCTCATTGGCCACTTTTGCAGTCGGCCGTCAAGTTGTCATGCGGCAACATGCATCAGAAAACTGAGCGAGCGCCTTTTCCTTCTTCCGCTAGGCATCTGTACAAGATGGTGGACAGCTGCCGCCAGCTCACCCTCTCGCAGAGCATCGACGACGACACGGCCGGCATGGTCACCATTCTCACCGGACATCTCGTGGAGCAGCTGTGCGCCCGCTCTGCTGCCATGAAGGTTGGGTGTCACCCAAACAGTCAAGTTGATGTTACACCACGTTGTCGTTGGGGCTTTATTTATTTATTTATTTATTTATTTATTTTGTGTGCACCTAGTCTGCCGTGCATGCAGCGACCTCAGCGGGCATGGAGCTGAAGAACATCGCTGACTTCTACCGACAGTGGAAAGAGATAGGCTGAGGGTCGACCACGCAAAGCGCCGCCCATGTCGGATCAATCACAACACTCGCTTCCTCTCTCGCTCTTGCTCTCCCTCTTTCTCTCTCTCTCTCACCCCCTGTCTTTCTCTCTCTCTCTCTGCCACTCTTTTTGCTCTGTGTGTATATGCATCTCCAGAATCAAATCTCAACATGAAGCCGGACGGATGGAAAGAGTTTAAGCTTATGAAGGGAGTTAAGAAGCCACTAAGAGGAAGACAGGCCCCGGAAGGCCTTCCCGAAACGGCCACGCGGGCAGCGATTTGGCGGAAGTGCCGAGACACCAAACTGAACTGGCTCGCTGGCTGGCGCTTGGCCTCCATCTCGCTGGGAGCGCACTCGAGTTGTTGGGAGAGAGACAAGATGCTCGCGCGCACACACAGACTTGAAGTCATTCGGTGTCTGCGGTTTCCCCTTCCGATTTCTTTGCAAGGCGAGCCACGCCCGTTTTTGCATTCAAGAGAGAGAGAAAAGTGCAAGCAAGGTGGCCACAAAATGCAGCCAGCAGCAGCGGCAGGCTGCCGCGGCCCCGGGAGACTCAAAAAAATGAGCGCTTGCAAGGGTTGTTGACGAGGTACACTTCTTGTCCTGTGTTTTCTTTTTTTTTTTTCTTTTTTTTTGTGATGTTACTTTTTGTGACGAGGATTTCAGGATGAAGTTGAAATGCACAAATTCCTTTTCAACAAGGACCCGAATAGGAAAATTTACAATGAAAGTACCAATAAATGTCCCAATTCAAAGCCAATCAGTAGAATTTGACATCAGGAGACGAAGGACCCCAAACGATTGAACATGAGCAGCGAGTGGGCGCGCTGCTCTTTAGTTGGAAAGACTAAAATCCAAAACAGAATTTTTTCACCACCTCTCAAAACGGTCAAAACAGTTTTAAATAGCTTTATTCCCACAGAATGGACTTTAAAGAGAAAACAAACATCTTTGCTTGATAAAATTAAAAATGCATGTGAAATTTTAAAAATGGTAAAATTTAGTTAACCTGTACAGGTTTTGCACTTCAGGTTCATCCTCAAATTACTAGTAGCCATTATTTTTTTATTTTTTTGTATTTTGTTTTTGGAGTCGTGTGTCGTGCGCTTGAGAAAAAGGAAACAACCCCATGATCAAGCTCATATGGGTTGTATTCTTGCACCCAAATAATTAATGGTGTTAATTGCGCTTTTTGATGTGTGAATGTCTAAGGGAAAGCCAGTTTATTTATCATAGTGTCACTTATTCAAAAAGAAAAGGAAAGAAAAAAACATGCAAGGTGTGCAGGCTCTAAGAGAAGTTGGAAATGTCTCTCGCCTACATGATGACGAACAAACGGCATCTATGTGTGAAAATGCATTCAACAATAAAAACAATCATTTAAATTTTTCATTTGGTCATCGCTCTTTGTTTATTACCTGACAAGTTAAAACTGATGACAATTATGATGCGTTAAGTTGTTCTCGGTTTGCCCAGAAGGGAGCGCGGCTCACCACACTACGACATGCGACTGTTGCATCTATGTATTGTCCTCTCGACTATTGTCTTCTCTCTCGCGCGCGTAGCTGGCAGCCAATCAGATGACAACTGGCGCGTGCATGTGTGCACGGGCGCGCGTGTGCCAGTCGGGCGGCGACTGGCACCGCTTTGTGCTTCCTTTGCGCGGGGCGAGTCGTGGGCACGCACTTGGCGCTGAGGAAGAAGGTGCTGTGATTCGAAGGAACTTTTACATTAGACGAGTCACAAGACGCTCACAGTTGACGTCCACTCAGAGGTCCTCGATAAATTACTATCTTCCATATTTATTTTGACTTGAGCGTTGAGCGGAAAAAAAACCCTTAAAATCTTAATCTCATTCAACAGCTGGACTTAAAAAAAACAGTATTCTACCTGAAGCGGAAGAAATGTTCTCTTGTTTTTCTGAAAGAAGTCAAACTTATTTTGCTTGGAACGTAATGAAATGTTACATTCAAGACTGAAATATTTCATGTTATAACGGAAAGTACGCTTCCATTTCACACGACTAACCCCCATGCTTTACTGCTGCTCATTTTGCACACGCTTTCGGAGTTACTTCCGCGCTCCATAGCCTTGACGTCATCGTACACATCCCCGGACAACGCAAACATGTCGAGGAATTCTAAGAAGACGTGCAAGCGCATGTCTTCGCTCTAGGAGGAAGGCGCGCGCACGCACGTGGCCCGTGTTGTTGTAGCCGCCCCCTCAACGGCGCCCCGCCCATTTTGTGACACGTGGGTAGCGAACGTGCTGCCCATTGGGCAATGTTGAGAGCGGGCGAGGCGAGGACGAGCCCAGCGACGGGACGCAAAGGGAGACAAACTGACAATGCACGCGAGACACGACATCAACGAGAGACACAAGAAGCGAGAATAATAACGAAACATTTTGAAAAATACCCCCCCCCCCCTCCAGTTGGTTCCTGTAGACAACCGTCACTCGCTGATGGCCGACAGTCGCGGTAAGTGGACGTGACACATGACGGAGGATGATTGGCTCCTGTCCTGTCATGCTGAGTCTTGTGTGGATTTTACCACTCCTTCGGTCTGTTCTGTTTTTGTTCCTTTGTTGAAAGCCGTCCAAACAACGAGGCGGTCAGGCCGGCTTGGGCTTCCGAGGCAAGTCCGAGCCGTGGGAAAGAGCCTTAAAATTGCGTGCCAAACTGAATACAATTAGACAACATAGTTCCAATTGTCACATTCTTGTAGCACAAAACTTTTCACACAAAGTTAGATCCACCTCCAAAGTTATGCAAATATAGATTTATACATTGTAACTTTACCGAAGTACCAGAACAAAGTTGCTACAATATGTTTGTTTCCAGGGACCACCATAATCACCGATTAATTTTTAACTTTTAGTCCCAAAACGATCATTTACTGTATCAAATATTAGGGCGACCTTCAAACATTTTCCCGAGTTGAAGTGACGATTTTCGACTGTCCCCTGGTTGGACATTGTTGGAGTGATTTCCAAACAGCTAATGCAATCTTAGTTAATTCAATTTGTTCTTTCTTAAACACGTCAAATACACAGGTCGTCAGTCATGTGTTTTTGCATGAAATACACCCTTCAAAGTGCTTGGTTAAAAATTGCAGCAACTCAGACATTTGGGCGGATATTCTCCAACTTTGGGTTAGTTGGCAAAGAAAAAAAAACCAATTGTTGGGTGTTTTGTAGGACAAAGTACGTTGTTGACCTTGTTTCCAAAGTTTATTTAATTTTAACCCAAATTTTAAGGGTGCACGCAAGACTTGAGAGCACTTTTTTTCCTCATCCTAATTTTGTAGTAAAATCGACAGTCATTTGAATACTTGCTGATGCTGTTTGACTTCAACTCCTTATGAAGACAAAAGGCGTGCAACAACTTAGATGTTTTGATGCCAAGAAGAGTCCCGGACGGTGGAAGCTGGAGTCAGCCGACCTTTGTGTCGCTCGTCTCTGCAATGAGCACAAGGCATTTGCCTAACGTGTCGCAACTTTCATGTGAGAAATGTCAACATGGGTCTGTGTAGGTTAGAAGGAGGAGGAACACCTTTGCGCAACCTTGCCTGAGTGGAGCCCTAAAGGGGAACTAGCTGTCTGCCGTCACCGCACAGACAAACAAACGCCCGCCTTCCCATTTAAATACTTTTCGTTGGCTCAGCATTCGACACTGAGCTCGAGAACTTTCCAGATGGCGGGAATCTCATTTGAAGGTAACAAAAACGACAACCGCCCAGAAGATACAAAGTATCGAAGACGCAAAGCTGATCACAAAAAGAAAAACAAAAGATTGACTCATAAATCTCGACTCTTGGGCGTACTGGCGACATTGTACAGCCATTTTTTACTATTTTGTCTGAATTAGTTTTATTTAAAAACTTGACAGCTTTTTTTCCTCTGCATTTTTTTTTCTTTTTATGAAAATATTAAACCTTTGATTGACTTTGGATTTTGATTGACATTTCAAAACCAATTTGATGATTTTGCATCAAAACATTTCAAACAGACTCCATTGGACATTCCAATTTGCGGTTGGCGGATTGGACATTTTGTGCGCGTGCTTATCAATGCGATGGCTTGTGCGTGCACACAAAGACCACTTTGTGTCCCACAACAGGGTCAGGACCGGAACCTGGACGAAGGGCGGCGGGGGTGGGGGGCTGTGAGCGGGAAAAAATGTCTATCGTTATCTGTTCTCATCTCTGTTCTATCACTCCACAGCACATTTATGGCTCAACCTATAACGGGTCGGGCAATACATTTTGCAAAGTTGGAAAGTGCAGGGCTTGCCGAGGGCTGGTGGCTCACGGCGACTTCTCCCTTGGTCGCAGTGTTGCCGGGCGCCTGGAGCCGAATCCGGGGCCCGCCGAGCCAGCAGCCCGCCGCCCAGTCCGATGCCGTCTGGCTGCTCATCGCCCGCCTGGGGGAGGTGCGTCGGCGGGGCTGGCCCGCCGCTGCCACTGCCGCCGCCGTGCTCGACGTCAAACTCCCGCCGGTCTTTGACGTCCATCAGGTGCCCCAGGTGAGCCGGAGGACAGCTGACGTGCTCGCAACGCCTGCAGCCATTTACGGTGAACTCGAGGTCCGGGGCATCCGTGACCGTGACGACGGCGTTTGCTTCTCAGGTGTTTCGCGAGGACGGCATTCTGTCCGGCTACCGCCACCCGCAGAGCTCGGCGCTGGACTGCCTGCTCAGCAGCTTCCGCATCAACAACGAGACGGTCAACATTTGGACGCACTTCCTGCCGACCTGGTGCCAGATGTTCCGATTTGCATCAAACTGCGGGCCGCCATTCCTGTTAACTGTCAATGTGCGTGTGTGTGTCAGGTACTTTGTGTGGAGGCTGGCCTCGCTGTGCTCCGACGTCAGTTTGGCAAGCGACAGCTACACGTGGCCGCTGCTGGCCTACATGCTGCCGGTGTGCGTGTACCCCTTCACCTCCTGCTGCGCGCACACCTTTAGCGCCATGTCGTCAGAGTGGTGCCACATCTGCTACTTTTTGGACTACGGCGCACTCAGCCTCTACAGCCTGGGTGAGTTCAGAGAATAAGTGGTCCGATTTAGAGGATGGGGAGAGAGAGCTGACGACCCCGTGCGGCTCTTTCAGGCAGCGCCATCTGCTACGGCTGCTATGCCATGCCCGACGGCTGGCTCAACGGGTGGCTGCATCGGCACTTTGTGGCCATCGCCGTGGGCAACAGCTTGTTCTGCACCGGTCTCTCCTGCTACTCACGGTCAGTGGACGCACACTTCTCTTTGCGCTTGTCACTTGACTCACATATTTACCGTACAAGTTGTTGCTTTTTGATAAAAGGGGCCAGATGGGTGGGGGAAGCGTGTGGTGCAGATGGGGACTATTGAAACTGCTGGAAAACAAGTCAAGCGGATGCGCTTGTGTGTGTGGTCCCCCGGCAGGTTGATGGAGGTGCGCTTCCCGCGGAGAAGCAAAGTTCTGCGCACTGCCGCCTTTGTGCTGCCTTTTGTCTTTGACAGTTTGCCTGTCTTCTACAGGGTGAGCCACTTCAACATAGACATGGTTCTATACGTTTGTCCTTAACATATTTGCTTGGTTGCTCTCCACGAGGCGGCAACTGCAAGCACTTTAGCAGCATTTTGTTTCCCTCACCACTCACTGGTCATCTTCGCGTCTCTCTCATTCACACCTGTGTCTGTGTGTACACATAGCTCCTCCTGTGCTGCGGGGGGCGCTGCAGTCCCAGCGAGGCTCTGCTCAGCCACTTGTACCAGGTGACCTTGGCCTTCCTCACGTGCTTCCTGTTTGCCTCGCACTTGCCCGAGAGATTGGCGCCGGGACGCTTCGACTACTTTGGTACGTCTCGCGTCACGACATCGACTTTCTGTTTGATTGACACAATGACGCTCGAGTGCGTAATTTGCATCTTCTGAACGTTCTCCAACGTGTGCAGGCCACAGCCATCAGCTCTTCCACGTGTGCGCCGTGCTGGCAACGCACTTCCAGATGGAGGCGGTGTTGTGCGACATGACATCGCGGCGGGCGCGGCTGGAGGCGGCGGGGACTGCGCCTTCTCTGCCCGGCACGGCCGGCGTGCTGGCGCTCGGCCTGGCCCTCAACTTGGCCGTCATCGCCCTCTTCAGCGCGCCATTGCTCAGGCGACGGCAAGGACTAAGACACTCTGTGGCCACTAGGTAGTGCATTAAGCAAGTTAAAACATTTTTTTAAAAAGTGAGAGATTTTAACATAAGTTACATATTTGTACATGACAAGTGACATGTTTTAATGAGTTAAGTTTCACATGACATGTTGAATATTCCCGTTTTAACCAAAGTTTCAGATTATTTAATGAGTCAGCATGAAATTCATCAAACATAAAAATGTTCATGCTTCAGTGTAAACTTAATTACATTATAAATAACTTGATCTTGAACTATTTTTTTCTGTTGTGGCAGATGCTTTTGCAAAGAGTCTGATGTTTTATATAGAAACATTTTTTGCAAAAATGCACTCTAATATTTAGTGCCAATATTCCTGACTGGATCACTGTTACCTGTTTGTGTTGTTCCGTCTTTGTGTCATTAATACGAATATTAATAGTGGGATGTTTTGACTGGAAAGAACCAGGTGTTTTTTAACGTTTTATATGCTCAGAAAAAAAATGAATGTATGAATAAATACTTGTGTGCTGTGTACACTGTCAGTGACTCACTCGATTTGTGAAATAAATTAAAAAATATATATTTTAATTAAAAAAGAAAAACAAGTCAAATGGACTCCGAGTTAGGCTGAAGGCTGTGGTGTTAAGCGTGACCAATAGAGGGGGGACGAGTACAACAAAACATTCCCTACGGAGCACGAAACCTCCGTACTTTTTTGTTAGGCCGCCATATGATAAAAACAAATTGACCCGAGATATTCGAAGTGCGATCATTTTATGACAAATGAGTCCGGAGTGCACGTTTCTTAAAAGGAATTGCGCTTCCAACCCGGAAAACCTGGAATGCTAATGGAAATTTAAAACGCATTTTCCATTTAAGAAAAGTTGTTAAAAAAATAACTTATGGTTTCCCATAACATAACTTAGCAATTTTGCGTGGGCAAAACACGGAAGTGCAACGTCACGTGAAAGGTCGCGCGCACGTTCAAGGCCGGCACCAATGTGGGAGGTGTGCCGTCATTTTGCCAATAAATAAAATAAAGTCAGAATTCTGAGTTTAAAGTCAGAAATTGGGAATTCTGACTTTAAAGTCAGAATTCTGACTTTATTCTCAGAATTCTGACTTTAAAGTGGGAATTCTGACTTTAAAGTCAGAATTCTGACAATAAAGTCAGAATTCTGAGAAAAAAGTCAGAATCCTGTCACCCCTCGTTTTTTTTTTTCTTCACTGGCCCTAATCCTCTTCCGTAGAACATGCTACAACAAGTCAGCAGCAAGACATTTATTTGGGCACCTACCCGGAGGCTCCAAACGCACCGCCCACAAATATCCGGGTGAGTAAAAGCACGACTCACAATCCGAACAAACAAAACGTCTTAATCTGACGTTGGTCCAGTGCAGCGCACACCAGTGTGAATGTATGTGAAACGAACGTTTACTGGCCCAATGTTGGCCCAAATGAGCCCTGTGACAAATTCATAGTCAAGTACATCCAAAGTCAAACCTTTATGCAATGAAAATGTTTTCATTTCATCCCCAAATCATTGCTTCCATCTGACTGGAGCTCTTCCAAGGCCACATTGAAGGAGTAAGCCAAGGGTGCTTTTTCTTGTTGTGAGAGACTTTTTTTCGATTAAAGTAAAAGTTCAGTGATTCAATCATAGTGACCAATTGATTAATTTTTTTTTTCTTCTCTCAATCAACTTTATTGTGATGTGAGAGCACGCAGCATTGACATGGATAGTTTGTCATACAATCTGAATGCATCTCCCTTCACTATTTACACTTTGTACAACTTTGGGGCCTCCATTTAGGTGAATACATCAACACCACACCTCTAATAAAAACGGCAATGACGGTTGCAAGTTCTATAAAATAGCCACAAATCCTCTGCAGTTGAGTAAATAGACAATTGCGCACGGACAGGAACAGCTGAATTGTAGTCAAGTTTGGTGGGCTAATATTTCCCTTCCAAAGTGACCAAACAAATGCACATTTGGATAATATTGGGAAAAAAAATCCATGAGACACAAAGCTGGTTATACACACGCATACACAAATCATTATGGTGACCATCGTCATCTACTGAAGTTTGCTTGAAAAGCACAAATTTGACTCAGTTCTCCTGTTCTCCGTCAACAACCCGCAGTTCCACCCACAGCCTGCAGGGGCGCTAAACACAACAGGACACACTGTTAAGAGGAGAAGCTCCTTTCTCCCGTATGGACGATATCCTGCTACTAGTACGAGTAGAACTGTCTTACGAGTACCATATTATTATTCTTCTTATTATTATTATGATGATTATTATTATTATTATTATTGTTATTATTGATGACTGCCTTAAAACATTTCTGCACACGTTACTAGCGAGGCAAAATTGTACACTGGTCGACAATTACATGCTACTAGTTCTGCTAGTAGTTCTGTAAAACTTTACGAGGTAACTACTGGTACCACGCGGTTCTCAACAAAAGAACAGTTTTGCCTAACTGGCAAAGGGAGACTGTTCTCCCCCTGAGTTTTTTTTGTTTACTAGTGAGGACAGAGTGCATGAATCTTAAGATGGATGTCAAGTACTCTAAATGGAATTAAATGGAATCTTTCTTTTTTCTAATCGTCATTGAATGGTTGGGCCGAGCTGCCTTACTGGTGAGGACAAAGACAACGTGGTTTGTGGCGAAGAGCGTCTAAGCGAGGATGTGCAGGTAGACGGGCGGGTTCTTGACCAGGGCGAGGAGTTGTGCGTGGATGTCCTTGATGAGCGTCCTCTGCTGAGGTTCTCGCTGCCAGCAGCCGCGCATCAGCAGGTAAACTTGTTTGGGGCAGGTACGGGGACGCTCCAGCTCGCGGCCCTGCGTGATGCACTCAATGGCCTGCGGGGGGGCAGAGCAGCGCAATGCGGACGTTAGCTTGCCCAGCAGCTTTTTTTTAAATTTAACCCACAATTTGAAAAGCTAATGCGAGGCCTTGGATCTTGTTTGTTTGAGCTCCCCACACACTCCCGTCCAGATCGCCACCAAACGACTCGACACGGAGCAGATTAAGCCGACGAATGCTGCCGAGACGCGAGGTGATCAGATTAGGAGGGAATGCGATCCGGTCTGCTCTTGAAAGGCGAGACGCCGGACTACTCCGCTCCACTCCGCTATTATTGATTGGACTTAAAACGAGACTCAAGTGAGCCTCAAATCGTCACGCCGATGATTTGCGGCTTGAGCTTCACGTTCGATATTCCAATGTTGGGCAATCGCTTCCAAACAGTGCGCAGACTGTTCTTCAGATTTCCAACATTGATCAGATTACCACTGTTAGAAAAAGTCTCGAGGTTTCAGGGTTACCAAATTTGAGATTGTGGCGTCGAGTTTCAGTGTCGAGCAGAAAATCTAAAGTTCATCTGGGGAGAATCTCAAAGAAGCTACTTGAAAAGTGCAAATGTCTTCCGGTGCTCATTTGTCTGATTTTTTTCCTCCATGAAATTGGGCAATTTTCCAAAACACGGCCTTTTTTCTTTTTTTGTTTTTTCTTTTTGGAGTTGCCAAGCGCAGCGCCCACCTCACTGTTGGACAGCTGGTACCAGGGCTGTTTGCCGTAGGTGAAGATCTCCCAGAGGACCACGCCGAAGCTCCAGATGTCGCTCTCTGTGGTGAACTTCCTGTACATGATGCTCTCAGGTGGCATCCATCGGATTGGCAGCATGGTGCGGCCCCCCACCTAAAAATTCCAACAAATAAGCCGTGGCGATCAATTTATATGCTGCCGTCTTGTAGTATCGCTTTGGTCCTCTGGGGGTGATGATTGGAGTTTAGGATTGTAGTCACCTCCACCCCAAGAAACCAAGCCCAACTTCTATTGTGCTTTGGGGATCTAAAATGTGCCATATCACCCAATTCACACCCCAAATCCAAACGATGGCAACTCCCGAGCAAAGGCGTAGGTCGGACTCACCCGATAGTAATCGGTGCTGTAGATGTCCCGCGACATGCCGAAGTCTCCGATCTTGACCACCAGGCCTTCTCCCACCAGGCAGTTGCGCGTGGCCAGGTCTCGGTGGACAAAGTGCAGCGAGGCCAAGTAGAGCATCCCTGAGGCGATCTGGGCTGCGATATGCAGCATCTGGGGCACGGTCAGCTCGCCCTGCGCCACCGTCTTGGACTCCTCCAGGATCCGAGCGTCGGGGCCGTGAGCTCTGCGGGACATTGTCAACCACATTTTGGCGGTGGTGCACCGGTGCGCTACTCGACACCCACGCTTGGCCCTCTCGCCGCGAGCCGATTAGTTTAGCGGGCAGGTGGTTGGGTGGGAAAGCAGCTGCAGGGCCCAAATGTGATTTTGGGTGTGCAGGTGTTTTTTTTTTTGGTTTTTTTTTTGGTACAATATGTGCGTCTCCGAGACACTCAAACAAAAATGACATTGCTTCGTTTCTGGGTCTTGGCAGCACAAAGACTTCGTGCAAAGCCCGGAGCTCTTTTTGTCTTTGTGATTTTGTGATCAAACACAAAAGCAAAGACATCCTGAAGAGGCCTGCTAAGTAATAATTGCAGTTATTAAGGAGATGAGAAATCATTTTGGCGTGCGCTCGATTCCTCTTAACATGTTTGATGGAAATTCATGAAAGGCCAGCAAAGAAATGAAAGCAAACAACATAATTAGGCTCACAAATGGAAAAAACAAATCAATAAGGGCCGAACAGATTTGAGGCCTAATTTAGTATATTTTTTGGACGTTTTATTGCTATAGCTAAATTGATATTGCGTGTTTGCGAGCATTTTCACATACCGGAGGAAGCGGTTAAGGTCGCCGTGCCGCATGTACTCGAAGACCATGGCGAGCGGCTCGCCGTCGGTGCACACGCCGTAGAAGCGTACAATGTGCTGATGCTGCAGCACCGTCAGGAGCTCCGCCTCCCTCTGGAAGTCCTGCCGCGTCGACTCGTTGGCGTCCTTCAGGGTCTGATGCCAAACCAATGGGTTGTAGAGTTGTGGTACCAACGTGATCAGGCAGAAAAACTCCCTGAGTCGCTCACCTTGATGGCCACCAACATCCTGTCGCTGTCGGGGCTCAGGTTGGCGCACTCGGCCAGGTAGACTTTGCCGAAAGCGCCTTCGCCCAGCTCCCACTTCAACACGATGTCGGCACGCTTGATGTGCTGGACGCCTGGTGGGAGGGGGCGGGGTGCAATCAATGAAAAAGAACCAGCCGCACTTTTTGAACGGAAGCAAGGCGACTTACACATGTCTTTGTCTTTGACGATGCCGCAGAAGTACTGCGGGTTCTCCACGAAGCTGGAGAGGCCTGAGTCTTCGTCCGAGGAAGGAGGGCTGCTTCCCAAGTTCATGAAGCGCAGCGACACGGCCAGCTCATCTTCGGCCCCCAGCACGGACGAGCCTGACATGGAGGACCAGGTACAAATCTTTTTTTTTTTTGGGTCATTGTGTCAACTCAAATGTGTATCATATATAATTGAGGAAATCTTTATTCTTTTTTCTTTTCAATCGTGGTGCCTTTTTGGCATTTATAGAGTTGCAACATTTTGCGTGTGAAAGCGGCAAACATTGTACCAGGCCAAATACATACAATGTATAATTTTTTTTTTTTTTACCGTTACTTTGATCAGTACCTATTCTCGGACTCGTGTCGTTGAGTGCGAGTACTTTTGCCACCCAAGCTTTGGTGATTGCGCCAAGGGCAACGCGTAGCAATTGCGCATCAATTTGCGAGAAAGCCGGCGTTTTGTTGGCGCGCCACAAATAATGGATGTGATCAGCGCGGCAATCAGGACACCATTGAAGCAAAAACGACGTCACGTGGAGCCCGTAAAAGGCCCGAGGAGCCCAACCTAAATAGTCCCGGCACACGGCCTCCGGGGTCCAACGTGCTTGGAAATGGAATAAACAAAAGCCAGCCGAGACGGACGGACGAACGGACAGAGGGATGGAACCACGGATGCTCCACTTAGGCAATCACAGCCACTTAGGAGCAAAGTGTAAATGTACGAGTGAGGGTTGGGCCGTCTGGCCGCGCGTCTGTCCATCTATCCATCCATCATCTTTAATGGCACCGCACGGCTGTGGCCAAGGGAGCTTTTCTGCTCTCTCTTACGGTAATTAAGGCACTTTGGGCCGCCCGCGCAAACATGCACTAATGTTACAGCTCGGCAGCCATATTTTGACACAGTCCCGCCACCAGCCTTTGCCTGCAATCTAAAAAAAACTATTTGAGCTATATTTTAAAGTTGCCCAAAGCTTTTCCCCCTGTCAACTTACGGTGAATACCAAATTTGGAGTTGTGGCCGCATTTGTTGATGACCAAGGCAGTTACCAGCAGGAAGACGCATGCAAACGCGGCCAGGCCCACCGCCACCGATACCTGGGGGGGAAGAACACAGTCAAATGAAGAGAAGGAATTTTTTATGCCATCACTATCGGGAATGTCATAACGGACCACAAAGACTCGACTCTCCAGGTTCTCTGTGACGTCCATGACAGATTTGTTGGTGGGAACTGGATCCAAGTTGTTGACTTGCATGTGGGAAAGAAACACAAATGAGAGGACAAAAGTGGACAGCAAAATGTCAACGTTTTGGAACCTACCGGGAATGATGCCCTCGGGGTCAAAGAGTCCAAAAGGGTTGTCCATGAACTTGCCGATGGCGGTGGCCTGGTCCCGGCCCAGCTTGTTCTCCACCAGCAGCGTGTAGCGGCCGTTGTTGATGTGCGTGGGCTTGTCAAGCGACAGGCAGCCGTGCTTCTTGGACCCGTCGCCCGAGTCCGGGATGAACTGCGTGTAGGTGAAGGCCGTCTCCTTGAGCTCGGCGCCTTCGTACAGCCAGCTGATGTTGGCCTCCGGGTTGCCGTCCACCACAAACGAGAAGCACCAGTGGTGCAATTGGACCGCGTCGCTCAGGTTCAGGATCTTGGCCGGGACTGGCGGGCGGAATGGAGGCAAAAAAAGTTCTGATCAGAATCCTGGGTTAGGAGTAGAGTCCAAACGTTGATTGCCATTGTGTGAGCGTTTGCCGATTGTGCACTTCTGCCGTTTCCACGAATCGATGTTGTCCACCCGTGTTTTCAGACGCACGCTGACCCCGACATGAATAATGAAGCCCGGTCAACGTGCGGATCTGCAAACCACAAACGCGCACCGTGGACCTTACAGGAAATGGTCCGAGGAGATACTCGTGAGACCCCCGTCCCGCCCAGCTCGCAAAAGTGCTGAATTTGTTCCCGTGAGTCATCGCTACAACCGGAAATGCACTGCAGTGGTGAAGGGGGGGGGGGGGGGGGGTATTTATGGGGGGTCGCAATCACATTTTTGAAAAGATGATTTGGGATTGTGTGGGTCTTGCAAGATCCATTGATCTGAATCGGAATTTGTACCGGGTCTTTTTTTTTTTTTCTTTTGTTACTACGCCGTTTCTGCCCTTAGCCAAAGGTTGATGGCACCATTTGCATGTGTCAGTCACCTGCTGGCCTGGAAGACGTGCAAACTTTAAAAGCAGTGTTTAAGGAAGCAGGAGGGGGAAAAAAACTGCGGGAGAGCCGGCCAAGTGCAGCCAATCAATGGCCGGGAGCAGTAAACACCCACGTTAGTGTAATTAAGGGAAATTAAAGGGCCGGCGCTGAACAAGCGTCCACTGAGGGGGCCGCGTTGATGGATCGCTGCCGTTTTGCCGCCTGCCAATCACGGACAGATCAAGAGCGCCTGTGTGTGTGTGTGTGTGTTTTTTCTTTCCGGAGTGGGAGGCAAGAGTCCATTAAGGGCGAGGCTCAAATTGGATCTGAGCGCAGTTAGCAGAGATTTTTTTTTTTGCGCGTGTGTGTCTTCCCTCCTCGAGGACGGTTATCTGTCCCTGGGTGCCTTGGGCCCCTCACGTGCTCCTTTTAGCTTTCTGGTGCGGAGATCCGACACCGCAGTCATGCGGCAGCTCGAAGCGACAGCCTCCTCTCGACTCCTTTGTGCAAACGACGCTTGCGAGTTTGGCCTCCTTACACTCAATGTCCAGCTGCACCACATCCTCGCCGGGCCCGGCCTGGTTCTCCGCCTCGCAGGTCAGGTTGTGCAGGTTGTCGCTGGAAGAAATGTTGGTCAGGTACAGGACCACCTCCAGCGTAGAGCCCCAAATTCTCTCCTGACGCACACACAAAATTGAGCAGATAAATAAATAAATAAAATACATCAAATAAATACATGAATCCGTGGCTCAATAGTGAAAGGTAGCGAGGAATTGACACAACCCCTTAAAAATGTCAATTTCCAAAATATAAAAGCCAATTTAAACCACAAAATAGGACCTCGAAACTGTCTATGTCAAACATCTTGAATTATCACCCATGGGGAAAAAAAATCTAGAATTTGGCTTGGCTGAAAAAAAATCTTTAAATACAGACAAATTAAATAGCCCAAACTTGGTCTGTTTTTTTTCTTGTTTTAGATCTGCTCATTGAAAATGGAAAGAACAAACGATAGTGTGATAAGAGGTGCTCGAGCACCTCTTTCTTTGCATCCATGTTGTTACTTCAGGCAAGTACGTGCACGTGTATTTGTTACCTGGGGAACAAAGTGCGAGCGGAGAGCGTGCGTGCGCCACTTGACTTGCGGGGTGGGACTTCCTGTCACGTGACACTCAAAGGTGAGGTTGCCCCCCTCCTGCACCTTGTTGTTGGAGGGCAGAATGGTGACCTCCGGCAGACCTGAGAACAGCCCACAGTCCGCTAAGAATTCTCCAGGCTTTGTTTCCTGGCAACAAGATCATCTCAAAGAACTGCCTGGGTTTTTATTTTTATTTTTTTAAAATAAAATACACTCCCGTGCCATCTTACTCAACAGAAAAAGAAATCCAGTCCATAGTCAATCGATAATACTCCCAGAAAAAAAAGATGTCCAAATTTGGCCTCAAGACTCTACTCACTGCAGTTGACCAAGACAAGCGAGGCGAGCGGCACTTGGCGTCCGGCGGCCCAACACGTCAGCGGCTGGTCATCCGTGTCACCGCGCTCACCACGCTGCCAGCGCTGCAACCAGTGGAGCTCGCACGAGCAGGCCAGAGGGTTGTCCTGCAGAACCCTGAATAGAAAAGCACCTAGTCACGCGCCTTCTCAGAGAACTTTGCCACGTGCTTTTCCATAACCATGAGATGATGTGATGTTTGAAGGACTCACAGGTTGAGCAAGGGAAGGAAATGAAAGACCCGCCAGGAAATGTGCTCCAGAGAATTGGACGCCAGGTTCCTAGAACAAACAAACAAGTAATTTCGGAAGGCTCCTTTTTGAGTCATCCTCGTCCCGAATTGTCACAATACTGATTTGACATTTTTTCTTTCGTATTGATTTGTTGTCTTATTTTGTCTTTATTCTAATGCCATTTCTTTCCATGTTTGTCTGTATTTGTCTATTTTCCCTTTTTTTATATATTTTTTACGTTTGTCAATTGTTTTCAGTGTATTTTTTCATCTAATATGTCATCTATCATTTATTTCGTACTTCTTTGTATTTCAAATGCATCACATTTTGTTTGACTCTCCTGTATGTTTGTTTTTTGTTTGCAATTTTCCAAATGTTTACTTTTGTCTGCTTTTTTTCCGAAATGTGAATTGTTAATTTATTGTGTGAGGATTTTTATTCAATATTTTTTTAAGTTACAAATCTGTCTTCTATTTTTCTCTTCTCAGTTTGTAGTGATTTTTGTTTGATCTAATTTTGACACCTTTTCAATGTTTGTTTTGGCTTTAATGTTTTGACATGCGCCAGTTTCACGAGCAAATAAATGCCTGGTGATTCTTTTCTCAGACAAATGCGACAATAAAATGAGGCTATTTTCTTGAATCCAGAAGTTGTCTCATATTTTTTTTCCATCTTTAGGCACAATCTCAGCCTCCCCCCGACCACCACCCAATTCCTATTCCCCCCTCCCACCACCACCACCAGTGGAATTATTGATTAAGTGATAATGGAGCCTGAGTGCAGTGTATTTATTATGCATCGGTTGTCAATAATCCGCCAAAGTGAGCGAGTAAAAGGTGACTGGCGGACGTCGTCTCTACTTTTCCCCGTGCTCGCTGCTGCCGCTTATCATCCGAACGCCAAAGTTTAAGCACACCAAACACAGAGGGACAGAAAAAAAAAAAAAGTGTCTCCCCTCACTCACATCTGTCACCTGCGACAAAACAAAACCAAATCAATGCGCAAGAAGCAGCCGGAGTCGTCTCATTGCAACGGAGGTCAAGTTTCACGCACAATTTCTTGGGCAAGAAAATGTAATAAGAGCGCAACAAACGATGTCCAAAGACATTTCGCTGGAAATTTGATACAGCTTCAAAAAGCTTTGCATTAATTAGATTGGAATATTTTGTATAGGCTTTTATTGATTTTGTGTCTGCACTATTTTTGTAGTTTATGTGTAATTAAGCGTTCGGTTTATTTTTATTTTTAAATAGTTCTCAACCTGGTTATTTCAGCCTCTCAACAGAATTTTTTTTTTCCTCAGATTTCTTGAGTCCTTCATGGAAGCAAACGTGCACATTGATACAGAGCGCTATGCTAAAACGCTAATACGCTTAAATTGTGCGTACAGGATGTAGCGGTGGATTTTCAAACTTGACCCGAAACGGCGGCGGCGGCGGCAATAGAAAGTGAAGCCGAGGTTTCCACCTCATTCCGCCCGCCAACCAATAACAGCCGTAGCAACGCTTTCATCGGATGCGGCCGCGCGCTCACCGCTAACACGAGGGCCACGTGAGCCACACTTACACATACTGCAGCTTCAGATTGTGGCGGAAGGCGTCGGCGGCGATGTGTCTCAGCTTGCACGACGTCACCGTGCTGTGGGAAAACAATGACGGCCAGTTCAAGAAGCATCATTGGAAGTCAAAAATAACATTAACATCAAAATCGCCTGGGAACTGAAACTGAACTTTCAGAAATATGCAACTCGATGTCAAATATCTTATTGCTGTCGTGACGGAGAAGTTCCCCATTTATCTGGAACTAGTTGGAGTGTTCTGTTGGAGCTTCATAGTAGTTGCTTTGTGTTTGTTGTTGTTGTTGAGAGCTCGGTTGTTGCCGAACGCCTCGTCCACATAGTGTAGGATGGAAGAAGCCCGGAAGATTCCGTACGGAACTCTTCAGGGAATCTATCTGACAGCTATCAGAAGTCGTAATGCCGCAAGTGGGAAATATCGACTGGCGCGGCGGCGTTCCGGGCAAAGGCAAATAAACAAAATGCTGCCCGTCGCGCTTGTTGTTGCTTTTGTATCACAACTTTCACCTTTGGCCCGCAAAGTGCGTTTTATTTGTTTCATATAAAAAAAAAATAATAATTAGTGCAAAAAAAGTCACTATCTTTCAAGAATAACATTGTATTTTTTTTTCCAAGAGCACCCCCAACCACCTGAAAAGCACGCCAAGCAACTCTGTCCTTCATCCTCGGAACTCGTCTGAATCATTCTGCACTGATGACATCATCTATTGAGCGCCAAAGTAGTAAGAAGAAGCGTGGCGGGCCTACTCACAGGTTTTTCAGCTCTTTGTAGTTCATCAGCTCGACTTGCGTGATGTTTTCCAGGCCTGCCTGGTTCTCGATGTAGCTGCAAATAAAGAGCGACTTGAGTTCAAAATGGCCGCCCGCTCGCCTTCACCAGAACTTTGAGGGATGTTCTTGCTGCTACTGCTAACGGTTTTCAGTGAGAAATATAAACACTGCTGACACTTGCGGCCAATATTGAAATCACAATTAGAATTCCGATCTTCACGCCACCCTACAATATCAACAAAAGCCCGGAAAGCTTGACATCTCCGTCTCAGAGCGTTGCGACTTATTTTCAGCGTCGGCTGTGTCGGGACGGTCCGGTGAGACACAAAAGACAAAAACGATGCAGACAAATGCCCGCAGTGCGTGGCATCGTTTCAAACCGCTCGCAGCAGCGGGCCAAGCGTCTCTCGGTGTGTGCGTGTGCGCGAGCGTTCCTCTTTGATGGGCCCACGCGGCCGTAATGTGATTAGAGGGGCAGGTGGGCCCAGGAACGCCCGTCGCCTTTACTTATTGGATTGAGCCAATTGGGTTGTATATCATCTATTGTTCCCGGGGGAGGGCGGCTGCGCATTGACTGGCAATTCACAAAATTGAATTTATAACTCTGCGTATGATGAATCTCGGCCCGCTGTTAATGGCCGCTCCTTTTTGTTCCGCACATGATATAGCGGCCGCCGTTGTTTTAGAAAATGCACGCTTATCGATTTGCAGAGCCGAGCGTGCGTTTGCGGGGGGGTAAGATGGCCGTGGGTGGCTGGCGTTGACGCCGATGATGGACGTGTGAGTAATGCACTCCGTCTGCTCCAGAAAAGTTCTTAACAATTGCTTGGCCACTTAATTGCACCCGACAAAGGCAAAAAAACAGCGTGGCGTTGCCGAGAGCGACATTTACAGCGAGAGGCGCTGCTTTCAGAACAATATAGTCGTGCGGGCCTCCCGCAATCACTCAAGTACACCTCAAAGATTCAAAAATAAAAGAAAAAAACTCCTGTTGAGTTCAAAGCAAGATACATTTTTCATAAACTGTCTACTTGGCTCCACAGAAGTCTTAATCTTACAAAATAATGTCAGAAAAAAAGACTCCATCTCACAACAATGAAGTAGTTTGAGGAGAAATTTGTATTTTAGATTATTTTCCAATGGTTATTTCCTCTTAAGCAACTTCTGACATCATTCCCTCGCGGCACCATATGAAACTGAAACGAATGGACTCCAATCAAAGAGCTCCGCTGCAAAACCTTCTTGAATGCGTTCACAGCCCATCTAGCGAAATACATGAGAAAACATTTTTGTTGTTGATTGGAAAACTGTGGCAGTCTTACAAAAACAAATTTGTGGGGATTAAAATGGTACGCTAGGACAATTAATCATTCGGATGAATATTGTCTTTTTGGAATATGAACGAAGCATTCCAATCCACCTGTTTTTACCCCTGAGGGGGGCGGCCATTTTGCCGCATGCCGCTGATAAAACATGACGTCACAGTTGCGACCAATCACGGCTCACCTTTGTCGTGTGATGTCCGCAAACTAACTTGACTCCCCTTGGTTAAAAGTCTTTGGAGAAAAGGCGGAATTTGGAACGAGAAAAAGTTTGCGGGCGGCTCGGTGGCGCACTGGGTAGCACGTTCGCCTCACAGTTAGGAGGGTGCGGGTTCGATTCCACCTCCGGCCCTCCCTGTGTGGAGTTTGCATGTTCTCCCCGGGCCCGCGTGGGTTTTCTCCGGGCGCTCCGGTTTCCTCCCACATTCCAAAAATATGCTTGGTAGGCCGATTGAAGACTCCAAATTGTCCCTAGGTGTGAGTGTGAGTGTGAATGGTTGTCTGTCTCTGTGTGCCCTGCGATTGGCTGGCAACCGGTTCAGGGTGTCCCCCGCCTACTGCCCGATGATGGCTGGGATAGGCTCCAGCACGCCCGCGACCCCCGTGGGGACTAAGCGGTTCAGAAAATGGATGGATGGATGGATGGAAAAAGTTTGCGTAGCTTGAAGCCAGAAAAGCGCTCAACAAGTCTGAGCCCCGTTCAGCATTTCAGCACTGTCACCGTTCTGAACATTAGAACTCAAGAGCCTCATTCCAAATCCTCCAGACACTTTGAAGACAACGAAACATTCTGCCGTTGTGCCAAAACAAACACTTTTATGTATTTGATGATCAAATGGATGTTATGATCAGAGTGTCCCAATCAAGAGAAGTTAGAAGCACGTTTTAAGGCTTGAGGGAGGATGGCGCTGCTTAACTCCAGATCTCGGACTTGACGTCAAACCTTTCAACTCCAGAACCCGACACACACTCTGACCAAAAGGCGACTAGAACCAAACCAGTTGGATGTAGAAGCCAAAAGTGCCGCTACCCAAGTGGGAATACTCACATCTCCGTCACGTTCTCGCTCTCTTGTGGCCCCAGAGCGGGGACACCTGCGATCCCGTCAGGCTCCAGGCACTGCAGCACGGCGAAAGAGCAACGGCAAGCTGACGGGCATCCTTGCAGGCTCGGCGCCGGCGCCAGGCTCAAGAGCAGGGGCAACGCCAGCGCCAGAAACGCTGCACCCTTTGCCATGGCCATCCTGCCAAGGGAGGCGCGGGGCTCTTCTCGCACCTCTGGTCAGCAAAGATGAGCGCTCGTGAGCCCAGATCCTGGCTGGTCGCCGTCCGGCGCGGAGGCGCGGTTGTACTGAGCAGCGGGAGGAGCCGGCCAGGCAGGGCAGGGCGAGGCGAGGCAAAGCGAGGCGAGGGCCCTCTGGGGACATGCCGGGGGTGGTGGCAGTGGTGGTGGGCTTGTGTCTCTCTCTTTCTCCCTCTGTTTCTTTCTCCGTCCCATGTGAGGAAGGGAGGGGCAAGAGTCACCAGACACCTTAGAAAGTAAGAGGGTGGGATTTGGTTGATGATGATCAGTAGATGATCGGGCAGACCTAAAAACAAATTTTCTTGCCTTGGAGCTCCTCACCAAACGTGAACACACATGAGGTGGGGGTTTGAGTTTCAAATATTCTCTTAGCAATAGATGCTGATGCGACAGATGGCTGTTGCATATTTGTTGGTGTGCGCTCCAGATCTTATCCATCGGGGTTGGCTCGAGAGTCTCGAGCTCCACCTCCAGATGGGATCAAACAGGTGGAGCATGTAGCAGAACCATCTCGTGGCTCAAAGGTTGGCTCCATAAGCGGCGCTGGCTTCTACCCCGGGGACAAATGCGTTGGCCCTCCAAGTGAGGTCGCCGCACCACAATTACTCGGCTTGTGCTGAAAAGCTTTTTTTTTTGCTGCTGTCATCAGGATTATCTGCTGCCTTAATTACTCTTCCTTTTACATGCTCTTCTTCTTATACTTTTCTCAGGCTTAGCTCAGCAAAATGCTGCGGGCCAATGTGCTTATTCACAGGAAAAGTGTTGCGAGCACGACCGGGATGAAGCCCACTCCAATGAAAAAGCTATTAATTTGGGGAACCCATCTTGATAAAACAGTTCAAGGAGCTGAATGGCAAATTGCCAACAGGTGTTTTGATCCTCCGAACTTGCCCTGCTTGGCTCTCAAAGTATCTTTTGCAATTGAAAATGCAGAGATCATTTCCTAGCGCACCTTCCAAAACTTCTTCTGCAGATGACAATGCAATCACTCTCTTAGAAATCCTCCTCCACCTGTCATTTCTCCACATTTGAAAACTCGACTCGCAGAATTTCAAAACAAATTTAGAAGCTCAGCCAAATTTCCAACAAGATTCTGAAATGGATACAGGTTTCGGTCTATTTTGGTGCAATTTGGGTTCATCTTGAAACTTTACCCCAAAGACCAAGATCCCAAACTCATTGGCGCACTTGACTTTAGAGGCGGACAATTGCAGGCAAAAGATTTTTTTGTCAAGCCTAACAACTCGTTAGCGTTGCGTTCGATTGCCATGGAGGTGGGCGCGAGCGGGGGCTTGTTGTTTAACGACAAGGAAATCCGTCCGATAACGCGGGTGGAGTCGACGACACCACAATGCGTGCGTCTGTTTCCTGCCGAGTGGCGTATTTATCTGCGCGCTGACAGCGGGAGATTGATTGAAAACCAAGTGTGGTCATTAAGCCCCCCCTCCCCCTGCCATCCATCACCGTCGTGCATAAAAACACTAATTTGCTTAAATAGGCCAGGAAAAAGGAGGCGGCCTTTATCTGTTTCCAGCGAACTTGCTGATTAGTACCAAGTTACGTGGACAATAGATCATCCACCAAACTTGATTTGGATTTTCAAGCACCGTAGCCAAACACCCATACAATTCAGTCTGCCCCCTGCTGGCGAAAGAGTTGCCGGCGACGCCGCGTGACCCTGCTTATGTTGGGGCCAGGCCAGCGCATGTCGGCCAGGGCCGCTTATCAGATGAGCTCTAGTACGACAAGCTGGTGCAACGAGAGCCACGGCGATCCACCTTATCTGCACATCTTGACATGGACAACAACACAGACCCCCCCCCTCTTCAAGGCCTCACCCCTGTGCAATCTTTTCTCCTCATCGAGCGAACGCTCGGCGCCGATTCTTTGTGGCTCCTCCCCTGCATCTTTTTGTGCATCAATGCCAGCACGTCATTGTTTTTCCTTGGCTGAATCCACACCCTGCCCCTATTGCCCGCATTAGCCCGTGTTTATTATTACCATGCGGCGCGCGCGTGTGTACGTGTGCGTGTGTGTGTGTGTGTGTGTGTGTGCGTGTGTGTGTGTGTGTGTGTGTGTGTGTGTGTGTGTGTGCGTGTGTGTGTGTGTGTTTGATCGTGACGCTTTGGGCAAACCCAGAATCAATGAGGTGTGCGCACGTGAAACCCGATCACCACGTCCCAGACCGTCATTAGCAGCCGGCCTGTGGACACCAGAGGCTCGTGTAGATGAGCAGAAACATGAGAAGGAGTTTTGGGTGTGGGGGGGTATATTTTGGAGGGATAGGGTGTGTGGAGTGGGGCGGGAGGGGAGGTGCTGCAGCTAGTTACATCTCACCTCCCACGATGCAATAGACTCCTATCACAGTTCAGCCTGATCTCATTAGAGTGTCGTCAGATTTCGGAGTGAAACAAATGCATCTGGCTTTTTGCATATCGATTAGCGCATTTAAAAAAAAAAAAAAAGAAAAAAAAAGAAAGCGCCTTCAAATTAGAGTCAAGCACCTAAAGGTAATTATTTCTCAAAATGTCTCCTCAACCCTAAAAACTCGACTCAAATAGCACAAATGGCACAATGGCGAGAAAAGAGGGCAGTAGAATTTTTGAATTGTCATTTTCCTAAATGTAGTTTGCTTTGCAACTTTTTACAGGCCCTTGAAGAGCTTTGACTCGTCTTATTGATTTTTATTCCACAAAGATGGAGTAAAACATGCAAGACTGATGCTACTTTGGTTAGCTTGTCTTTTGTGTTTCCCCATTCCTAAAGCTGTGCAGTTGTTGTAAATGCGCTAAGAACACTCAAGTTTTTGTTAAAGTTACTTCAGCCAGGAGTAGCAAAAACCACCTTGAAGCCTCTTCTTCTTTTTGAAGGCTGTTTGCCAGACTGCTGCTTTTTGTGCAGTGAGTTGTGGAGGTGTCGCATAGAAGCCTGCAGTGGGATTAAAAAAATAAATAAAAATCATGTCTGAACAGCAGCACCAAAAGTGACGGGCAGACATGTCGAGTCCCACTCGAAGCGTATTGATTGAAGTTGTGGTCTCACCTGTACAGGCCACCGCTTGTACCTGAGCGCTCAAAGAAAAAGAAAAAAAAAGCAAGAAAACAAGTCACTGCCGTCTTGGTGAAATTGTTTGGGCACTTTGAACACCTCTGAATTCTCCAGTACAATTCACCCCCCAAAAAAAGATCACTTCCAGCATAAAAAAAGCTCCACCCAGTTTCCTCTACGCAAATAATTCATGGTGCGCTAATAAAAGCCCCCCCAGTAGTTACAGATGAGAAAAGAGGCTACGCTAATAATGACATAAGCACCTTGTAAATGTTTAATGAAGAGTTGTGGAGGGTTTCTTGATACGAGTAAGTGTCGTATCCGCTCGCTCTGCTTCACTGACTTCAGGATGCTTTGAGGACTCCTTGAAAAAAATGGGGCAAACAAAGTAGTGCCACAAACTGCAGTGGATGTGCAACTACACGTTATTCTCATGGCGTTATCGTTGTTAGTGTTTCTGTTGTTGCCATGATGACATTGTTTACGTTTTATTGTTTCTGTTGCCGAGTTGGTCCTCGTTTTTAAAGGAGCCGTACAAATCGTTGATGATGATTGGATCGTGTATTTGTCATATTGCGGGGGCCAGTGTGGAACTTAAGCCCTACCCACGATGAAGTGGGGAATTATTTGTACATTACGTTTTGTGATATTTTAGTTTGATAGTGTTCTGAGAGTTTTTCTGTACTCATCAGATATTCTACATGATAGTTGAGTCGCAGTCTCTTGCCTACCGCCAAATTGTATTTGTCATGATCGAAATTCAAGTAGTGGCGTCAAAAGCGTCCCGCTTTTTCCGTATTGATTCATTTCCATCTATTTGGCACGGTGTCACATTGTCATGTTTACCCTGCGCTTGTTAACCCCGGGTCGGCCGAGCGGACACCCGCCCGACCCGCTTGGCCTCTTTTGGCCTCAGAAGTCCGAATGTGACGGATCAATGTCAGATTGGCCCGCGGTGGGCATCGATTTGGCTCCAAGATAAGAACGCCGCTCCACGGCTGCCCCACTCTCCCCCTGAGCTTCTGCACTTTCCTCACCTCGCACGTGTCGCACACCTTCCCCCCGTCGCCCGAGATGCCACGTTGCCAGAAATCACCTCTGCAAGTCCACCAGTGAGCCGAGACGCATCTTTTCGCTGCTCATTATCGAGTGGCAAACCAATGCCGGGGTGGGGGGGGACGAATTCATTCTTTCCTTTCACTTTCCAAATCGTTGAAGGTTTAATCATTGATTTAAATGCTTAATTTGTTTTATCACCGAGCTTATTACTGTTTACTCATGTGGCAAATAAATTGAAATTAATTGAATTTGCGTGAGTCCACACGAGCCAGGACGTGACAGCAACTTAAATGATCTGTATTTTTTTTTTCTGCTTTTTTTCACATCACTTGAGTGAATCAAATTTTAGGTTCCCATACAGTACTCCCCAAACATTGTGACGGCTCATAGCTTGAAGAACTCCTCATTTTTATGAACTCAGCATTAGGAGGCGAAAAAGAAGTGAAGAGACAGTCTTGAGTGGAAGAGGAGGTGGAAGGAGGCCAGCGAGAGGGGACTTTGTGATTTGTTGCCCATTTGTTGCTGTGGGCCGGGCGCAACGAGCCTCGGGGGCAGCATGAAAAGCCTCTCCATTGTCGGAGTGCTGGCCCAAGGCTTACTTACATCTTGCCACTCGGGAGGGAAAGTAAAGAGAGAGGCTGGCGAGGTGGGCCATGGCAGAGCAGGGCGTCACTTCATATTTTCCCGTCCGGGCGTCCCCCCCCCCCGTTACATCGGCCACCATATCCGGACACCGGAGCTTTTTTTTTGTATCGCCGTAAAACAAGCCAAGGAACAGCGTCAATGCGGCCGCATCAGAAAGTGATGGAAATTTAAACACAAACGGTGGAGCAACACATGTGGACAGACTCAAGTATAATGGTCTGCCTCTTCTGCTCTGAATTGCACCGTATGCATTTTGGCAGCACTCGGTGCTGCCCGGCTGAGCTTGGTACCGCACAGAAATAACACAACTGCAAATTTGGACTCACCTGATGGTCGTATCGGGCGGATAGTTATAACAGTCGTTTCCAAAACAGGAGCTGTCGTGTGGGACGTCCGCAGCCTTTCTACCAATCAGGTGCAGGCCGACCCGCCGTTGCCGTTCTGGCAAATGTACATAAAAACAAAAGCAGGGATTTTTATGCCAGCCGGCTGACGTCCTCCTGCGTGTAATCAATGGCTATTTGGCCAACTTGATTGCGTTACAGCGTTTGATTGAGCGCACGACTGTGTCTCGCCTTAGCAGCGCCATTACCTCGCAATTCAAAAGCGAGCTATTGTGTTTTTTTCACATCTCTTGCCCACCCCCAGCTGGGCTAAATATTATACAGACTTGCTTCAATCTTTTTTCATTTTTTTACTGGAGCCAAGCATTCGCTCACTCTGTACTTGCTAATCACGACATAAGGACGACATATCGCCGATTGAGATAGCGCCGAAAATGTCATCTGAAAATCCCTTTAGGGATTGAGCAGTCAGGAGTGAATGAATCATTACGCAATCATTCACTCGCTCCCGACTCCCCAATCACAAAACAGTACGTATTAACATTTCCAAATCGGTTTGAAATCGTTGTTAATAATGCAATCGTCAATCACGTGTCGATTACGTGATGAAACCTTGCAGCATAGGTTGTGACATATTCAATGTTTGATGTGAACCATCAGTTGTGTGAGTCTTACTGTAAGTGGCTCACGCAAGCTGTCCGTCCATCCGTCCATTTGTTCGTCTCTTTTCTCTTTCCTCCGCTTGGGATCGTGACAGCCATTAAATATGAATTAAAAACCGCACAGGCCTCTTTGCCTTCCAAAATGTCATTACATATCTTCATGGCAGCCGGCTGTTGAATAAGCAGTTAGCGGGGCTCCCCCGGGGGGCAGAGATGGGGCGGGGGGGACAGATGGGCCAGGAAGAGGGAAGGATGAGTGCAATTGAGGAGGTGGGGGGGCATCCAGAGCGGGAGGGAGAGCCTCTTGGCGGCAAGCTTAATTGCGTCTGAAATGGAATCTGCATTACAGGCGGCCCCTAAGTGAGTGCACTACTCCAGCAACTGGCGAGCTCCCACAACGCAACGCGACGCGCCGTTCTACTAATAACCCCGCAAGGCCGCTCGCCGGCCCGCTTGCTCGGCTGCACTGCTCAAGTGCTGCCCTTTTATTGTACAGCCTGGAGGCCTAAAAAGAAACAAATCTCCTGGCTACAAAATGAATAAAATCTCTAGCAGGAATGGAAGAGGCTTATTTTGTTGGCACACCTAGGACTAGCTATGAATTGTCCTGGTGTGAGTGGAAGGTTAGCTGCAACTAGTTAAACGTGTTGAGGCGACTAGGTGATATTACCACAAGTGGTAGTTTCACTAGTAGCATGCTAGTAAGTCATCGTAGTGGTAGCGGTTGTGGCTTCAGTGTATGGGTTGTAATTGTAATGGTAGTAGCCATTTTAAAGGTCATGTAAAGACACTATGGGGTCCCAAAATGTATTTGATAAAGATGGACTTGTATTTTTGGAAACTGTTGTGAATTTTTGAATAAAATTGCGAAGTGAGGAGTGATCGATGAAAAATCAATAGTTTGTATGTGATCGTTGACGTTCATCCCGGAAATTGCTAAAGTGACTGTGACGTAGATTATAGGAGGCCGAGCGTTGCCGAGTTACTTAGCCCATGTTAGCATAATGGCGGATACAGAACTGGAAGCGATGTCGTCTGACGAATCTCCCTCAGATTATGGTCTGTCTTGGCACTTTCGAGGGGGGGTGGGTGAACTTGGGGGGGCTCTGTTGTCTCTTCTTCCCCATGGCAGCCAATTATTCTTCTGTGGGCACAGGTTGGACTGTAGGGACTGCGTCTGGCTTGAGAAGTTTCTTAGTTATGAAGTCCAGATGCTCCATCATTGACCCCTGATAACATTCCGGAGTGAAATGAGCTCCACAAATGACAGCTTGAGAGTCTGGCGGCGGGGTCTTAAAATCGGCTCGTTTTGTTTGGACAAAACGAACCCATTGTTGTCGTATAGATTCCGTTGCTGGGAAACGATATAAACTGTGGGTTTTGTGTGTATTGCTACAAAATTGGACAACACAAACCTTCACCATTGTGGAACAGATGTTTAAACACCAATTTGTACACAAAATTATGCTTATATGTGAAGTATTGGAGACAAAACACCAGGAAATTGTACGGATCTTCACGCTATCAATCGGTAAACAATGGCTGCTTAAGCTGCTGTGCGTGGGTATATCCCGGGGAGTCCTATCATCTACATCACGGTACCATGTGATCCAGAATGTTGCGGTTTATGACAGGAGCAGGAAAGATCGAGAAATAAACACAAATTGACTGCGTTTGGCAGACGTGCGGCAGGCCCCTAGACGTGCGGCACGCAGGCCCACCGGTGTGTGAACACGCCCTGGTGCCCACCAACCAGCCCCCAACTATGGGTTAAATAGTACCACTGCCCAGTGGGTTACTCGGGAGAGGAATGGGCTAAGGGAGTCAACCCCTACAGAAAATCAATTTCCCTTTGGGTTGGTGTCAGGAAGAGCATCGGGCTGTAAAAAGTTTTTGCTCCAAAAATGTTCTCAGTATAGGACTCTCAACCACGAGATGGCCATAGACCGCCCCCGGTGGAAGAAAGCCATATTGAGAATCCAGTCCAACCCAGCGGCAGCCTAGAAAGCGGACTTTAAACCGATGATGATTGGCTCACGAATGCAATTCTATAATATTATTTGGATACAGGTGAATATAATCGAGCATTCTGAGTGGTTTTTAAAACATGTTAAAAGTGCCTTTACATACTCTTTAACAATACTACTACAGCGCTAATCGTTAATGCTAATCGTATTAGAAACATTGACGGTAGTGCTGGAAAGGAAGCGTGTTATTAGCAGTCGTAGCAGTGTTTAGTGCGGAAGCTACGCTAGCAACAAAAAGTTGAGTGCCACATGCTAAGATGGGAGCCGTCAGTGGATGAATGTGCGCGTGAGTCGTTGAATGACATCCCTTTCTGTAGAATAAGAATGATAACATGTGATGAAGTGACAAGTGAGGACATTTTAGAAGGTTGCATCCAAGTGCTAAGTAGCCCTTTCCGCCAACAAGTAGCTCTCAGCTTGAAGAAGGTTGGTGAGCAAACTCCAGTGTAGCTCAAGCACTCCGTTTATAAATGTTGTAGGAGTCATCGCGATTGTAGCAGTTGTAGTCGGAATAAGAGTGGTAATGAAGTGGCGTCGTAACCTGTTGTGAACCCAACCCCTCATGCATCCTCCTTCTGGTGCCCGAAGGCAAGCTTTGTTTCAGCGAGAGCTTGACGAGCCCATACGGCTTGCAAGACGGAGGCAGATGTTACGGGACGGGAGCGGCGAGCACCGCCGCTCGATGTGTAGCTCTGTTTTGCAACACGAGCCGCCAAGATCAGGTTGGCCCGCGCGGTCTGCGAAAAACAGCACGCAGGGAGGAGAAGGAGAATTATTGTCTGCAATGTTCACTCTAAGGAACCAAATGATAACTAGATATAACAATGATATTAAAAATAAAATAAAAAATAGAACAAAATAATTAGTAACAAATGATTTGAGTCCGGGCGGCTCGGTGGCGCACTGGGTAGCACGTCCGCCTCACAGTTAGGAGGGTGCGGGTTCGATTCCACCTCCGGCCCTCCCTGTGTGGAGTTTGCATGTTCTCCCCGGGCCCGCGTGGGTTTTCTCCGGGCACTCCGGTTTCCTCCCACATTCCAAAAACATGCTTGGTAGGCCGATTGAAGACTCCAAATTGTCCCTAGGTGTGAGTGTGAGTGCGATTGGTTGTCTGTCTCTGTGTGCCCTGCGATTGGCTGGCAACCAGTTCAGGGTGTCCCCCGCCTACTGCCCGATGACGGCTGGGATAGGCTCCAGCACGCCCGCGACCCCCGTGGGGACTAAGCGGCTCAGAAAATGGATGGATGGATGGATGATTTGAGTCCAAGCCCTTTTTTACTGAATGTGTTGACGGCAAGGCAAGAAAATGCCGTTTGCGCCTTTTTCCTCGCTCATCCTGGCTCGCAAAGCAGCAGCTGGAATATTTCGATGTTTGCGCGCATACATGATGGCAAGCTTCACCTGCGGGTGTGTGCGTGCGCGTACATGCGCGGCGGTCCACTTAAAGGCCTGTGCTTTCCAAGGAGGCCATTGTGTTTCACCCGTCGCCTAGCAACCATCACCAAGGCCGGCGCTCCATTGTTGAGCGCCTCAATTGCTCGCTGCCTGTTTCTACTTTTCCAAATTGTGCTGTAATTTCACAAAGTGCCGTTTGGCCCTCCCAGTGAAATGGATGGAGAGAGAGCGAGAGAAAGAGAGATGGAGGGAAAATGGAAACAAACATGGAAGCATTACTTTGAGCCCGTCCTAATATTTAGGAAAAAGACCCCAAAAATGTTGCAAAGTGTTTTCATCTTGCAGCCCTCAATGGAATTTTGTGGACTTACTTGGAATGAATGCATTATCATTTCATTATAAAATATTACATATTTCTTTCTCTTAGTTGATGGAACTGATGTAGCTTTTTTATGAATGCAACCATGTAATACGTTCAAATGAAAAAAAAATACATTGATCATTTATTCTACATACATTTACTATATAGAGGATGATATATTACGTTCAGTTATTTTAAATTAATGCATTTTACAAAAGTCAAATAATACTTCAACATCAATTTACATTTTAAACATTAAATCAAATTTAACACAGAAAATACATTAGCAGTAGTACGATACATTAAAGTAACTGACTTAAATGAATGCATTTTCCAATTATAAATAATTAAAATCAATTATCATTAGTAATTATTGTTATCATCATTATTTCAGATGACGATAATAAACGTTTGCAGTAAAGGGATGGATGCAGTAAAGGGATTTTTTAAAATTCATTTTAAATTGATACCGTGACAATAAATTGACACAGTAATTAGACTTCATTTCAAATGAATACATGCTCCAAAAAGTATTTTCAATAAAATATTTTTTAATTAATACATCATCGTAATCATTTTCTGATCATTTTAATCAAGCATATTAAACTAATGAAATTTTAAAATAGCCTTCGAACAATTACATACAATTTCAACAATCATATAATGATATCTTCCTTAACAATATATTACCTTATATTATTAATCATATGTTACTTTCATAGAATTTACAAAAAACTAGACGCCTATATTTCTTTCAAATGTCACCATCAAATGCTTTTCAGTTCTTATTCATTCCACGATTCCAACAGTTAATCGAATAATCAGATACAATTTTAGTTCCCGTGTATTACAAAAACAGTTTTTCTGTTCATTTATTATTTGGTATTGTTAAGTTCTTAAACAAAACCATAACTTTGTACTCGACAACTTTTCAAAAGTGATTCTCTTCCTGCTTTTCTCACCGTCGTCGAAACGGATGTTTTAAAATAATTGGCCTGCTTTTATGACGCATGACAGAAATCGCACGTTTACTGTTTATAGGCTGAAATGGGACACTTTGGACCATTGGAAGTTGAAAATTGGCTCTAAATGAATACTGAATACTAAATGAGTATTATTATAGTAAGTGATTACAATGATGGATGGATGGACACCGAAATAAATAAATGAACAAATTCTTTCATTTGAAATTTTTGGGCTGGTTTTGTCCAGCGATAGCAAATATGTCAGGCCTCTGTTGAAAAGTTCTCCATGTGGAGCAAAAGGAACACATGATCGCTCGCGGACATGCGTCAAATTGGTGGACGAGAGAGAGAAGAAGAGGGAAAAAAGGGAGAACATTGAGGGGAAAAAAGGGAGAACATTGAAAAATGCCAGTTGAACATCATGTAGTGGGCGGAGCACACAAAAGCCCACAAGGGCTTTCTTTCCTTCTTTTCTTCTTTCTTTCCTTCTTGCTGGGTGACGTCACATTTTGCGCACTTCTTTTTCTTCTTGAGCAACACCTGCGTGTGCGTCTGTGTGTCAGGCAGTCGACATAAATCGCCCGACGCATCTGACGCCCGGTGCTTCCCAACCTGGGCTTGCCCGGCCGCCTCTTCTTCTTCTTCTTCTTCTTCTTCTCCTCCTTCTTCTTGTTAAATTGGCCTCCATCTCGCTATCCATCCTCCAACGTCTTGGTCCACCCTTTTTTCATTTTTCCCTTGATTTCAACAGGCTGCGTGTCGTCTTTGGTGCAGTGGAAAATTGCTCTTTTGACGAGAATGAGCGCCCGTCGGGCGGCCCTTCACCCGAGGTAAGTGGCAATTATTTTTTTTTCACGTTCATCCAGTGGTCTTTTGTCTGGATTTCCCCCCCCCATTTTCATTTGGAGGTTCTTCTGCATACTGGTCAAAACATTATCCTTCCACTCTCATGACATCCAATACAATATTGTGTACGTCATGCACAAGCATTCACATCAGCCAGCCTACCTAATGAATGTAATGTACCTAATGAAGAGTCTGGCCCTGCGTTCATGGCTGGTAAGAATCCATTTGTGAAAATACTCCTAAATGTGATGTCCTTTTTTTTTTTTTTTAGCTTTGGAGGGGATCGCTCAGTACATTAGACAAAATAACCAAAAACAAAATGCAGATTGTGCCAGCACTCCTTGTCAAGACACTTTATTAGGTATGCCTGTGGCACCGTCTCATGAGATTCAACTTACACATTTTTGAGAAACATTCCAAATATCAAACCACACGGCATAAACCTATGATGGCAAATCCTGACCTCAGCAAAAGGTCAAATTGTAGATTGAAGCTCATAAGATTGTGCGGTTGGTGTACTTAATGAAGTGGCTGATGTTGCATTCAAGGTTGGTGAGACGTTTGTAAAAGGGCCCCCCACCCATACTGACATCCATTTTTCCTCCATTTCACCCGTATTGCGCTTGACAAAATGCTAAAAAAAAAAGGGTTCCTGGAGACCTCGAGCACAGCACTCATCAAAGGGACACTTCTTTAGGTACCCTTGCTGGTCTCAATATTTTTGATTGACACTTGACCAAAACAAATGCTACAAAGGAAAAATTTTTATATCTAAAACTCATTGGATGGTGCAGCGGGTGTACCTAATAAAGTGGCAAAGTGACTGGTGCTGCATTCAAAGTCAGTTGGAATCGGCTGACGTTTGGAAAAAGTCCGTTCTTTCGCATTTCATTTTCTGCACCAAAGGAGCTCCGATTCAAAGCGGTCTGTGGTTCCATTTTGGGGGGGAAAAAGTGGCAATCCTCCCAAAATCATTTTCAGTTGTCGCTGCAACTTGATCAGCACTGCTGAGATGATGCAGGTGTACCTAATGTGGTGTCCCGTGTGCTTGTCACGCAACACGCCGCATCCATAGCTCGAATGCGTCCGAGCATTAACAAGAATGGCGAGCGGCCAAGCGGCTGGCTGCTTGCCTTGAGCGCTTCTCTTACTTGTATTCTCCCTCAATTATTGATCACAATTGACCGCTTTTGTGTACTTGTGGAGTGAAATCGTCCCAGCACGCAACAGGTGAATGAAGTCACATGTGATGGCGCTGCTCTTTTGCAGCTCGTTGAAGGTAAGATGACGCAATCGCCAACGCACACACTGCCGTTGAGAGTGAAAGAAATCTGAATGACATTTTCCAACAGATGTGACGATGCTGGCAAAGTGGCAAAGAAAAACATTTGGGACTAGAACCGATTCAACGGGAGTGGAGGCAACGAGATGGCGATGCGACGGCGGCGGCGCGTTGGCGGCTTCTAAATGTCAGTAGGTGAGATTTACTGACAACAGGCCCACTTTGGGTGCCCTTCAGATACGACCCATCAGTTGGTTTGCCTTGAGATACGAGCACAACGCTTGAAATGCAAGTGCCTTTACTTGCGAGTTTTCCGCTGTCCCTCACTATCAACAAGCGATCTAAAAACAAAGTCGTTGTGGGCATTCAAAAGTCTTCCAAAATGTTCACACAAGATAGTATCAAATCTCAAACAAATGTATTTTTGTAATCTGGTTTTAGGATTCCACCTTTGATTTATGTAGAGGACGTTAGCTGTCCATTGATGACATTGAGTTATTATAAAGTGTCTCCAAGCAAGCAAAAGCCTTTGTCTCGGCACAAAGAGAATGCCGGGCCAGGCGTGGTTGTCGACGTGGAGTCTGCGAAGACGCTTCGTCTTTAGGTAGGTGGCCACCGTGAGGGGAGGGGAAGTGAGGGAGCCCCTGCGTAGCAACAAACAACGACGACAAGCAAGTGGAAGAAGAATTTGGTCGAGCGTCCAGCGGCGGTGTGGAAGACTAGTGATTTTGTTGTTTTGTCTGGCAAAGGACAGCAAATCATGGTCTCCCGCACCGCCACCGTGGTGACAACACCCGCCTGCCACGTGCAGCATCAAATCAGCAGCAGCTTTTTTGCCGCACTTTTTCCTCTCGGATCAATGCAAAGTGGAGCCTGCCTGCCTATTGATCCAACAGCCACACTTGTTTCTGCTAACTGATATTTATCTTTGGTGTTGTTTGTTTGTTTGTTTGTTTGTTTGTTTGTTTGTTTGTTTGTTTGTTTGTTTGTTTGTTTGTTTAGATTCGCGCACACATTCTGCGAATTTGAAGTGATTCTTTTAGTAAGGTCCTTCTTGCCAAAGCAAAATGACACCATTGTGGGGGAAAATGTTTGTATTAAAGCTTACGTATCATGATAATACATTCTACTGGTTTACATTTTACTCATTCAGTTGTGGTCTATATAAAGTGGAACAGCGATGCTTTTGTCTGAATCCCTCGTTTTGATAGCATCACGGGTCCCTCTTTTCTACTTGTTTTGAGGTGCGGCTCAGAGCAAGCCGTTTTGGTGCGGTCTCTTTAAATGCAAATGAGATACTTCACACCCCGCTCCCTCCAAGCCGCAAGATTTGCACCTCCCTTTCTGGTCGACATATTTGTAGTTTTTTAGCCGAGGTAGCGTTCACTTGCGCCACTAATTTTTTTTATTGATTAAAAGATGTCAACGGCAGAAGACTTGTCCATACAGACATAACACGTAACAAAATAAATCCCCTCACATTATTTATGAACACGTCTTGTAAACAAGCACTGCAGTCAAGTTAACAGTGCGCTAATGCTAGCGTTAGCGAGAAGCTAACGAATGCATTTAACGCATTATTGTGTTCCCCAAGAATAATACAGCACCTTCGATCCAATTCATCTGATACAACTACTCAAAATACACCCACAAGAAGTGAAAACAGAGTGCACAACTCTAAAATCAGCAGAAAGACTGATGTTAATGCTATGAAAACACGCGCATAGATACGCAATAGTATAGTGAAATACAGTTTATTTTCGTCATCTCAAGCTTACTGCGTTACTGTGTTCGTCGTTTCCATAGATTGAAGAAACTGAACCATAGACAAAACGAAATCTTTCAGTGAATCCTTCTCTACACTGACAAAAGATTTCTGAAACACTCATCCTTGAACAAGCAGGACTTTGCCCACAGACACTGCTTGAAAAATTAAATTTGATCAGACACTTCTTTGAGGTTCTGATGCTGGGGGACGGTGCAATGAGTTGTGTGGATTGATGCATCTAACAACAGAACATTTTGAGCTCTCCACTTCGGTATCCTTGAGTTGTTTGGACTACAAAAGTCTCTCCGAGTAATAAAGATGGCAGATTTGCGAAACGATTTCGCAACATTACCTTGTTTGGTCCCCCCAACGGATGTGATGTAATAAATAAAAATACGTAATAGAAAATGGAGAAAACTGAATGGAGTAAAAGATAGCCCCCAAACAGATCGTAAAAATATTACACTTTTCTACACTCTTCTCACTCCAAATACACAAGAAAACAAATATAAAAGCAAAAAAGTGGATTTTCCATGATATGTCTTCTTTAATTTATAGTTTTGTTTTATTGTTTTTTTTTAAATACTGTTAGGGTAAGATGACAAGATTATTTGTAACAAAGTCATTTTATTATTTTCTGTATTTTTCAATCTCGTGTAAGTGGATGCCCACTAGTCACGGTGAGGGGCCTTGCTGGCTCGTCAATAGGAAAAATTCCACAGATAATTGACGCTAGTACGAGTGCATTAACTTTTTTTTTTATTTCAACTCAAGAATAAGTTGCAATATTTGTACTTTTTCTTCCTGTCTAGGTATAGTGTTGTCATAGAAAATACCTAATATAGTCCCTGATTTTTATTCTTTGTGATACAATTTCCATTATTATTTTCTGTATTCATACTAAATAATTTTATAAGATGTGTTTGTGTTTATTTATCAATATTTGTGCTTCGGCTTTAATTGTGTTGGAAGGTAATTGCAGGTATATCTAATGCAGTGTCCCGCTGGAAATGTGCTAATTAACGGAGCTAACGAGCCTCCCCTCTCCGATGTGTGCGAATGAAACAGCCCAACGCTGCACATAATTCAGCGATTCTTTTATGTACCACTTTAGGGAGTCTGTTTGTACCACATTTTGAGAATCACTGATCCAGTCTGTTGATTGACTGTTGACAGTTGACTTCTGGGCTGAAAGGATTAATTAAATTATGACCAATTTCATAATGCAAGACTGTCCCCTGCTGAAATTATTGCACATTACATCCCCACCTCCACTTGGGGAATATTATTTTATTATATTATTTATTTTTAAACTTACAGGTGCTGTATAATTAGATAAAACGCTGTACGAATCAAGCTTGGTTACATCATAAATAATATTAAATACGTAGGAGAACCTATTTTTTTTTTTTTGTCCTGGTTGTACATGCATAGTACGTCACAAGCACTACGTCACATTTTCAGTCGCCGCCACTGCTTCCAGCGCGCATGCTCATTAGCTCGCTCCCCCTCTCCACACTCACAGTCAACATGGCGGACGTCCTGGAACTTCACGAAGCGGGCGGCGAGGACTTTCCTATGGATGAGGATGGTGATGTTAGCCTTCATATTTGTGGTCACTGCCGAGCGTAAAACAGACGAGCAATACGTCAATGTGGAGGAGTTGGCTAGCGAAATAAGACAAGAAGAAAAGAGGGACGCGTCGAATGTGTGCCGAAGGGCCCGAGCTAACAAGCTAAGATGCTAACAACGCGCCGCCTTCTATTCATTCAAACTGCCCGAGTTCTGCTGCTTACAGGTTTTACTTCATAGGCCCGACAAGAGGAGGATAGCATTTCATGTCGAATCACGATGTTCCTTAGGTTTGCGAGGAAGATTAAGCGGGAACGTAAATCCTTGAGTAACGCGCATGATACTATTGCATCCCCAGAAAGCATCCACAAGCTGAAGGAGAAAGCCAAGAAGAGGAAAGGACGAGGGTTCGGCTCTGGTGAGCAAACAGCGGTCGATGACGCTCTTGCAGCGATAGTAAGATTGTGAGTGCTCACCGTGTGCTCGTGTTGGCAGATGAAGGCGCCAGGTCCCGCATGAAAGAAGATTACGATACTGTGGAGCAAGATGGGGACGAGCCGGGTCCCCAGAGATGTGAGTGCTGCTGCTTTACAGCAACGGCATTTGAAAGTCACACCGCATGATACTTTCCAAGCGCTCTTTTGAGTGCCTGTTAAACAGCAAAGTCAATATTGGTTGTCAAAAATTTCCATGAAAGAGAGCATCTCTGATATGAGACAGGATGCAACACCATTGGCATCATTTACATCATCACACCCCACATGGACTGTACGCCAATTCAGTTAGGGGAACCATTTGCCATTTTCAATCCAGGCATAATAAATGTACAGGCAACAGCAACAAGGTGTCTTATTAAGCTGCTGAAATGTTGGTATTTTTTGTTTAAATGTAATACACACCTTAGCCTGTGCTTAAAACTTATTTTGTGTGCAAGCTGTGGAGGGTTGGATCCTGTTTGTGACGGGTGTACACGAGGAGGCCACTGAGGAGGACATCCATGACAAGTTCTCTGAGTTTGGCGAGATCAAGAACCTGCACCTCAACCTGGATCGGAGGACAGGATACCTCAAGGTGAGACCGTTCTTAGCGACCGTTCATTTCAGAGCCTGCTTTAATGATGATTTTACTTAAATGCTACCCACCACCGCCAGGGTTACGCTCTGGTGGAGTACGAGACCTACAAAGAGGCACAGGCTGCCATGGAGGGCCTCAATGGCCAGGACATGATGGGCCAGCCCATTAGCGTGGACTGGGGCTTTGTCCGCGGACCCCCCAAGAACAGACGCAGGTGAGTCGGGCCCGTGACTGGCTGACACTTGCACGGGGACGGCGGGCCAACCTACTAAATCACGTGTGTTATTTTTAGGACCGGCGGGCGGCGACGCAGCAGGAGTCCCGACAGGCGACGGCGTTAAACAAGAAAACGCGTCCATGCGCCAATTTGCCTGCTTTCTTGTTCCTCTTTGTATACAATTTGTTGTTCAGTATTTTCCGTGGCAATTCCAAGCACGGAGATAACTTGCTCAAGCGGCTTGTCATATTTTCCTATGAAAATATCAGATCACATTTTTGTTAGAATTTTATTGAGAGGAAATGTTTTTGTTTTGTAAGCAACATTAAATTTTTAAAAGACAAAAAAATTGTACTTGGATATTTTTTTGTAACAAATATGTACTATATTTTCCAGACTATAAGCTGCTACATTTTGCACAAGCTTTGACCCCTGCGGCTTGTCGTCAGATGCGGCGTATCTACCCATTTTTCGTAATTTTTGTCATGTCTAATACACTCGTTACTAAAAAGGTTGTAGACCGCTGTGGCGCGGAGGGATATGTAACCAGTCACACGGTCACTAGGGAGAAGAGTGGCGTTGATGGCATGTCTGTTCGCCAAGCAAATAGTGCACAATTGACACGAACAAGAGACTGAACGAGTTCAAAACGGACACTTTCATACACAAACCTTCATTATGAGGGACAAAAGAAATGCATATGATGCCGCTTTTAAGTTAAAGGCAGTTGATTTGGCTATTAACGAAAGAAATAGAGCTGCTGCAGCTATTGTAGGGGTTTGTTCCGGCCGCTGGAGGGCATTTGATATTGTTGATGACATCTTATCGCGTCACCCTTTTCAGTATTTTTTTTTTCCCGGGTCAACTGTAAGTGGTCCCATTTTATTTATTATTAGTTGTGTGTTGCTAGTGTTCCCTGCACATTAGGTTTATTATGGTCGTTGCTTAGATTTATGCATGTTTGTATGTTTGCAGAGCTCCGTCATCTCTGTCAATAAATGTTGCGTTAATAAAAGGTATGTGTCCCGAAAGAATATCCTGACAGTCCTCTTTGTGTATATTCTCTTACAACTGATAATTAAACATTAAAACACCTGCGGCTTATAGTTTGGTGTGCCTTACATATGAACAAAACAAGATTTTCCTCTAATTTTAGCTGGTGCCGTTTTTAATCAGGTGCAGTTTATCGTCCAGAAATTACGGTACAAATGTTACACCAGAGTAGGAGGAAATATTGATTTTGTATTTATTATGCCATAGATTGTTTTGTGTAAAATATTTTCAATATCTTTTTTGAATGTTTTTTTTTTGTGTGTTTTAGCGAATTGGTCTTGATAGAATTTGGAAGAATAGTTTTTTTTTTCAAGTTTGCTTTTCTATAGAATACTTTTTTCCTCACATTGCTCTCGAGCTATTCAGTTTATTGACGTTGTCGTACTTGATTATTTACCAGTGACGCGAGATTGATATCCAGGATGAGGTCATCACCCGGTACCGCTCGGATGCTCCGAAGCACCTGTCACTCTCCCAGCGGGAACACGCTCATAGGCTGACCTTGGGAAAACACCCTCTTGTCCCCATTTCACTGTAAGCCAATCAGCCAGCACTTGTTTTGCTCTCTCCCATTCCCATTGGTCAACTACAACGTCCATCAAACGCTTGTCGCTCGACCACTGGCTCGTATCAGTGTCACCGGAAAACGTTATCGTCACTGATTGGGTGGCTCGTGGCATGGGCGGGGCCCTAGAGTGGGTTGACGTTGTTGTTGTAAGTGGAGTGGAAATTACTTTGCGGCTGATGGTCCGCCTTGGGGATTTGACGCCAAGTTGCGCCACGAGAAGATGCCCTAAAGTTAAGCGCTGTCCATTTTCATCGAGAGGAGGAAAGTAGGAGCACGGGAAGCATGAAAACATCTGCGGGGCCGGTCAAGGTAAGAAGCAGTTTGCCGGGGAAGGGGAAGCTCTCCTTGAGCTAACAGCTAAGGCTAGCTGCCGTTTAGCCGCAGTTTCAAAGAGCCACAAAACGAAAATGTTCAGTAAACATAAAAAAAGATGAAAACCTTTTGGAGGCCGATTGAAGTGTTCGGTGGAATTTAACGCGCGTTGGTAAAGTTGTGAGACTCGCATGCAGCCCATGCGCTTCAACGCCTATCTTTTTAATGATAGCGTTGTTCCTCCAAAGAAACGATTCCCAATATCCCCACATTCCACTATTACAGGCGCTCGTTTAGGACAAAGCACTTGTGTTCGCGGCAAACGCGTCAGCTGTGCTGGTACTTTTAAAATGACCCCTTCGCTCCCTTTTAACCCCCTCCCCCCTAACCCGTCCAAGTGCACTGGCTGGACTGGGATGGGAGGACGCGTACGTCTGCCGGTGATGTAATCCAGATTTAAGAGGGTGAGCGGAGAGTTCACTTCACTTGACTGTCTTGTCAGTTTGTTTTTCGGCTCTAGGCAATAAAACAAGTGCATCAGCCTTTCCTGTCTTATCAAGGCTGTGTTACACTCTTAAATTATTGACAAGGAGAAGATGTAGGACACACATGGACTCACATGCACGCACACACCACACGTACGCACACACACACCAAAACAAAAGAAAGTGAAAGAATTAGCGGGAGTGGTGAGCAGGGCAGAGGTGGACACGGCAGCCACAAATTGTACTCAATTGTCACAGTCTCACAACAATCCCGCTTTGTTGGGCTTCTTTCTAAAAGACACAGATGGGTAAACGCCACATCTGCTGTGCTGGATGGATAGCCAGTTCGCATTTCTTTCGCCGCCTTCATCGAGTCATGGGAGACCAAAATCATACCTTTTATTTGCATAACATAATGTCAAACGTCTGTTGGATGAGTGAAAATGTGCCTTCCACGGCCCGTCTTGGCAAGCTGAAAAGTGCATAAATGTATGCTGGCTTCCATTTAAAGGGAAATCCTCCCCGATTGGAATTTCAGATCAAATTTTACTTGATTCTTATTGGCCGGTGGTGTCCTTGCATTCCTCATCACTTTGTGTCCTTTCCACTGCGTGTCTCGGAATTAGCACATGTCAGACAGGTTGTTTGAGCTGTCGTGCTGATGATGAAGACACACCCAAGTGTGGCCGTGTCTCTTGCTTGCTCGGCGTGCATGTGTGGCACAAGGCCGCCGCAAGTCGAGCCGGGTACGACTCAGCTTTTTGAGACCTAGGCTGGACGTCGAGGCCTCGGAAAAGACAAACCGCCCGTTGAGTCGCTTTTCAAGTGTGCAGGAGCGGCAGCAACTAGTTTGGCTGCGAGTGAGCTCGGAGAGTAATTCATTGTTGAGGTGACCCAATTCACAACAAATTAATTAACAATGTTAAATGATAAATCGGGCAAATTTCAACTTAGAATTGGCTCGGTCTCAGCTTCACTTTTTTCCCATCGCACGTTACTCCGTTTCCAGAGAAGTTGGTGCAATGGCGGAAAGATAGACGTGAGTCGCCAAACCGCACTTCCTATCTTCAACATGCGTCATCATGCAAATGCAAAATCTGGTTTTCTTTGAATAGGCAAAGATGCCATCAAATGTTCAATTCTCCAAATATTGGCGCCGTCGTTCAAAACAAACTCAGTTCTGTTGCCTAGCTTTCAATTTCGTACTTCTGATCCAGTCCAAGATGAAATTGTGAAAAGGTTAGAACATTTGTTTTATTGTCTTCTGTTACACTAAAAAACAAAATATGCGCCATATTTTTTTTTTCCTCAATGGCTCCTTGAAAATGTTAAGTTGGACAGACATTTTTGTCCCTTTACTTTGGTCTCACCTTTGGCAAAGCCTGGCTGTGTCACTGAAAACTTTGTTTTTGGCAAAAGTAAAAGTGAAAGAACACTCAACCCGGAACACTCAACCCGTAATTAGCTTGTCAACAAAAAGCTTTGCAAAAACACGCCAGCGGGCCTCTAATTAATGTCTGGTTGAAGCGAGGTAAGACAGCAGGGCCACGCCATGTTGCATGCTGTGCCATTGCAATTTTGGGTGATGGCCGTCAACATGGAGGATAAGAACATAACAAAGTTCAACCTCCGGCTCATTTGTCTTGAAAGGCCCCGCTTCATTTGCATTTTGATTCTTTCTGTAATTAGCCCTTGCGACTTGCGCAGCAGGTTGGAGGAGATGGTGCAACTGCCGATATGTACCCAAGCGGCACTTGGCTGTTACGATACCTGGTATGTCCTCCGGCAACAATTTTTTCTATTTGGATTTTCCATTCGGGCTGTTTTAGAACTCAAAGATGGAATCCAAAGCTAGGAAAGCGAGCTAAACTTTTACCTTTGTCTGTCCCAGTCTTTATCTAATAAAAAAAAAAAACAGCGTATGGAAATCGCTGAGAATTGAGCCTTTGTTTGATCGCAAAGAAGACAAATGCTGGAATTGTGCCCAATCGGTGTGGATTAGCCACACCCAATTGTCATTCGCCATTGCAGTCAGCTTCCGTTTTCTGAAGCAATCGAGAGCAGGAATCACTATTGACATCACAGCACAGAATAAATAATCACCTAGGATCATCCTTCAGATGCTGCCTTCAGTTGGAGAGGGTTACCCAATTGTGTGTGTGTGTGTGTGTGTGTGTGTGTGTGTTTGTTTGTGTGTGTGTGTGTTTGTGTTTCCCAGCCATCAGTGCAGACAAGGAGGCCACAATAGGGAAGTTCCACTTGGCGGATTCTTGTGACCCAGCCGAGGCCTCGCTGGCATGCCGCGGGCCGACGGTGGGTGTGTGCGGAATATCTGACATCAGCCTGGTGTGCGTGCGTGCGTGTGTGTGTGCGTGTTTGCCAGAGCAGGAACGTTACACGCTGCCAGAGACAGAAAATGTTATTCGTCATGATAGGCAGAGAAGAACAACACTGACTCCGAGTAGATTCTTGGTGGAGCCCACGGGAATGCCTTCACGGCGTCCACTAGCTTGTTCATCAATTATTTGTTTTCAATAGCCACTGTTGAATCACATGGCAGGGAGGCGGATGGGCAGGCGCCAGCCGTGCCACCTCTAAATGTTGTTGTAATTCATCATCCGGGCCGAGGGGGACGACGCAAGAACTTGAACTTGATGTCCTCCTTTCCCCAGGAGAGAACGCAGCCGCCCCCAGAAAAAGAGATGGCCCGACTCGCACGGCCCGTACTGCAAAGACAAGATGACGTGGCGACCCAAGGTGAGGCCGTCGGACACACACACACACACACCCTCCCGCCCGAGCTGAAAAGATGAGAGCACACTTAATGTTCTGCAGCTGCCGAAAAGCGTCAGACGAGGGGAGTCCCGTCCCGCGACCCCTCGCCCGCGGCGGCCTCCCTGGCGCATGCGCCCGCCTCTGTCCCCGCGGGGGGCGATGACGAGCAACTGCTGAACACGCCCGAGTCCACCTTCCAGCTGCCCGACCTGAGCATGTACCAGGACGATTTCCAAGTCAGTGAGAGGGACCTGATTGAGAAATCCATGATGGTGGCCCTGGAGCATGCTGGTACGACACTTCGCAACAGCCACCACAACTGTTCTCCACAAAAGCAAACCAGAGATTTGATTGTATGTGCAGGGCGCCTGAACTGGTGGACCAAAGTGGTTCCCAACTGTCAGAGTTTGCTGCCGCTGACGACCACCGGAGATGGAAACTGCTTGTTGCACGCCGCCTCGCTCGGTCAGTTCTCGCATTGCAACATTTTCTTTCATTTCATTGGCCAATGACTGCAAGTGCTTACGTATGTGACTGAGTGGCTCTTTTTGCGGGTGTGAGCGCAGGCATGTGGGGCTGTCATGACCGCGACCTGTCACTGCGCAAGGCGCTGCACCAGCAGATGGTTTGCGGCCGTGAGCAGGAGGCCCTCAAGCGCCGCTGGAGGTGGCAGCTGACCCAGCAGAACAAAGAGGTATGTCCGTCCATACGTCTGTCCGCCCCGCACACAGCCCGAGAAACACACTTCAAAGAAGACTTTTAGGAATTTTAGAACTACGCCTACTTCTTGCCAAATACTGAGCCGACTTCCTGCCCAAAAGGTCATCATGAATGCTGATAGATGTGAAACTTCACATTTGGCGCTTAAACATTCTAACTTCGAAGAACAGCAAGTTTTTCTCAGAGAAGAGCTGTAAAAACAAGGAAATATTGAGATTGCACATGTTTCCATGTTCAGAGCTTCCAAACGTCTGTCACCACAAAAATGAGAAAAGGTTTGCGCTGCTGGTTTAGCAGGTCTTTATCACGACAAGGCAGCCACACACGCTTGTTTGACTTTCTGTTTGTTCCCGTTTGTTGAAATTGCACCGGCCCGTCCTTTAACTCCCCGCAATTGAAGTTGACATTCACTGCTCATGTCACCAGCCAAAAAATGGATTGAAAAAAATTGAGGGGCTCTCAAGTCAGGGATTTCTGGGGCTCATTTTCACACACGACCCTAGGCTGTTATCGTCAAAGTCTAAACGCGTGGGTCTGTTGCAGTCGGGCCTGGTCTACAGCGAGGAGGAGTGGCAAAAGGAGTGGAACGAGCTGCTGAAGCTGGCCTCCAGCGAGCCCCGCGTCAGCTACGGCAGCCACGTCAACAGCAGGTGAGCGAGGGCGGACCAAAAAGCGTGTGGCCTTTACTGACACTAACGCCCGCCCGCCTCCAGGGGGGAGTCATCAGATGAGCCCGTCTACGAGAGCCTGGAGGAGTTCCACGTCTTTGTGCTGGCCCACGTCCTCAAGCGACCCATCGTAGTGGTGGCCGACACCATGCTGAGAGACTCTGGCGGAGAAGGTGAGATCTGGGCGCCACGTTGTTTCTCTCCAACGTGGATTGCGGGTGATTCAGTCACGTCCTTGTTTGTCCCACTGCAGCGTTTGCCCCCATCCCGTTCGGGGGAATCTTCCTCCCCATGGAGGTGGCACCCGGCACCTGCCACCACTCTCCGCTGGTGCTGGCCTACGACCAGGCTCACTTTTCGGCGCTGGTGCCCATGGAGCGGACGGACGGCTCAGCCGAGCAAGGTGCTTCACCTTTATTTGGCTTTTCCCGAATGTCGGGAGTAAAAGTGAAAAGTCGAGGAAAAAATATTATACACTCAAGTTCGGTGCTGATATCAGGCCGAAAGTATTTGGTGTAACTCTGTGACATGACTGAGCGTGTTTTTGTGGTGCAGTGGTGATCCCGCTCACCGACTCGGAGCACAAAATGCTTCCTCTGCACTTTGCTGTGGATCCGGGGAAAGACTGGCAGTGGGGCAAGGACGACACCAACAACAAGAAGCTTGGCAGGTGCTGCCTTCATTCTCCTCATTAACCTCGGTTTGCTTCTCAGATTACTTTTTTTTTCTCCAGGATACCAATGACTTTTTTTTTTCTCCAGGATACCAATGGAGGTGTTAAAACTCAACTTTATTCTACAATCTTTGACTTGTTTTCTATTTTTCCAACTTCTTATTTAAAAACTAAACTCGGCGCCACCCAGCCGCCCTTTGAGGGTGTAAGGACGTAGCAGTGCGTCCCTATTTAGAGATTGATCCCCGACTCCCGATTAGCGACACTTGCTCACCAGATTAGCTCTAAGTAGTTTCTATCAGCGAGTAGCCTGCTAAATAAGATCACACAAACAAGCTATTCCTGTGCCCGAGAGTTTGCCTGTTTTCCAGTAGAGATGATTTGATGGTTCTTATTAGATGTTGAAGAAGATGGCGCTAAAGCTACTTGATCCGATCCTTAATTTTCCCCCACTTGCAAATGCTGGCCACGTGGTGCAATCGAACTTAACTTTGACTTTTCTACTTTTTAGTGTGTCTCTGTCCTTGGAAGCAAAGCTGCAGATGCTTCACAGCTACATGATCGTCAAATGGCTGCCGCTGCCCTGCGAGGTGAGGATGGCTGCTTGCACAATTTACACACTCTGCTCTCAGTAGACATGCTTGGTCAGGAAAGGGCAAAATCCAGAAAAATAAAATAAAAAGGACGGCACCCTCAGCATAAGTTTGCTTTTCCTCCAGCAAGCGCCACTGGCCCAGCCTGAGTCGCCCACTACGTCGGCCGGAGACGATGCCCGCACACCTCCCGACTCCGGTGAGTCGGACAAGGAGTCGGTCAGCAGTAGCTCCAACGGCAACGGAGATGCCGGCCCCGCGGGATCCGCGGTCAACGGTGGCGGCGGGCCCTTGGCCAAGAACAACTCATCCACTTCATCCGTGTCCTCAAACGGCGGCACGCCCCCGATGGATCAAAAAGACAAAGCCAAAAAGGAGAAGGAGAAGAAGAGGGCAGAGTCGGTGGCCAACAAGCTGGGCAGCTTCGGTAAGACGCTGGGTAGCAAGCTGAAACGGAACGTGGGCAATCTCATGACGAGCAAGAATGGGGGCGGTGGACACGGTAAGAAGGAGAGTGGGCACAAAAAGAAGGGCTCACTCGGGGTGGACAAGGACAGCGCCCCTCCTTCGCCCCACCTGTCCGAAGACTCTGGGAAGGGCTCGCCCTCGTTAGGTAGCGAGCGTCTCAATGGGACGGGCGGCAGCTCGGAGGGTGAGCCCAACAAGTACGGCGCTGACGTCAAGGCCAGCCTAGGCAACATAAAAGCTGCCATGCACGGCGAGAGGAAGTTCGTCTTCGCCGGCATGCTGACCACCGACAACCAGCACCCGCTGCGGAAGCAGAGGATCCAGCGCTACCTCACAGAGGTGGAGGAGCGCTCGCGGGCCGAGCAGGAACAGCGGCGTGAAGCCGAGCGCAAGGGCGCCGCCTACGCCGCTGCAGCGTCACCCAAAAATGGGCTGCCAGCGGCGGAGCCGGCCGAGAACTCGTCGGCCTCATTCAAGGGCTCCCTCCTGAGCCCCGCCATGTACTCTGGCACAATGCCTATCCCGCGGCCCTCACTGATAGAGCAGCCGCCCTTGGCGGCGCACCTCCACACGTACTACATGGATAATCGGCGCCAGTTGGCCGGCGGCTCGCCCGCCACCTACCCATCGTTCATCACCCTTCCAAGACACTGCTCCGCGGCGCAGGCGAGCTCCCTTAATCCCCCTCAATCTAATAATCCAGATCCGGTACCCTCGTACCCACCAGACTGTACGGGGTTCGGCTCCTCCAACAGCTTCCTGGAGCCCAGTAGTGCGCTGGCGTCAATGCGCCACTACTCCCTGGGTAGCGTGGGCACTCTCTCCGAACTCTGTCGGACCCCCAACTGCGTCTACTACGGACTCCCCGAGACGGGCAACTACTGCTCCTCCTGCTACCGCAATACCAAGGATGCGGTGCACGCCATCCAGAGGTTCTGACCCGGATCGCTCCAGACACGTGGCCTTCTTCAGTTCACTTGGGGCACAAATGGCTAGCCCACTACCGCTTCCCGTTTCAGGGAGATGTCTTGCAAGTACGTGCACCTCATGCTGGATTCCTTTTGGAATAAGATGTTGGAGCCCTTAGTCCATATCCAGCTGAAGTCATAGGCAAGAAAAGAGCTGCTGGTCCTCCGCATTGAGAAGGAGATGGGCTAAGGAGGAAGAACCGAAAACTCTCTACGCATAGTGAAGTCAAACAAAAGCACCAACACAGTCTCGGTTCCCGAGTGCCGCAACGTCCGCCGAGGCCGGCCGTTTTTTTTTTACTTCGTCTGTTAGTTTTGCGCTTTACCGCTCGCTGCTTTCCGCAAAGTTCTGGGGCACGTTGGTCGCTTTCCCGTCCCTGCACAAATCCAAGCACTTTTGGTCTGAAGTGGCATTTTCCCACCACAGCGTTCACGGCAGCAGACATGCGGCAAGGGTTCCCTTTGATATCTGAAGCTCCTTGCCCTCGCTAATAAGACATTTCGTTGCGCTAATTGAACAGCTGTTTTACCGCTACTGGTAGCACTTTTGGCCTACTGGTCGGTCATTGAACCCTTCTAGTAACTGATAACTTTACCGGGTGTGGTGGCCCCTTGGACTCCACTAGAAGCACCAACGTGCCCACTGCTCGACTTACAGATGTCCGACAACCATAGCAAAAAAAGTTGACTGGTAAGATGCAGCTGTTTTAGTGGCTCACTGAAATGTCGTAATAATGACACCAAAGAGTACGAGTCCATGTTGGATCTGAAACTTGATGGTCAATAAATGCTCTTAAGGGTTTGGAGCAAAAAGCAGTCCTCGTATGCCAAAAGTTGTCCTTCACGAGTGGACAGCGACCGTTCGGGTTTGACTTTCTTCGTTTGGTTTAAAGCACAAAAAGGAGTAGCTTGCAGTTAACTGCCACACCTGGCAGGGGGCGCCATTTCCCCCACCTCACCGTGTGTTTAAAAGTGAGCGACTGTTTTTGCTGCTGTTGTTTTGTTGTGAATCCTCCAAAGAACGAGCTGCCGTTTAAACGACTTGGCCGGTGTAATGTCACGAAACGCACGCTCTTGTTTTGTATTTCAAACCAAAAGGCGAAAGAGAGCTTGTCGAGTTATTTTTGTACGTTTGTAAAAAGTCCCAAATGTTTACTGACCCTTTCAATCGAGCGCTATGCAGGTGACATTTTTATATCTCGCCAGATCGCTCCTCATAGATTTCCTTTGAGTGTTTGCCTTTTTTCCCCGTTTTCGTTTTGCATTTTTTCTACAGCTCCACTAAAACAAAACGGCTGAGAATTGTTCTATTTTTCTACAGCAGAAAGGACAAACGGGACTGTGCATGGAAAGGCCGACCCATGTGTAACCAAATGTGTGCGGTTTTGTCATTAATTTTATTGTTTCCATTCTTTTTAGGGACCCCGAAGGCTGTCCAGTGTGCAATGTGGACACTGGACAGGAAGAGAATCGGATTTGATGAAATAATATTTACATTAGGTTATTATAATTCAGAATTTCTTTTGGGATTTTTTTTTCATGATTTGAATAAATTTCCGTTGTATTTGAAGAACGTGTGATTTTAAGTGTGATGTGGCCAAAGCAAAATGATTTGAGTCCCTTTGGAGTCTGTTGCTAGCAAAACCAGCACGTCGCGTGCTGTCATTATTATTTATTTATTGAAAAAAAATGTTTTTGGACAGACTCTCTCTATAGTGCATATTTTCCCCATGTGCGCTTGAGCCATTAGCGGTAGGAGCATCTTGCTGTTTCGTGTTGAACGGCCGATCGGGCCTGATTGACTTCTTGAATGCAGCTCACGTGATGCCTGGCAGCTCGTGTGTCTGCAAGCGTTTTGTTTTGGATCCGAGATATCCGAGAGCCTTATGTAATATTGAAGGGCGAAAATTCCAAATCCTGACGTTCCTCTCCATGATCGTCGTCGCACACGAGAAAGAAAGAAAGAAAGACTCGCGTGTGCACCATCGGGACGCTTGGATTAGAGCAACTTTTACTTTCTTGTCTCTGAAGTGCTTTGTTACTCTTCGCGAGTTTCTGGACTTTTCTTTGCATGAGAGACGAGGAGCCAGACATGCCGAGGGCTCGCAAAAAGGTAGAGAACCAAGAGAATTTTGGCACATCACTTTATTTTCTTCCCAAGTCAGTTAAACGAAAGCATTTTTAAAAAAAAAAACTTGGCTAATGATTTTCATATGCGCGTGGAACTCGGATGATGTTCAAGGAGGGAGGAAGGAACCTGAGAAATAATTTGAGGCCAGAACCTCTCGACTGCCAGGCAAACATGTTATAACCACTAAGTCATAGTGCTGCTGTCATTTTATTAATACAAAAATACAACGAAAATGTTTTAATCTATACATAAACATTTAGATAACTAGTTCAAAGATAACTAGTTCAACATTTATTTTTTAATTAAATTATTTCAGTATTTAATATGAGAAATAAAATCATTTTACCTAAATTTTACTTGACACCAAAGCACTTTCTATTACATCAGCAATAACTAATCAAGTTGGCGATAGGTAGTTGTCATCAAGGTGCCACCGGAGGGCGCCAAAACATTTTTTGTGTATGAGACAGTGCTTTGTCCAGAGTTTTCCAGCAAATAATGGAGGATAGTGAGGATAAACTGTTTGGGGGAATGAATGAATGAATGAATGAATGAATGAATGAAAGGTTACCTAAACTAATCTCTAAACAATCAAATACTGGACTCCATGAATGAATGAATGAAAGGTTACCTAAACTAATCTCTAAACAATCAAATACTGGACTCCAAATACTCCTGCCTTCACTGTGACTTGTAACGTGAAACTCACATTCAAATATGAAATGTAATTATGTTTTACATTTATGCTATTGGCGGCTCGGTGGCGCACTGGGTAGCACGTCTGCCTCACAGTTAGGAGGGTGTGGGTTCAATTCCACGTCCGGCCCTCCCCGTGTGGAGTTTGCATGTTCTCCCCGGGCCCGCGTGGGTTTTCTCCGGGCACTCCGGTTTCCTCCCACATTCCAAAAACATGCTTGGTAGGCCGATTGAAGACTCCAAATTGTCCCTAGGTGTGAGTGTGAGTGCGATTGGTTGTCTGTCACTGTGTGCCCTGCGATTGGCTGGCAACCAATTCAGGGTGTCCCCCGCCTACTGCCCGATGACGGCTGGGATAGGCTCCAGCACGCCCACGACCCCCGTGGGGACTAAGCGGTTCAGAAAATGGATGGATGGATTTATGCTATTATCATGATACAAAACTTGTTTTCTATTGTGGCAGTGGTACACCTCCAGCATTCACACAATCAATTAGATGTTCATTTGTAATTACTTTTTTTTGTTGTTGTTGCGTTTTTTGGTAAGAAAAAAAACATCACCGCCCCGTTATACCTTCACTTCCGGGTGTGGTGCCCCTTTAAGGAGCTGGACGTGTCTTTTCCCCTCAAGTGTTCTGGCCAAGAAGGCGTCAACAGCCAGCCAGCCAGCGAGCGAGCTGTTGTCGTGTGCGGATGGAGCAGCAGCAACCGACGACGACGCCGCCGAGAGTTTCTTGCGCTTTGTAGTGTTTTTGAGCGTCCATGGTGATGAGAAGAGTGGCGGTATCGTCGGCGGGCGCGGGCTGCGTTCGAAACGCCGCCGGTGTAAACAACGCCGGAGGATGACCACCGGAGACACATTTCGGAGTCACATTCATATTTTTTTTTGTCGCCCCCTCCTTTTTTTAATCACTACCTAACACGGAGCGCAGACGATTTTAGCGAGACTTTTTATTTGTCCTTCAACAACGGATGTCTGAGGATTTCCAACCATGCTGACTGGATCTAAAAGCACGTTCAAAGTCCGACAGATGGGGACGGACATAAAGGTAAGCAACTGACCAACTCCATCCAGCGAACCAACTTGGGTGGAAAAAGTGTTGTCGGGCAGTAAGTCTTGCGTAAATAAGAATAAAGTCTGGGAATACGTTTGCAAATGTCTTATTCTGATTAAAAACAGCTCATCATTTTGCTTTCATGAATGCGGACAGAAATTGGAGGTTTTACTCTGAAAGGCTCCGAATCAGACCATTTCGACCATTTTAAGTTCGACAAGGTCTCTAACAATATTTTAAAAAAGTTCTGTGAAAATTTGTGAATTTATTAGTTGGCTCGTTGCACCTCAATTATACATGTGAATGTGTAGTTGCGTACTGTATATGGGGGTATGTACAAAATATTTGTGTGCTTAGTAAGACGTGTGTAAACGTGCATATAATTGTGTGTGTGTGTGTGTGTGTACACTGTAAATACATTTGTATATAATCTATATGTTGGTTTATATTTGTGCTCAAATGTTTGTGTCTGGATGCATGTTTTCTGATGATTCTATTGTTATGAATCAGCTGTTGGAGCAATTGAGCTATTGGGAAGTGTGAGTTGCCTCTGTAGCTTCCACCCAGGCGCTTTATTTGTACATTTGTGTTTGTTTGAGAGGCCAAGAAGCAGGATGAGTCAGAGGCCGAAGAAGGCAAGCCGTCCAAGTTCCTACTTTTCTTCTTCCTCTGTGGTTATTTTCAGCAGCCGCGGGGGAAACGCTAACAGATGCTTGTCTACGCAAGCCTTTGGCATCCGCGCGTGCGCTCAGCGGAGGAGGGGACGGGACACATCTGGCCGGCGTCGTCATGGCAACTGCAATCGAGCAATTTTGCAAGCATTCGATTACCTTTGTAAATGAGATGTGGCGAGCCAATCTGCTGCTTTCGTCTTATGCTAATATGGCGTGTCACGTGATTTGGAAGACGCCGACGTGCATGCGCAAGCTTGCGTGGAGGCGAATTTTGTCCCAGATGGCTTTGCATGTTTAATTTCCCCGTGCTGAGCCCGAGACGCTTCTTCTTTGTCTTGAATGAGCCGCTTGTATTATTTGTAGAGTTCACTGTTTTTCCTCAAACGCTTTGCAAAAATTGAGCTACATCTGCTGGATTTTTTTTTGAAGTATTTTTTGTGATACCCCAAACTGTCAAAGGAAACAGAAGAATAACTGCAACCGTCAAAAGTCCCAAAATGGAGGCCCATGCTGCAGCCTTCTTTAATTTTACTTTGAAGTCGAGTTCCGACTTCTTCATCAGCATCATCATCTGAGCTCCCCCTGATAAGACTTTCATCCTCCCCCTGGAGAGTGTTTTGGCGCAGCAATGAGAGCAGCTTTCCGCTCCCTCTTTTGCTTTATTGATCGGCGGAGGGCCAATAGATAAAAAGCAGCTGTTAGCGCCATCCGGGGAATTTTTGGAGCATAAAAAATGACTGACGCCCTTCAAGAGCCAATTAGGCACCACTAAAGACATTTGCGCTTGACTTGAGCTTGTAAGAAGTTTGTTTGGTGTCCAGCTGGATTTGGAGGGAGAACACTGAAGCTACTATGAAATGTGGTCTTGAATGAACAGACTTGCATTGTATTGGCACTTTGGCTAACGAGCACTGGATTTCGGATTGGGTTTTTTCATTGTGCAAATTTAATATTCCATCCATGTTTTTTTATTTTAAAAACAGTATCAATCTAAACTTCTACAGCCAAACGATTGTGTGACCACCCAAAGAATCAAACCATGGCGTTACGAGCGTTGCCGTCCGTAAAATGGCGATTTTCGCTCATAAATGCAAAAGCGCCTCTTGCTGGGACTTTCTAGTAAACTTGAGTGGCTCCAGATGTTCCGGCAATGGGGGAGCTGTGGTTATACCTTTGTGGCTTTGGATTTTACTAAGAAATCATTACGGCATCATTAGCAACTCGGCTAACTGTATTGCACAGTGACCTCGTTAAATAGTTGCTCTTGGAGATTGTAATGGAGGGTCTTTGTCTCAACAGGAGCGGATGCTGAATCAGAGCAGGATGAGCGCCAGGGGTGGAGATGTCTTCGGACTACGTTGTCTTCCAGGTACGGAGCACAAACCTTTTGCTCGAGTTCACCTTTGTTCATTTGTTGTTTCTCCGCCTCGTTTTCACACGACCTTCAGCAGGAGGCCTTGGCCTTATCGTATCTGGCGACAAGGGGCTTATCTCACGAGAGACCTGGAATTTTTTTCTTTCACACACAAGCCAATGTTGGAATTTTTGAACACCAGAGGGTTTTCACCAAACGTGTCGCATTCTAACGGGTTGCGATAGTACGCGATACGAGATGAATTGAACGAGATGCGAAGGAGGGGAAGGCCTCGCAAAATTGAGCCTTTTCCTGTTTGGGCTTTGAATTTCCTTCAAGTCATGATGGAGTGAGCTCGGTTCCGCCAGGGGCATACAATTCCACATTGGGCCGGAGTTTTTGAAGTGTTTTTTGTCGTTGTGTTGTTTTTGTCTGTTGTTTTGCGTGCAGCGTTTAACCTCGGCCCCTTTGTCCACCGTTTGCAGGCGAGTGCGTGCTACAGAGGGCCGTCATGGTGAGGAAGAAGTTAACGGCGAGGGAAGGGAGAGGCTGGCTGTCAGGAACGCTCTTCTGCACGCAATTCCGAGTGGCCTTTGTGCCGCAGGACGCCCCCAAAGCCGACGTCAGCGCAATGCATCATGACAATAATATGAGTCAAGATCGGCATTGGCAACAACCCACAAAATAATCTTCTGTTGCAGGACAATGCTGAGCCGATCCTTTTGGGTGATCACGACATCGCTTTGGCATCGATCGAGAAGGTCGTCGTCGGTGAGTGAAGGAAACTTAAGTTGCAAAGTGTTGACGTTGTTAATGCCACCCCCCCCCCCCCCCCCCCTCTCTTGTTTGCGTAGTGGGCCCAAACCGGACCAAACTGGTGAGCCCCAACACTTGGCTCAAGTTCACTCCGGAGGAGCTGGTGCTTTACTGTCGCGACCTACGAGTCATCTGCTTTCTCTTTGACCGCCTCACCCCTGATGTCCAAGTCATCGAGGTGTGCGTCATTCCCGCGTGTGTTCCTGCTGTCATCGCAGGCTGACTGTCTCGTCTCGTTTTTTTTAGATCACGCATAGCATCGCCAAAACCTACCAGCCTCTCAAGCCGGGCTCCATGTTGTCCTTCCAGAACGCCGCCCTCGGTAGCGTAGGTACGGACGCTCGGCTGTCGTTGAAATAATATAAACGCCTCGGCTGAAAGAAGCCTCCAAAAGCTTTCCTCCATTTTGTACCCGGGTACTCGCTCCGGCTGATCAGTGTTTGCTCGTTGCAGAAATGAAGCAGTTTCTAAGCAACCGGCGACGGGACGCCCACATGAACTGGCACGAGACTGCGGCCGAATGGGAGCGGGAGCTGGAGCGCTGCGGTGCCATCGGCTGGAGAGTCAGCTCCGTCAACGACCGCTTCGAGATGTCCACCAGGTAGGATCGGGTCCCGCCAGTCCGCCCCACACTCGAGCCACCATTTGGGCTCTTGTGCATTTAAAAGACAAAAACCACATGGCCATAATTAAGAGCAGCCCCGTTAGCTTAGTGTTAATCCAAATAGCAGCGATTGCAACACAAATACTGGAACCTTTCATGAAATTATCTTTTGCTTTACCTGTCAATATGGACTTTTTTTTAATTGATTGAAACGTGTTTTATCTCCTCTTTTTTCGATGCCTTTTTGTTTCTTTAGTCTTCCGAGGTTCATTGTTGTCCCACAGAAGGTTCTGGACACGGAGTTAAAGAAAAGCTTTGCCCACTTCAATGACGGACGCATCCCTGTGAGTCAAGTTCTGCCTTGCTTGTTGTTTGTGCCTCATGTCGGTCCCAATTTAAGGTATGAGCGAGCTTGCCTTCAAAGATTTGGTCAAGCGTTTCTTTCTCTTTCTGGTTGAGGAGGACATGAGAGGGAGTTGTTTTTTGCGCCTGAATGGGTCCGTCGGACTGATTTGCGATTGTGTTGTTGGGACAGCGCTGGTGCTGGCGCCACCCGCGCGGCAGCGACCTCCTGCGCATGGCCAGCTTCCAAAACAACATCTACCATGAGAAGGACGACATCAGGTGGGCCCCAAGTCCTGGCGCAGTTGCCGTTTGGTTGTTTTTTGTTCATGGCATGCTAGCAACAGTAATATGTGTGTGTCGCTTAGAAATTTGGAGCTCATCCTGTTCGGCTGCCATTCGTCCGTGTGCGTGGTGGTGGAGCTGGGCGAGGAGCTGCCCTCGCCGGCCGACATCCAGCTGGCGCACGGCCGCTTGCGAGCGCTCTGTCTCGGAGGTGGGTGCCGCCGCGCGTAAACCTCTGCTTAATCCCGTTTGCCAACGAGCAAGGTTAAGATGCGCTCGAGCAACAAAGGTTCCGGTTATGATATGCAGAACATAAATCTTTTTTGAAGAAGTCTGATGTTTCTTCACGGAAGGGTAACTTGAATGTTTTTCCTGCGCAGACATTTCCACCTCTGTGACTGTGCCTGATGACAAGTGGCTGTCCACGCTGGAAGCAACTCGCTGGCTGGACTACACAAGGTAACCGCCATCATCATCTGCCTCAATAGGAAATTACAAACGGACCGCAGACATTGTTGAAGAAACGTTCCAGACCCGCACACAATAGCTGAAAAATGCATTTTATAGATCAAGTTATATGTCCCCCCCCCCTTCAAGTAGCAATGAGTAAAAATTGAGAGATGGATGGATGCACGTGTGGTGCGATGACAACCAATAAAGCTCGCGCATTGTCTCCCATGCGCGCGTAGGTGGTGTCTAAAGAAAGCTTCGGAGGTGGCGTGCCTGCTTCGCAGTGGTCACATGACAGTGGCGTTGCAAGGTGAGTCACGTGAGACGCTCCACTACGCCGACGTGGGCTGTCTCAATTATTCGCACAACAGTTGCCCACTAAATTGCGGAAGGGCTAAATATCACAAACTAGGTTTCTGCCCTTTTAGTTTGAATCAGTACATAGTCAACTTTGGAAGTGACAACAGCCAACACCCTTGATCTCGTTTGTCACAAAGAAATGCTTTCAAAAGCATCTTTTGCTTCATTTTTTTTTTTTTTGTGCAGAGGCGGAGGACCGAGACATGAGCTGCTTGGTGTCCAGCCTGGTCCAGGTGATGTGCGACCCCCATTGCCGCAGCCGCCTGGGCTTCCAGAGCCTGGTGCAAAAGGAGTGGGTGGCAGCGGGACACCGCTTCTACAGCCGCACCAACTTTCATCGGGACAACGACAAAGAGGAGGTGAAAAACAAAGCCATTGAAGAGAGCTGCTGGCCAGATGCTCACCTGCGTGCCTGTTTGTTGTGGGCACGCGTGTCCTCAGGCTCCCGTCTTCTTGCTCTTCCTGGACTGCGTGTGGCAGCTGTGGTCGCAGTATCCGGCACGCTTTCAGCTGACAGACGACTTCCTGCTGGCGCTGCACGACAGCGCCCACCTGCCACTTTTCTCCACCTTCCTGGCCAATTCTCAACGGGAGAGGTGCAGACGCACACAGGTACTGACAACACCCCACCTCACCTGCCGGTCCTCCTCGTTCCACCAATATCTCTGCTCTCGATTCCTTACTCGCTCAAACGGCTCCTTTTGCCACCTGTGGCCCCGCCCTCACCCCCCAGAACGTGGGCCAGTGCTACACGCCCGTCAACGGCTGGCGAGAACCGCTTCACCCGGATAGTACCCTGGAGCCGCCCGACCCGCCGCTGCCACCCGTGTGGGATTGGTCACTGCAGTACTGTGAGCAGCGACAGGCGGCGTTTACGCAGCCCGTTGCGCAGACGCCGGCGCCGGCACCCCTGCTCAACGGAAACCTCAACAGCCAGCTGGACGCACGCCGGGTAAACACTGTGCAACACTGACACCTAATGGCCATATTCAAACATGTCAGATGACCACAGTGCGTGGAGACTTGTAATAAACAGGCATGGATTGGCTCTTAAAAAGCACATTTACTTTTTTATTTGTATGAAATGAACACAATTTTATGAGGTATAGAATTTTGGGGTCAGGAAAAATGAATTGATTTAGGAATAAAGCCCATCATTGAAGGAAATCTAATCTGATTGTGACCTCAATGATGAAGGCTCCCATTTTTCTTTTCTATTCCCCACTGAGACTATTTTGCCGTTCTCTTCTGGCCTCTCCCAGCCCAGCGACGCCATTCCCGGCTCCGTGTTCCTCCTTTCCCGGGGTGTCTTCTCATGTCCTGTCAACCTGCTCCCCTGGCGTGGGGGCGGCGCAGGGGGCACCATTTCGGGCGTGTACCGCAAAAGCCACCGTAGGGCGCCGTCCTGCGAGAGCGTCCCTGGGCTGGAGAGGCTCCTGAAGGCCCTCTCTCTGGCCGAGACCCCTGTCAAGCCTGAGTCGGACCCCTACGAGCCCTTGCTGCCCCTCCTCATGGGTCCCTGCGTGGGACTGTGGAGGGAGTGTTACCACCGGGGAGCGCTGCATGCTCAGGTACATGGACAGCTGGAAATTGTTGAACCAGATTCAGTAAAACAACCAACATATTCTGCTCTTTTACATTTGGGGTAGAATTGATGAACAAAAAAAATTGACCTTCTACAATTATTACATATTAGCATTATTGTTAGAAGCTGGTTGGCCCCTGAATCAAATGTAGCTGCGAGCCTCTGAGCCGGTTCGTTCAGAGCTTTGATCACAAACGCATCGAGTATCTGAACGTCGTTTTCATCCGTCAATCGGTGACAAGTCTCTTGGGTGCCGTCTCCATGGCGACGTGAGTGGGTGCCTTTCTTTTGAGGGGAGTAGATTGATGGAGAATAGGAGGAAATCCGCTCAAATGTTGCTTCTGATGGAAGCTTCCAGAGCATCAATTTGGCATCAATTTGGTTTTCTGCAACAACAAAAAAAAGCAGACCTCAAATTTGCTTTTTTCTCGACTAAAAGACGCCGTGCCTCAATTAGTAACGCTTGTTGCTCTGGCAGGCCTTCTCGCACCCGCTCAGCGCCAATCACCGTCACCCCCTGGAGCTCTTGGCTGGGGAGGTACAGCGCCTTCAGGAGCAGCTGGCCCAGCAGCACCCTGCCGATGACTCGCAGTCGGCCCACGACGCCAACCTCAACCACAACGCCAACAACAGCAGCTTCCTCTTCTCCGGGTCTCCTGGAGCAGCCGCCATTGCCACTCCGGTTCCGGCATCCAGACAGGCACCCAAAGAAAATGCAAACAAGCACACCTTTCTCTATGGGCACGCTTCGGACACCCGTCCGGGTCGCGCCAACTCCAAATTGACCTAAAGTGACGCAAGTTAATCACGTGGCCCACAACGTCAAGGCCAAAACTACCAAAAGAAGCAGATTCTCTTCTTTCACCAGGGAAAAAGAAGGTTGCTTTCTTTTTCCATTTGGGAGTGGTCAGCAGTAGAACTTGGCTTGCATCCGCACCAAGAAGCGGAGCAAGGAACCATTTTTTGTATTGAACCTTTTTGTGCAACCACAACAGTGATTTTGGCGCCAATGTTGTTTTTTTTTTTTTTTTTTACTTTCCAAAGTGGAAAACAACCAAAGACATTTTCCACTCGTTGCAACAATTCCTTGTTGGACACAGGATTAGGTACACCCACCTGCATATAGGGCAGGTGTACCTAATGAAGAGACTGTTGCTTTGGAGCTTGTATCTGAAGAGGAGGTGAGCTGCACCCACTGTGGAATTTGGGGCATGAGAGTTATTTTGGTATTCAGCAGCGGCGGCGGCCCACCCACGTGCCGGCCGCTCACTCGCTTGCGCGCGCACACCGGCACTCTTATCCTAAAGTCCAATTTCTGTTCTTGGACCAAATATAGTATTATCTCTTCCAAACTGGCCACTGGTGGATAGAAATCGTATTATTAGGTACCGTGACCAAATTAGCGAGTGTACATTTTGTGTTTGTGTCTGATTTTTTTCGTCCCGAATTTCAGAAATAAAATGCAGCACTTGGACTTGTGCAACACACAGTTGACAAATTTTATTCATGTTTTGCTTCAAGAAAATAGATACGGTTAAAAAGTAGCACGGCACTCACTCACTGTACAATCGGTGGTCGTTTTTTGGACACAACTGGACAAGGCGTATCAAAACAACTCAAAACAGTTAAATGCATTTTGATGTCCAACTGTAAAATGTGCCGAGTCGCTGTTCAGTGAAGCACAACACATGTTCGGTGGGTGCGCATGAATGAAGATGGGTCCGCCTTTCCTTGACACTTCCGCACGCAACGAGTTTTCATTGTCACAGTTGATCCCGGAGCGTCACCCCCACCAGCCGACGGGCTCTGCACAGCCGACGCCGGGGCCCCGGAAGCACCCCAGTGACAACGACGACAAGGACGAGGCTCCCGGTGCCCCCAGCTGACCCAGGGACCTGCACATGGGACAAGGGTAGTCGGGGAGTCCCTCGATGTCCCGGAAGGCTAAGTTCACGATGTGCTGGCAGCAGGCATCGCAGTAGAGGTGGCCGCATGACAGGCGCTTGAGGCGCGCCTCGTAGCTGATGCAGCACTGGCAGTGCGGTGCCTCGGGGCCCAACGACAGCGAGCCCGTTAGCGAGCTGCTGTCCAGGCTGCCCGGCTGGCTGCTGCTCAGCTTGCCGGCGGACCTGCCGGCAGAAGGCCACAACTGGTAAGGTCAATATAACTGCTCAATGTTTATTTGTCATACGCAGTCAAAAACAGTAGCGCTCAAGTTTTGGGTCGTCTCTCTCCACTTTGATCAAGAATATTAGCTCATCTGAGCTTGTAATGTAATTTTAATCGTAATATCAGATGCTTAGGAAATTTACACATGAGCGATCCAATCTATCAAATTCGCTTGAAACTAATTACCCACCCGAATAATGAAGCATTTTTATTTACTTGTCAGAATAATAAAGCGATTACAGCGTAAAGAGAAGGAACAAGCCATTTCAATCCCTCACATAAACTTTAGCAATAATAAACAATCAATATGAACAAGTTCAATTTGTATAACACTGGAGACGAACAAAAGGAAGAGACGTTTAGATTACAACGAGCAAAAGCTGGGCTCAATTAGCGCGATCTATGACGTCACGGTAAACCTCGAATTTCACAAAGTGCAACAAATGTCAAAAGGAAGACTATTTTTCCACATGTCCACTCAAAAATGTGACATAGCACAGGAGGGTTTCCCATAGCAGCTTGTTGCATTAATGGTCGAGAATGAAAATAACAATAATAATCCCAAAAATGGCAACTAAACGGTGAGATGCCCTCGATGCAACGAGACGTAACGAAAGAATCCTCCGGTGCGCGTGCCAATTATTAGAAAATCCATTTTGAAAATGGCAATCAATCATCACCTGCTGGACGACGACGACTTAAAGCAATCAAAGCTGAGCGCGGCGAGGATCCGCCACAGAAGGTCCATCGTGTTCACAGCCACCAGCCCTCATGCTGCCGCCGCCGCACATGCGCGCAGCCTCATCATCATCACCACCACCATCATCATCCGCGTCATCATCATCATCATCATTAGGCTTCGACACGGCGGTGGCGGTGACCGGCTGAAAAGTTCGACAGACCGACAGACAGTGCGTGCTACGAGAAGTCAAGCCAGAGTGGCGCATGTGCGTTTTTGACCACCAGGGGGAGAAGGAGGGACCGAAAGGGACATGTCGTCATTGTCGTGCACTCCAGTAGAGAGGACCCTGACTGACTTCTTTTCTCACAATTCCTTCTTTAAAGTCAGAATTCCCGCTTTAAAGTGAGACCACTTTCTGACTTTAAAGTCAGAATTCTGAGAATAAAGTCAGAATTCCGACTTTATTCTCAGAATTCTGACTCTAAAGCAGTGGTTCTTAACCTGGGTTCGATCGAACCCTAGGGGTTCGGTGAGTCGGTCTCAGGGGTTCGACAGAGCCTCCACTGAGGAGGTCCGAACAAACCTGATTTATTGTGTAAATTGTGATTTACCAGTATGTGATTTGTTGTGAGTTCATGCATTGTGTTGGTTTTGATCTTTGAGCAAGGTGATGTTCATGCATGGCTCATTTTGTGCACCAGTAAAAAATATCTATGTTTAGAATAAAAAAAAAAAAACAAATTCACTAACAAGGGGTTCGGTGAATGCGCATATGAAACTGGTGGGGTTCGGTACCTCCAACAAGGTTAAGAACAACTGCTCTAAAGTCAGAATTCCCACTTTGAAGTGATTTTAAAGTGGGAATTCAGAATTCTGAGAAAAAAGTCAGAATCCTGTCACCCCCATTTTTTTTTCTTCACTGGCCCTAATTCTCTTCCGTAATCTTCCGTTTTTCTTCACTGGCCCTAATTCTCTTCCGTAATCTTCCGTAGCAACCTGACACGACACCTGTGTGTGCGTGCTTGTGTATAGCCTTCCAGGGTCGTCGGCGCATCCTTATCGCTGTGTCTTATAGCGCCCTCTTGGTGCAAGGTTGATACTGCAGCCAAGCAATGAAATAGATCAGAATCCTTCTTTCTGTCAGTGGGCACCACATCATTGATGTATGTATCCTATTGTCCACCAGGGGGCAGCTTTCCGCAAGCCCAACGTGGGCCAATCAGAGCGCACGAGCCCAGTGCACGTGCAACACCGTGCACGCCCCACTGCGCCAAGCCTGGGCGGTGTGCACGCGCAACACGCACACGCGCATAAACACCCACGCACACACACACTTGTTCTTTTTTTAATTGTAAAGATGGATGGAATAGGGGGCGTGGTCACCCTGCCGACGTCATCAGCCATTACGACGTCGACAACTGAGGGGAAAGAAGACAGGAGGAGCCGCTTCATATTGCCTGCACTAAAATAGACGAGAAAAAAATCCTATAAGGTAGGAGAGATTTGTTTTATTACCATTATGATTAATATACATGATGCACATGATGTATTAGGTTTAAACCAAGAATGATAAAGAATGGTGGGGGGATGAAAGGAAGAGGCTAATCATCATCAATTGGCTCCATTGGATTGAAGCGATAAGAGACGTCGTTGTGTTGCGTTGCGTGTGTGTCTCCCTCCGCCAAGGAAGAAAAGGCACAAAAAAGGCTTGAAGGTGAACTTGGCGTCACGTTATCGCGTTTCAATCGTGCGCAATTTGGAAGTGTTTTCCTTATCTGTTGATTTCTTTTTCGACTAATTTTTAACCACATTAATTACTGTTTATTGCGTGAAACGTGCATGCAGAAAAGGAGTTTGTATGCATGCGGAGGAGGGGGGGGGGGCTCCCTCGCTCTGCGTCGTGCGTCAAAATGACCTTGTCATGTGCACCATTGCTGCTGCCTTAACCCCCTGATACACATTTGATGGCAGGATGGATGAATGTATGAATATACAAAAGAGGGACAGTCGGTATTCGGCAACTACCCCTCCACGCACACTCACAGGCCGTTCATTGTTGCTCATTTGCATCCGAGCTTGTGCTCATCTTCACACCAGCCACCACCATCATCATCATCCTCTTCATGATCACCCAGGCGCGCTCTTGTTATGACGTCACACGCACCGGGAGTGTATTTGGCAGAAAATATAAAGACAAAGCTGAAAAAATAGTCACTCTCTGAATACAAACAGTCTAGTTTGCATCGTCATCAGCTCTCAAGTGTAACTACAATATGGTGCCTTGAGATTCATATCCTGCGTTTGAAACTTTTTTAAAAATGCTTATACTGCTCCCAGATGAAGATTACTGTGAAACTAATTTTGTCCTACAGCGCCCTCTGCTGTCAATTGCAATTGATGTCAAAGTGACCTCGGGCTCGCATGGCCCACGTCACGGCTGGCCTGTTTGCCGCGTTTGGTCTCATGCCCACTTTTGACGTCAATTTCTGTCGACAGCCGTGGCAAAATGGCTGCCGCCTGAGATGCATGCTTAAGTCTGATTTCACATTCAGCACAAAACCATCTTTTTGACACAACTAGCTGAAAGGCTGCAGGAGGAATGTTTTTTGTGGTCGCTATAGTAACAAGGAGGCAAGCACTAATATCATGCCAGCGCCACACAATCGTTACAAGAAAGGCGTCATAATTGAAAGTAAGCTATGTGCTTAAATGTTGTCTTGGGAAGATGACGTTTGTCTTGTAAATATTCTACTTGGAGTTCGCAGAGAAGCCGAAGCGCTCCACACGCTCACCAAATGTCAGCACAAAGTGCCGCTAGCCAATTGGTGTAACGCTTGAGCTCAGCGCTAACCTGGCTATGCTAATGAAATTGGTTGGCGCCCAACGCCTCCCCAGACTGACATGATACCATCTCAAGGATCCACGTTGCTCTTTTCAAACCCAAACATGGCTTTAAACTCTAAGTTGAAATCCCAATCCAGGCTTGAAACTCACATTTGAAATCCTTCCTGCTGTATGTTCAGGGTCGTGCGTGCAGGAACAGGAGTGAGCTTGCAGCCGCAGCGTATCGGGAGTCGCGGGCATCGCCTTCAGGAGTCCACGTCACCCACCCCATGCGCTCGGACTGCTCCCGATTCCCAACGCAGCAGTAACCAGCCAGCAGCTCCGCATCCCAAGATGGACGACGAGGGCAGTTACCGGGACAACCGCTCCGACTTCATTCGCGGCGCCAAGGACATTGCCAAGGTCGCTAAGAAGCAGGTGGGCAAGAAAATGGGGCGCGGTGTGGACAAGATGGCCGACGAGTACACCCGCCGCTCCTACAAGCGTTTCGAGGAGGAAGACGACGACGACTACGCCGGCGTGGCGGGCAGCGAAGACGGTGGCAGCGGAGGCTACTACCGCAACGACAGCCGTGCCAACGATGACGACGCCCACAGCGACTCCACCGAGGGCCACGACGAGGACGACGAAATCTACGAGGGCGAGTACCAGGGCATTCCGCGGGGAGACACGGGCAAGGCGGACGGTGCGGTGGCGCAGGCGCAGGCACAACACTTCCGGGACCTGTCGGCGTACGAAGGCGAGCGCAGGAAGGACCAGGAGGAGCTGGCGCAGCAGTACGAGAGCATCCTGCAAGAGTGCGGTCACGGAAAGTTCCAGTGGACGCTCTACTTCGTGCTGGGTTTGGCGCTCATGGCTGACGGCGTGGAAATCTTCGTGGTGGGGTTCGTGCTGCCCTTCGCCGAGAAGGACATGTGCCTGTCAGAGCCCAACAAGGGCATGCTGGGTAAGAAAGACTTTGTCCCACTTTACCTTCGCCAAGGCATTTTTCCATCGGCAGAGGATTATTTCTTGAGGACACTTTGACTTGGATGTTCCCAGTTCTTGTTCCGATACATCTTAACTTGATTTGTCGCCCTAACACCTAAGGATACTTCCAACTCTAATTTTAACCCATAATCCCAAATATGTAAACATCTAAAACATACAACATAATCCCAACCACTGACTTCACCCCAACCTGATCCTAAACCAAACCCCACGCTCACTTGACCCCTCAAACGTGAACGTCGCAATCTCTTCTGCACCCTGAACAGTCAAAACAGTCACCTTCAATCCCAACCCTGTAGATGTAGTCTAGAATCCGATGTATTGTGTTGTACAAGTCCCACTAATAGAAACAAAGAGCAGTCTTGACATGACCACCTCCCATCTTGCACACTGCCACACACAGGCACACGTATTGACTAGCTGTCAACAGTCTCTCCCGCATGAGCTCAACAGGCTGAGCAAGTGTTAGCCGGTATTCGCGGCTTTCAAGTGTCCAATTGCACTTTTCAACTCCTCCACTGACCAAATGGGTTTGTTTGATTGTCAAGACACCCTGCTGATAATAGCGATGTCACTCCTCACTCTCTGTGCATCTATGCTGGTGTTTCCACAGCGATGGCCACATATGTTAGCATAGTAGCCTATGTGCGTGTAGGCCTGGAGGGGCGTGTGTGACTCACACGCTTCACGGCAGAGAAACTGTGACCAGACGTAGCCGCAATGCAGCAACGTGCTGACCAGATGCACAGTTGGTCAAGATGAGGATGGGTTGAGTTGAGCTGGGAAAACTGGCTTTGCATGATGGGGTTCAGGGCCACTAAAATCTATCCATAATCATCAGGATTCACATACCTTGGGGGTTAGGAAAAAAATAATCATCTCCGACAGCACCCGGACAAACTTATAGTTGCTGTCACGCCGCTGAAGAGACAAACCAAATACAGTCAAACCTCGGTTTTCGACCACAATCCGTTCCAGAAGGCGGTTCGAGGTGAATCGGTCGAATTCAGAATCTATTCATCCCATTACAAATAATGGAAAAAAAATTAATCCGTTCCAAGACTAAAAAAAAACGCCTTTTTAAGCATTTTGTCATTTGCGATCGCGCAACTGCAGCGCACCGCCGAACGCGCAACCGTAGCGCGCCGCCAACCGCGCAACTGCACCGCGCTGGTCGCATTATTGTGACAGAGCTGTCGCTGAAATTTAGAAAATATTTTTAAAGTCCTGATGTACTTTCCAAAATTTAAGTGGACCTCAGTGCGCAGGGAGCTTAATTTGGTCCAGTCGCGCAACCGCAGCGCGCCGGGCGCTCACTGTCGCATTGCTTTAAGAGCGTCTTTGTGTTTTAGGATGGCTTTACTGCTCCCACTTGCTTTCTTTGGAGGCATGATTAGGGGTTAATACAATCCTCAAAGTAACGAAAATACAATAATGAACGGAGTCAGTCGGTATCCGGGCCGCGCGTTTGGGTTTTCTTGGGTCCTTTCGGCTCATCTCGCGAGGTTCGCACTCCGAATTTTGTTCGACAACCGAAGCAAAAAAATCTCAAATTTTTCGTTAGAATTCTGATTTGTTTAAGAACCGGGACGTTCAAAAACCGAGGTTTGACTGAAGTCGAGAAAAGCGACGGTGACGGTGGTAGGATGTTGGGAGGGGGGGCAAGGGATGACGGGAGAAGGGGGGGGGGTCAGAGCAGCTGAGCATCTCTGTGGGCTTGGAGAGGAAACTGGGGGAGGGGGAAAAGAGATAAAGGGGACGACGATGGAAAGTCTGTGACGATGCTGAAAAGCTCCAGGCTGTGTGTGTCTCTCACTGAAGGCTTGTGTGTCATGCACACGAGGGAGTAGGGTGGGGGTGAGGGGTGTGTGTGACTATAAATAGTAATGGAGTGTTCCCTCTCTCCTGGGCTCAGGATCTTTGGCTTGTGAAGGTGGCTCGGCCATCATGAGTATGCCGGGCCTCGGCAAGGGCGACTCAAAAAAATTCTTTCTTCTAATTAGGGCTCATTTGCCTCAAGTGGTTTTTCAAAATCCCGGCATTCGTCCGAAATGAAGTGACCACCAAACTGTGTCTTGATTGATGAACCTCGTGATTCGCATTCTCTTGTCATGACTTCAGGCCTGATCGTATATCTGGGGATGATGGTGGGTGCATTCGTGTGGGGCGGCCTGGCCGACCGCATCGGGCGGCGGCAGACGCTACTCATCTCGCTGTCCATCAACAGCGTATTCGCCTTCTTCTCGTCCTTCGTGCAAGGCTACAGTTCTTTCCTCTTCTGCCGCCTGGCCTCCGGAGTCGGGTGAGGAAACGATTGGGGAGAGGCGAGCCGTGTTCACCTGACCTGCCCTCTAAAGTTCTTGTTCTTGTTTCCGCGCCAGCATCGGTGGCTCCATCCCCATCGTGTTCTCCTACTACTCTGAGTTCCTGGCACAGGAAAAGCGAGGGGAGCACCTCAGCTGGCTTTGCATGTTCTGGATGATCGGTGGCATCTACGCCTCGGCCATGGCCTGGGCCATCATCCCGCACTATGGTGAGATTTCTATCTGGCAACGTTTACTGTTTGAATTGTAATTCCAGATTGGACTCTTGATTTGTGGTCAATTGTTAAGAGATAACGTCCATGTTTGCTCCCGTCAACTTCAGGCTGGAGTTTCCAGATGGGCTCGGCTTACCAGTTTCACAGTTGGCGCGTCTTTGTGCTGGTGTGCGCCTTCCCCGCAGTGGCGGCCATCTCGGCCCTCACCACCATGCCCGAGAGCCCGCGCTTCTACCTGGAGGTCAGTCCAACTCTTCGAGTCACACTACTCACCTCTTGGCTCCTTCCGACAAAGGGTCAAATATTCATTTTTGGCTTCACTGTGGCATGGCTGTCATGTTTGAGATGACAAATTGTTTTCTGTGCTTGCAGAACGGGAAACACGACGAGGCCTGGATGATTCTGAAGCAGGTGCACGACACCAACATGAGGGCCAAAGGATATCCAGAGAGGGTCTTCTCCGTAAGTCACGCAGATCCCAAACCATGCCTACGCTACTCTCAAAAACGGCAGAACATTTCCAAGAACGTGTTGTTTGAAGTGTCCTATTGTCGAACAGTTGGTTGGTGTCCCTAAGAGCAACCGAGTATAATTGAAGCAGCGAAGGTACCCCTGAGTACCTCTTTGGGAGTAGCGTGTATTGCAATCCAAACCTTTGTCATTCTTCATCGGGGTGAACTGAATTAAACTGACCTGTCAGGTGACGACCATCAAAACAGTGAAGCAGATGGACGAGTTGGTGAACTTGGGAGACGGCGCCGCCTGGCACCAGAAATGGAGGATCAAGCTCACCTCGCTTTTCCATCAGGTACAGGAACATGAATTCAGGAATCAGTGTTTGCTCGCCTGGGGGTTTAGAAACAGAACAGATTTGCTGTGAAACAGCCATTTTGGGACAGTTCCAGGGCTTGATGACCTTCTACGAGGGAAGGAGCCCCATAGGGAATGAGCCCCAATCAGAAACCGGTGTCCATAACAGATGGATGTTGATATCCTCGGTCTCTGTTCTCTCAGGTGTGGAGTAATTTCCTGACGGTATTCTCCCCCGAATACCGCCGCACCACGTACATGATGATGGCCGTCTGGTTCTCCATGTCCTTTAGGTAATCTCCAGGAACATATTCTATGAATGAATTCGTTTTTTGAGACATTTTAACAGAGCGTCCCGTTTTGCCGGTGCAGCTACTACGGGCTGACCGTGTGGTTCCCCGACATGATCAAGTACCTTCAGAAGCAAGAGTACGCCTCGCGCACAAAAGTCTTTGTCAAGGAGAAGGTGGAGCACGTCACCTTCAACTTCACCCTGGAAAACCAGGTGCATCGCCAGGGGCAGTACTTCAATGACAAGTGAGTCAACGACCGCGAAGCCCGAGTTCCGTCGGAAAGACACGGGCGAATAAACTCTGCCGGCTCAACTACTTTCCAGGTTCATGAACCTGAAAATGAGGTCCATGGTGTTTGAGGACTCGTTGTTTGAGGAGTGCTACTTTGAGGACATCACCTCCAGTAACACCTTCTTCAAGAACTGCACTTTTATTGCCACACTCTTCTACAACACAGGTAAGGCAAGCGTGGCTACATTAATTAACCCGGGTCCATTTTCAGGGGGGTCTGCCATCCAGATTAGGATTTACCCACGGGGCCAACAATTTTTGCTTTTGAGATCATGGGTGGGCAATTGCGGTCCTTGAGGGCCGGTATGCCAGTTGTTTTCCATGTCTCCATGATGCAATGCGCATGCTTCAAATGATCATGATCGTTAACCAGCTTCCTGGCTGTTGGAGCTCTGCTGGTCTCAAGGAGGGCTCAGGTCCTCACAGCTAACCATCACAATTGCCGACATCACAGTTGGTGACATCACAGCGCCACTCTCTGATGTCATAGCAGAGCTTTTGTGTTGCGACTGGCCAAAGGTGCCTGAGGTGACAATCACCAAAATTCTTGTTGATTGGAAACCTTTGAGATGTTGCACTGGACTGGACAACACAAGAACTGGACTGCACAATGCCAGTGTTGATCTTGGGTGTCCTGGTTGGGTCTGTGGTGACCAAAGCCGCTGGTCAGTATCTCGGCTCCCCTGCTTCTAAGGACTACTTATCATTATTGGAGACACTATTCGAGATCCCCTGCGAAGGGAAACTCCTGCTTCCGCAAGACGATCAGCAGGATTCCCTAGACCCGTTCTTGTCCGTGGCCTACCCCGCTGACCCGGATCATGACACGAAGAAGCTTTTACGCGTTGTTTACCCCGATGAATCGCGGGCAGCCGACTGGGATGAGGAGATATTTTGGGGTAAAATGTTTTTTCCTGAACCCCGCGTGCCATTGACAGTTATAAGGAAAGCTCTGTTAACTGCCAGAACTGTTCTTTCTCCTACTGCCAAAACTGCTTTGAGGAATGCTGCCCTGTATTACAACCGCCTGAAGACATCAGGTCCCTACATCCGTCTCAACAACTGGTTCACAAGGTTCTCGACGCCTCCTCGGATCGTCTTCCTTTGCGCCTCTGCCCTGGTTTCATTTCAGCTTCAGGGAGCTCTGCGGCTTTTCCACAGCTTGCAGGTGCAAATGGTTTTGTTGGAGCACAGACAGAAACTGATTCCTGTTTTGTTCTTTCTATCTTCGATCCTGTTTCCTCTGGTCTACGGTTTGCTTCCTCAATAGAAGCAAAGCCACCCCCAAAGTCAACCTTGCACCCACCAGTCTTGTTTTACGCCAGGTTCTATAGATTCAATGACGACTACCAAATCTTGCACCACATAAAACCAAACCAGAATGCCCATGTGGGTTCTGGGTTCTCGTCTGGGTATTCCAAAGCTACGGTCCACCGCTTCAGCTCGGATGTGGCAAAGAAGTCCCCTTTTACAGAACCGTGAAACATGATTCCAAGCCAAACTCCAGAATCGTAATGATACCTTCAGAGACCTTTGAAACACCATTCCAAGCCGATCTTCTCCAGGGATAAAGTGACCCAGCTACAAGACACCAGAATGCCAATCTTGATTTTGGGCTCTGGTCTGGGTTTTAGAGTCTCCAACTCTATTGTCTACCTCAGGTCTGATGTGGGGTACGGACGAGCCCTTTGAGAGATGCGTCAAACAATCTGAGCAAAACCTTCCGAATTAACCGTTATGAGACACCGCAGTGACACCTTTAAGATTCTTTGTGGGTCCCGGCTGCGTCATCTCATGTTCCCTTTTTGAGACCTGTGGAACATGATTCCAAGCCAACCTACTCCAGAGACTGATTGGTACCGATCAATCCACTCATCCAGTCTTGAGACTCTAGAATGGCAGTCTTGAAATTGCTCAGAAGTGGCAAGGTCCACTCTTCCGCCACATCCTTTTTAGCCTGAAATGGTCTTTGAATTTGTCCCTGTTTTCAGTTTAACAGCTTAAATGTTTTATGCTAACATTTAGACGGTAGTTGTGTCCAGTTTCCTGTTATTGACAAAATGTTTGTTTTAAATTTGAGAATAAAGATGTATGTTTCTTTGACTCATCAATTTGAGTTCTTTCCGCTACCTCACCACTCAAATTTGGATTTTTAATAATATTCCAATGTGTTGACTCGACTAATATGTTCCTTTTGGGAATGATCACTGATGACTTCATTGTCCATCTGGTCTAACACTTTTCTGGTAATTGTGGTCCCCACCCTGCCCCCCCAAAGACCTGTTCAAGTATAGGTTGGTCAACAGTCGGCTGATCAACAGCACCTTCCTGCACAACAAGGAGGGTTGCCTACTGAGCGACGTGAGCGACGAAAACAACGCCTACATGGTCTACTTTGTCAGCTTCCTGGGTACCTTGGCCGTGTTGCCGGGCAACATTGTGTCGGCTCTGCTGATGGACAAGATCGGCCGGCTCAGGATGCTCGGTAAACACGTTGTGTGCCGTGACCGCTCGTGCGTTTGCTACCTGATCGATTTAATCCATTTTTTAATCCTGCCACGATCAAGTCACAGCGACTGTCATGACGACATATAATGACTAAAAAGAAATCAGACAAAAACAAATCTGACACTAACACGCACATTTCACACAGCCGAGTGAAAAGAACAGACGAGGGTGTCAATTAATATCTGTGTCATGGAATAACAAGCCTTTGACTTTTTTGCGTCTCCAGCGGGCTCCAGCGTGATTTCCTGCATCAGCTGCTTCTTCCTGTCATTCGGCAACAGCGAGTCGGCCATGATCGCGCTGCTCTGCCTGTTTGGCGGCATCAGCATCGCCTCCTGGAACGCTCTGGATGTGCTGACCGTCGAGCTCTATCCATCCGACAAGAGGTACACAAATGCCGATTGGCCACGTTAGATGGGATGGAGATATGCAGATAGTCGGATGGATAGCGAGACATAAATGGATGGATAGATTGAAGGATGATAGACTCGCAGACAGATGATGGCTAGATAGAATAATCGGACAGGTAGATGGACTTCTGGGCAGATACACAAAAGTGAATGTGGTTGTTCAACTTTCCCTTTCAGGACCACGGCGTTCGGCTTCCTCAACGCGCTGTGCAAGCTGGCGGCTGTGCTGGGTATCAGCATCTTCACGTCCTTCGTGGGCATCACCAAGGCCGTGCCCATCCTCTTCGCCTCGGGGGCGCTGGCGGCCGGCAGCTTCGTGGCCCTCAAACTACCCGAGACCAGGGGTCAGGTGCTGCAATAATAAAAGGCCGCAGGCGAGCTTACGCAGGTGAGATCGGAGCTTTGCTTTGAATGGAATCAAGACACAATTCGGAGAGCCCCCAAAATGTGGCAGAAGTCGGGGGTCCAGCAACTAGATGGCAAGCCACAAAAAAATCTAATAGGCCATCCACTCAAACACAAATCTTTGCATTTGAGGCGTTCATTTTGTTGACTGTGAAGCATCCCAGGTTTGTTTTGTAGTGGTGGGCACAAACGAAGCCCCGCCCCCCCTTTGCCCTTTAAAACAAGAATTACACTCCATAACGTCACTTGGCGAAAGTCATCAAGTGTTCATTTGAAGCACAAGCGTAGCGTGAGTGTGTATGTGCTCTCGTATTGTAAATGCCCTTGTAAAGAAATGCCTTTTTAGTCGCTCTCCTGGCCCCGCCCACCGCCACCTCGTGTAATGCATGTCCAAGTGTACGTAGGCACATGTATGTAAATATGCGTATGTACACGTATGATGACTGGGAACTCCAAAAGCATGCACAGTAGAGATGTAAGGCCAGGCCCTTTTCATAATGCCGCTTTTCCACTGCCAGGTACCCACTCGCTTTGCCCATCTTACGTCATTCTGCGAAAAGAATGCAACACTGAACGTGTTGTCATCCAAGAGGGGACTGAGGGCGGCAAAATGGAGAATGTGCACTGCTAAAACTATGCTAACATTGGCATCTGTTTATTCTTCTCCTCAGCCCAAGAAATAGTCCTTGATACGTCGACGGTGTGGTGCTCCAGTGGAAAAGCGGCATTATCATTGGTGTCTGAATGGTTGTAACACAAGCTACTTGTACAAATGTGTAAGACATGACAGAGACGCCTAATATAGGAAATTATATTCATAACAACTATAATGGTAACCACCTGTGTGAGGTGAATGTTAGCGTGATTGTCGTGCAATATGGAATCCTTCAGTGCAATATCCCCATCACAATTTTAATTCCTGATTATTATTTTTTTACCCCTTGGCAAAATGATTGCCCTGAACTAGACATGGGCTTGACAAATAGGTGGCGCTAATCATGAGTATAAATGAGATTCACTGCCAAGGGCTGAGAGTGTAACAGCACAGGGTCGATTCAACAACAACACAGCAACCGTAGTTCACATTGTTTCTGTCCAAACTGCCATTTTATAGGATAGCAGCCATATAGATACAACTTTATGTACGGGGCAGCCGCAATTCCATTTTGAAAACATTATGTCAACTGCCCTATCTCAAAATGGATTCAATTCATTTACTTCCAAATTCTGCACACAGAAAGACATTATGGATACAATGTCTTGCTTATTCAAAGGTTTTTGTCAACAACATAGCTGATTGGTCCTTTTCAGTTCCTGGAACATCAGGTGCGAAGTACTCAAAAGGTTCCTGGAACTTCAGCTTCAGATTGCTTGTTTTTTTTAAATTTAGTTTTGCGGCAAAAAGCGCACCTGTAATTGAGTAAAGTTTCTGGAAATGTATTACAAACTATAAAATCACTTTTGTCAAAATTGGAACTGTGACAAAAATATTTTCCATCTTACTAGAGCAATATATTTTGATATTTATTTATGTATGTTTTTTTGTGTGTAAATATTTCCCAAATGTGCATTTTTTGCAAACATTTCCTAAACCTGCATGATGTCATAATGGAATGTTGGGTGCAGAATTCTGGAAAGAGAAAAATGGATTGAGTCCATTTTGGAATAGGAGTGCGAACACATGGCGGCTGCTTTTTAAATAAAGTTTGAATTGAGCCAGAAAGACAGTTCGTTGCACTAAATGCACGCGTGCACACGTCGTACACGCACATGCTGGGGAAGCCGCCCAAATAAGAGCACAAATTCTACCCAACCAGACAATTGAACAAAGTTATAAAGCAGCTCTTGACTTGCTCATTATTAATTTAAAAAAAAATTGATTTCAGTGTTCCATTTGTCATGTTAATTATGCCAAATGTTTTTTACCGCTTGAGTTTTACACGTCACACGTGCGCCATCTGTGCTCTAGACAGACGTATGTACATACAAATGAGGAGCATAATGAAGTGAACTATAGTATTCAGACCTGACTGTTTTGTCCATTTTAGGGTGTATTCAAACCTGACTTTGGTCCACTTTAAAAGGACCAGGGTTCGATTCTAATGCTGGCCTGGACCTTTTATGCAGGTGTGAATACACGCTCAATCTGCGCTTGCCGGTCATGTGATCTCTACAAACAGGAATACTTCCAGCCCGTCTGTTTTCACAGATTTGAAATAAAAATAAAACACACATGAAACCAGGATTTCAAGGTTGTTCAACAATAAAAATCTTGCAAAAAAAAAAGAAAATAAATAAAGCAATTTTACCACAGCCCTAGAAACTTGTGGAGGAGCGTGGCAGAACTTTTGGACCAATGTATCTAATTGGAACCATTAACCCTAGGAACTACAGGTAGCAGGATTTAAAAGTTCCAGAACTTTAGCTTCAGATTGTCTGTGTTACTATAGTTCTGGGTGAGAAAGAGCACCATGTGAATACTTTTACGTAGTCCAGGAATCAGCCAGGACCTTTTCGTTCCAGGAACCACACATACTGTACAGTGTCAAAAGTTCTAAGAAGTTACGCTTCATATTGCTTCTTGTCTATTCAAATGTAGTTGCAGGGTACTAAATAGACCCTGCTAGTGGTTTTATGCTTTCCGGGAACCAAACTGGAGACTTCTAGTTCCAGCAACAACAGGTACCAAGAACTAAAAATCATTGGAATTTTAGCTTTACTTCTTAAGGATGACCCTGCCCATTCTTTCAAAACAACATGTCTGATTGGATCCATTTCGGAACTAGCAGTGCAAGAACTTGAATTTCCTGGTATGTTGGCTACCGAACATATGTTCAGGGTTCATTTTGTACATAGAATATGTTGCCGTGGCAACAAGGGTCTGTGGCGAGCACAAAAAGCTAACAAAGCAATAAGTTGCCTGTTTTTTCCCGTCTGCTGGCATAAAAGAAAAACACTGAAAATCCCTTAAAAGCTTTTTTCGTTTTTCCATTTGTTCACTGTAACAACAAATTGCTCATTTTTGTCACTGTGTATTGTGCTGTAGGATGTGTAGTTTCATTGTAAGCATAGCCAAATGTGTGTGCAATCATGAATATGAAGGTAACAAAACAAAAAGATATGTAAATTCTGTATGTTGTCTTTGATTTTGCGTGTTTTCTAAAAGAGAACATAATTTAAGTAAATATGTCAATGTTATGGATCATAGTAAATTCAAGTGAGACTGTGCTTTTGTTTCAAAGCTGTGTGATATTTTTCTGAAATCTCATCATGGGGTTTGCAATCGACCCTTTAAAATACCAATGGAAAAACACACAAAATAAAAGTTAGGATGAAAAGAGCGTCTTTGTCTTTCAATTTTCTTTCCTTTTAATGTTTTCCTGTTATTATATGGATTATTTCATTATTTCGCATTAATTTCTGCCTGGGTCAACACACTCGGTCGCTTGTTACGTCACCAAAAAGAAAGCCGCGGAAAGACCGTCTCCACTTGATATTGTTTTTGATTTATTGTCACGACTATTTTGAGCTTTACACTTTATTTTGAGTTTACTTGACCCATACACCACAGTAACCCCACAAACCTCAGTCACGTGTTGATGAAAACGACTTTGACGTAACTTCCGTCGCACTTTTACGTCACAAAAGCGACGGAGGTTGCGTCGGTAGAAGTAAGGTAAGTGTATTAGATTCATTTTCAATGCTTTAATTACACTTCCAAAAACAATATTCGAGTCTCCCGATGAACATTTGGTTAGTTTAACACACACCGGAGCTTTATAGCATCAAAAGTTCGAACAACGAACAAGTGTGTGATGTTTTTGAGTACCTTAGGAGCTAAGCGAAACAAGCTAGCGAAACAAAATGTATTTGTGCTTGGACTGTGGGTGACTTACGCTCGAAAAATAAAACAAAACAAAAACGGAAGCACAATTATAATTGTTAACGAGTGAATGTCATTTTCCCAAGCGTCAAATTGAGGCCAGCAGCCTCAATTGAGGCCAGCAGCCCCATTTGACGCAGGTTCATGCTTGCAACATTTTCGAAATTACAATTTAATTCCTTTAGAATTTAATTGCTTACTTTTATTGTTTTTACTCATGACTTGTGACATTGCAAATTACAAATTTATTCTCAAAATAAGAATGTGCTTGTTAATAGTAGCAACCTCATATTTGGAAGTATACAATGTCAAGAAAGGCAATTTATGAATCTGAAAATAATAATTACTTTTAATTTTGAATTCGCTGCAAGACTATTCAAAACCTTGCAAAAAATATTTTCATAAATTTTCTGTATTATTTTATTTGGTCTTTAAAAATGAAAACATTCTCTTTCGTTGATTGAGTTTTTTCATTTCAAATCAATTCTTGTAATATTTTCATAAATTTTCTGTATTTAATTTATTTGGTCTTTAAAAATTAAAACATTCTCTTTCGTTGATTGAGTTTTTTCATTTCAAATCAATTCTTGTAATATGACTTCATTTGTCCTTGTAACATTTCCACTTTATTCCCATGAAATTTAATTTTTGGGATAAATAATCTTATTTGATTATTCATGCTGAACAAACTAATCATTTCTAATTTACTGTCATAAAATTTCTACTTTGTTTTTGCTGTAAAATAACATTTCACATAAGTAAAGGAATATAAAAAAGATACTGAAAAATGGTCAAAATGAGTCACTTTAAATGCAAAAAACCCCAGCAACAACTACTGTTCATAAATAGTGATATTACTGAATACATAGTGACTTTGGGAATCGTTGTATGTGTATGAACTAGAAAGCCATTAGGTGTTCTCCCGCGCGCGTCGTCCGATGTTGCCCGCTGTCCTTCGCTGCTCTCGGTCCACCTGTCTCAGCCACTCCGCCCTCACAGCCCGCTTGGCCTCCCGCATGGATACCGCCCGGCCCGTGGAGGGCGCCATCACCACCAAACTGACAGACGCCTTTCATCCGGATCACCTGGAAGTGCACAACGAAAGCCACATGCATGCCGTGCCCCCTGGCTCGGAATCGCACTTCCGCGTGCTGGTGGTCAGCGGTCGCTTCCAGGGACTGTCGCTGCTGCAGCGCCACCGTTTGGTCAATGAGACCTTGAAGACTGAGCTGAGCACTTGCGTTCACGCGCTGGCTATTCAGGCCAAGACGCCCGAGCAGTGGCGCGGAGATCCCAGCCTGGCGAAGAGCCCCCCCTGCTTGGGGGGGTCGCGAGGGGATCGCTCCATGGAGGACAAACTGAAAGCGGGACATTAATGGGGACACTTGCTGACTTGGACCTCCTGGACGCCATATATGTTGACATTCAACAGCCTTGATATGCAGCCTAATAAACATGAAAAATCTTTCAAAAAATGTGTGTGCATCATACTCATTGGAATACGTTAGATTAAAAAAAATATTTTTATATTTAGTCATTTAAAACTTGATGTATCTGCGTGTATTCAATATTTTGCGGGGTTCTGTTAATCCCCAGCAGAGAATAAGGAATTCAATTTGTCTATTTATAATTTATTTTAAAACGTCAGTACCACTGCTTCACCACTTGAGGGCATCATGCGCACAAATAACGTGCCTTTAAATGGCCAACTGGGAGAGTAAAACCATAGCAGCGTTTGATATAGTAATACATGCAAACTACATCATCTTGCTCGTTGTATTACACACTGTTATTCGTACATATTTGTTCTGGGTCACTCTTTAGCAAAAGTAGGGTTAAAGTTCAAAATGTGTTGTGCTTGGATTTGTGTGCGACATAAAAAGTCGCGAATGTCGATGAGCAACAGCGTCGCGGTGCGTGAGAACAGGCGGGGATTGTGTTTCTTGCACATGTGCTGACCTGGACAAATGTTGAACAGCACTGGACACGCAAGTCAAACGGTCAGACCTTCCTTGCAAAAGGCTCGCAACTGCTGTCGCAAACTTATCCCGACTTTCTCTCGCCAAGGTCCCACTTGTAACTTACAAGTACAAACGGTTATATATTGTTTAGATACTTCACTTTAAAAATTTGTGGGTGAATTTCAACATATAGCCCCTACATTTATACATGTATAAATATTTTGCAATTTTTTTTTATGCAGTTTTCTTGTACTATTTTTCTTTGGTTTGCCTCCCATTTACTTTGTGTGTAATTCCGCAGCTGGCCACAAGATGACGACACATACTGTTTTTTTTTTTTTTTTTTTGAAAGAGGAAGAATGAAAAGAACTATTTCAGCCCAGGCTAGTTAAGTTGAATATTGAAGTTGGAATCCTTTGCTGCGCAGCATTTTATGCCTAGAGAAAACGACAACTGTAAGTTCATCCTACAAAGTGTGCATCTTTGAGAATGATTATGGCTGTTTAGTGTGAGAAAAACGATTTGTTGACTAATCACATGTTATTCTCTCCGTTATTATCATCCAGATGCTCAAAGGTGCTTGGCTTGTGTTCAATTTCTTACCACTCCTGTTTTTATGCTTGCGGCTGTCTGATTTAAGTGCAGATATGATTGTATCTTAAAATGTAGGCATTATTCCGTGTATCACGTGGCCGAAAATGTAGCCACAAGGTGGCGCAAATTCCCCGCAAAATCTTTAACGTTCCAGCATCCCGCCTGTGGCACAGCTGCTTTGTACCGCGTCTATGCTCCAAATCTGCCGGCAGATTTAAGCGTCCATTCCAGGTGTCGTGGCGGAGAGATGTTGAGTGGTGTCCTCAAAGGGCAAGCACTGCTCTGCAGCTGTTAGACTTCAACGTAGGGCAAGACAGGTCAAAACTGGAATGTAACAAATTGGCAGTGATGCACTTTCACTTTTTGCTTTTGACACATGAGACTCGTCATTTAGTCGCCAGTGTGTCCTGCTGAGGAGTTTGACAGAATGTAGTTGAGTGCTCATGCAAAGATAATGATGGTGGTGGTTTGCGAGATGACCTGTTGTTTGAACTCTCCTCCTACGCCACCTTTTTGACACCCTTTTCAAAAGTTTCTCCCGGAAAAAGAGAAATGCTAGCTTTTGCACTTGTCGTGGAACACTACACCGAAAATTGGGTTTGATTCAGTCGAGAGTCTATATTCATGCAAGCGTGCACCATAATTAAAAGCAAGTATAGGCAGAGAACGTCCCCAACAGTAATATTTGCTGTTCCCATGGAAGTTGTGTGCCTTGTTTGCACATTTTGCTGCAGCATGTTTGTTAAAGTAGCAGGTTTAAATTTAACATAACTTCGATGCCAATTTGCTAGACTGCGAGCTAAATGAGCATTATGCAGTATATGTTAGCGTTAAGCTAGCAACGTTTTCTAGATGGAATGATACGGTTTTTGTTAAACACTTTGGTCTTTAGGTAGATCGTCTTTAACTTTTGTGTCACTTTCATCGTAACTTGGAGTAACAAATTGCGTCAATTTTTTGGGGGAGAACTCAGCAAGATCAAGACTTTTTATTTCTTCAAAGTCATGTTTTCATATTGCAGATTTCCACCCATTGCGGGTGGGTCAGTAACATATCCCTGAGATAAACGGGAGCTTTTTGTTTTTAGTATCTGAAATATGAAATGGTTGTCAGGCACTGGCCGTAAACCACGTCAGCGCGCCCCGACCCCGTGTTGACGGATCGGTGTGCGGTCCCAGGTCGGATCTCGCATGGCTGGGAACCCACCTTGCGCTTGCGTCGAGTTTGCGTCACCGTCCCGGCCAGGGCAGACCGTGGTGGGCTGCGGTTCCGCGCTCGGGCAGGAAAGGCGCCCGCCATGGACACTAACTGCTGATTTACACCCGGCCGGGGTTGACTAATGGGAGCGCCGGGGAGTACAGAACAACAAACAGGGACAGTGGCTCTGGTGGTCCCAGGGGAGCCATAGCCTGCTAAACACGTTATAGTGCTTTTGCTTGACCACAACCACGCACATTGAACTAAAATCGTATCATCTATTTTAACAACTTGCCCTAAACCAGTTGAGTTGAGCTGGGTGGATGCTAAAAGGCTATTAAAGGTTTTTAATTGTAACCCCAACCCCCATCTAAGCCCACACCTTGACTAATGAAATGAGTGAATAGTCGACTTGAAAAAGAAGGACAAAAGCAGAGATAGCGCAAAGACAATATCTTTGTGTGGGAGAATTAGTTACACTCACTAGTCTAAGTATTCAAAGCCAAAAGAGGAGGCGATGGGGGGACGGATGGCGGTGATGGGGGGAGAGGGATTAGGAGTAGAGTCCACACAGGTGGTTTGGGTGGTCAGGGGGTTCACATAACGGCACGTTACCTCGTTTGATGAACACCAGCTGAGGAGTCCCCCAGGAAGGGGGGAAGGGCTCAGAGGATTTTTCTTGGCGGAATGAAGCCCACATGGGTCTTGATTAGGCATCATCTTCCAGGTTTGCCGCACACGCCTGGGAAACGCGGCTCAGAAATGTCAAAACTTAATGGGTGCAAATTTGTGAACCCGTTCAAGACCCCTCCCTCAACACTGAGATGTGCCCATCCTTTGCCACCTCTCACCATGTTTGTGATGTTTTGGGCCATGAGCGCCACTTGAAAACAGCCACGGGAGTTTTTCCCTGTGGTATTGGGGGGGCGAGGCCTTGGTCATAAACCTCGCTGACACGCATGTGAGGCCTGCGGGACACAAACCAGAGGAGCCTGCATGTCAAGGCAAGATGGCTCGCAGATAACACCTCTCTAAACATCGCAGCAACCTGCTTAAAACCTCCACTTTGAACCCGTGCTGGTGTTTTTGCGGTCGTTGATGTCATTTTTGCAACTGGGTTCTGCGTGGGTCATATGGGGAACAGTCTCTTCCAGAGCGCAGTTATGTTGCGGCACCATGTATTCCTACTCTGAAGATGTGCCATTGGAAACTCCGTCGGCTGTCAAAGGCCATAGAATAGGCTCGCAATCTCGCGGTGGAACATCTAAACACGCATTTTGGGATTTGGCTGAGTCGGCGTTTTGCCCAACAACTGTCTGGATTTGTATCCTTCACTCCACCTCGACAGTCAGCATGCCTCACTGCCTGTCCACATCCCTTTGGGTGGGGGGGCGTGTGTGAGTGGGGGTGGGGGTGGGGTTCACGCTTGACCTTCCTCTGGCTTGCTTTGTGCGTGCCCGCCGTCACTCCCGCCTTGAGTCTCTTGACCTACTTGGTCATCTCGCAGCAGCTCTCATCATACCAACCTCCGTGTCCACTGTGCTGCGTGCATCCGCATCTGTCTGGCACATCTGTCGCCCCCCCACACTCCCACCCCCTCATCCGCAATCCATTCCAACCTCCCCCCTGACATTCAAAAACACACGGCTCGAGATTTAATCCCCCTCGTGACGATTGTTGCTTTTTATTGAATTCTGGGACGTCGGTTGCCTTCTGTTTATTTTGCTTTAATCCAAATCTCCCGAGATGGGCTGTGTGGTTTTGCATCTGTGTGCATGTGTGTGCGCACACGCTTACATAACAAATTGTTCCTTTGGAAAAACAAAAGCAGGGAGGATGTACTGACGATGAGATCGAAACTCCAATTATGATGACTATGGCGGTTAAGAAAAAAAGGGGGGCGGGGGCGTTAAGCAGGGATTGGGCAATTTATGGGCTGCCCTCTGTCAAGTGTCTCACCATTGGATGATTGTTGAACTCCAGATCTTCTTCTTAATACTTGACTGGCTGACACTCGTTTGTGCCACCTTCTTTGACATCACCTTTGACCTTCACCATCATCACAAAGTGGCCGAGATGGACCCAGTATAGCCTTCGGCCGGGCGCCTGACCAATTGTGTCACTCCGAGCACCGTAAGTGATGCGCCCTTGACACGGGACATTGTATCCCAGTCAGCTGGCTTTTTGCCGGTCGTCATCTTCATATGGCAGTTGTTAAAATAATTGTTCCTTTCAAAAGATGCCGCTGGTTTGAATGGCTCATGAATTTCCATTTGTCCAATTTGGCGACGACCGGATCCCCAAAACTAAAGCATATCACGTGAAACAAATCTATAAAATCAGAAGTTATAAAAAAAGAAATAACTTGGCATTTTTATTTATATAGATGTTACATATGATGTCTTCAACACAATAGCTTGTATTGTGGCCTCAAAATAAATTCACTGTCATACAAAATCTATATCTATCTATCTATCTATCTATCTATCTATCTATCTATCTATCTATCTATCTATCTATCTATCTATCTATCTATCTATCTATCTATCTATCTATCTATCTATCTATCTATCTATCTATCTATCTATCTATCTCTCTCTCTCTCTCTCTCTCTCTCTCTCTCTCTCTCTCTCTCTCTCTCTCTCTCTCTCTCTCTCTCTCTCTCTCTTCCTCTCTCTCTCTCTCTCTCTCTCGCTCTCTCTCTCTCTCTCTCTCTCGCTCTCTCTCTCTCTCTCGCTCGCTCGCTCGCTCGCTCTCTCTAATATCACAGGTGTCCTATTTTAATGATGCTTTTACATTTGATTTCAGCCTTCAGATTTCAAGCATTCATAAAAAGCACTTTGGTGAATATTCTCTCATACACGTGCGGCTCCTCCCCTTCCTTTCGTGTCATCTAATCTCAGTTTCTGTGCTGCATCGCTAGTGAAAGTGTACCTGTGTGTTGACGAGATTGAGGGAGGCGGCCTTGTTGTGGTAACAGGTTAGAGTACAGCCCAGCGGTGGGCCGGTGGGAGACGCCCCCCACACATACACACACACTCGATGTTGTGTTGGGTTGGGGGGGCTGCGGTGTATGAAACCTGTCATTAGCGGAAGAACGGGCCGGAGAGCTCTCGGCGGGGGTGGGCTTTGTCTCAGGGACGGGCGGCTCTTTAGTGCCTCAAATAACACGGGTCCCGGCGGCCATTGTGTGCCAAGTGAAAGGGCCCGGTGGCGGGGGGTCACAAGGGTGAGGGGGCAATTCTTGAGCAGTGGTCAGCGGGAGAAAGGACAATGGCGAAGGGGGGTGTCAGGGGGCTTTTATACAGTTGTTGTCCTCTCATCCAGAACAAGGAGGTGTCACTTTTTCTTCCAGCTCAAGCATCTCGTCTTCAAGAAAAGATCGCGTGGGGGTTGGCGGCATGTCCTCCTTTCGGACCTTTTGCAGCTGAGAAAAAAAAAAAAAAAACCACAGTGCAAAAGTGTCCTGTTTTTACAAGGGGGTCGTGAACGCACCGCCGAGCGCCTGTCAATCACTGCGCCAGATGATTGACAGCACACGTCGGTCCGTTCCCGGAGTCCATCTAGCTCAGGGTTGTCAAACTCACTTTTTTCACGAGCCGCATTGTAGTCATAGCTTGTTTCGGAGGGCCATTATGACTGTCAACCCAAATAAATGTATAAGCACCTCATATTATATACAGTAAAAGCTACAAAACAAACAAAAAAATAAAACGATATTAAAAGTGAAGACAATTTGAAATTCTAGTAATGACACACGAATTTGATGCACGATTTGTCTTCGCGGGCCACATAAAATGATGTGGCGGGCCGTATCTGGCCCCCGGGCCTTGAGTTTGACACCTGTGATCTAGCTGTACGGCTATTTATCTACACTGTAGGGTAACTTAAATGATGGAGGGGAGCGGGGCTCAATTCATCAACACTGATGCACTCCCCAAATAGATCTCAGACGAAAACCGCAAATAATTATGCCCGTCTGAAAAAAGAACAAAAGTTCTTGCTTTACAATCATGTCATTGCGTTCATTGAAAGTTTGGGTCTCAAAACGGCATCAAAAATTCTTACCCAAACTCCACAAGCCAAGATTGCAGCAAATAATGACGAATGACGCTGGTGTTAATTGGTGCGGACATTAGCATTAGCGTGCTAATGAGCTACATGCTACCACTACATGCTTTTCCCACAGCTCATCGGAACCAATTACCGACTCCATTAGAAGGAGGCAGAGCACTGATGACTTTACGGCTCCAATAAAGATCTTCAACGCGCGGGGACAGTGGGGCTGCCGCACAAGGGGAGGGGGGGAGCTTGACTCTACAGACAGGGGTCACCGCCTCACGCCTGGCCACAACCCGTGTGAACGTGTGACACTGCTTGTGTTCTCGCTGACACACATAAACTCTCCAGCTGTCCGACAGATAAAGGAGATCGTAGCAACATTAGGCGGCGGCACAGCCCCCCAAAACAAGTCAAACAAAGAACATTTCTTGATTTATTTTGTTGATTTTGTGAAAAAAAACAACAACAAAAAACAAGCTGTGCTGATGTCAGGAGCTCGTTTTCCGCGGCTCACCTCCTCAAGCCCTTTGACATCATTTTGGCATTCGTTTGAAAAAATATTGTGAGCGGAAGAGCGTCGAGCTTTACTCGCAGAGGGCCAGAAAAGTCTCGCCAGAGCATGCGTGTGAAAATGGACGAGCAGGGAGGAGAGACTCCTAATCACTTTCCCTGCTGCCTTTGCGGGAGGGGGGGCCACAGCTCCACCGGCACCTCCTCCTCCTCGGCTTTTAACGGAGGGCCTGGGGTGCCTGCTATCCTCCTTCGGGGCATTTGGAGGCGTGATGGATAGCTTCGGAAGAACAAGAAAATCATCACAGAGTGGAAGAAGAAGTCAAAGAACAACAAGATGAAGACGGAAAGCCTCCATCCATCCTCCGATGATAACAAAAAGTAAAAAAACTTCCACTGTCAAAAAGTCATCTCTAAAATCTTATTACCACAAATAACAATAATGACATCACAGGAAAATCTGAAATGCTAAGACTTTTTGTAAACAGACAGCAACAACAGGCGAGAAGAAGATTCTCAGAATGTTCCTTAATTTCTGTCACCTTGTCTGCCATAAACAACAAGATTTGATGGGGTCACATTTTTGAAAGCAAAAAGTGGAAACTGCAAAATTGAGGGAGGTAATTATGTAACTGGAGCAAAATCATCTCCCAATAGAACAGAAACAATTGACAACCGCTCTTAAAAGAAACAAGCCATTAAATGAAAATTTAATTATTAAAAGAATATTATTCAAATTAATTGAATTGATATTAATTGATGAGATCAGTTTCTCACGTTATGACTAGATTCTTTTCTCTTGGTCTTTTTTTTTTTTTTTTCTGTCTGCTGTTGTCTTTCTTGCGCGTCCTCTTGCTGGTCTTGCTGCGAATGGAGGAATGTCACGTTCCCACTCTCCCCGGGGCCTGAGGCGGAGGACAGATGTGGAGGCCTTCCTTTCCCAGCATTCCCCGGGGAGGCCAGCGACAGGTTTTAACACCCTCCAGGAGGCTCGGGGTTCGGCACAGGGCGGGTCAGGGTGCGGGGGGTTGTTGTCCGAGAGGGGGGGGGGTCACGTATCACCGGTCAAGCCATGCATAAGTAATGCTTTGTTTAGAGCGATCCGCGGGAAGGAATTTCCTGGATTTGCTTGTAATTAGGTTTTGAAATGGCCATCACGGCAAGACTTTGCTGCATTGTCACATACGCGACGTTGTATGTTGTTCATTCTTGGACGTGTTTGAGCGCAAGCTGACTCCATACAGAATACGGTCATATCGTACCGCCAATAACCAAAATTGCTGTTCAAGTGACATATATATATTGTCATCTTCTGTCTTCCATGGCTGTTTGGACATGAAGTAAATGTTGGCCAATTTGACCTTCTGATGACGCCAGACGAACAAAAAAAGGCCGGCTTATGATTTCCTTCTGGGCAGCGGCAAAATGTCACGGCACTTCATCACGGCACCCGAGTTATTTAGCGAGACAAGACGGTGGCAAGCGAGCCCGCCCGCGGCTAGCCGGGCCCCGTCCGTCTCGGCCGAGCGACCCAGAGAGCGCACGTCTTGTCATGTTTCTGTCCGCGGTCGGCAACGGTGATCCAAGCGCAAATATTTGAAATAAAGACACTTTGCAAGAGATGCTTTTTCACACCCGAAAACGGCCTCTTGTCCTGTTTCAAGGTCTTGTTATACATAAAGTTGTCTGAATTTTGGATTTCACGTTGCAAGTAAGCCCCTATTTTTGTTGTTGTCAATAATTTGACTTGAATTTTACATTCAGCGCACTTGAAGCCTCGAGATGAATTTGATGGATCACTCAGTCAATTACGTCCCGCTTGTTCCCCGTGACAAAAAGCTGGTATCAAACGCCCTATTGTTGCCGCGGTGGCGCACACACTGCCGGCATTCTTTGGCCGTCTCTGTACATTAGAATTTCAAGCTCATGGCCATGGCAATTACGGGCCGGCAGCGCAGCGAGGCCACAAGAGGACTGGAGGTGACATTCACAGCCAACGCCAACAAAGAAGTCCATCAAGAGGCCGCCGTCACACATGCTCGCCGGACACTCTGCCGTTTGTCGGCGTGCATGAATGGAAGTCCGAAAGCCCGGACGGACCGACGAACGAACGGGCCGACGGGCACGGCTTTGACGCGGCATAACGGGCCTTTTCACACACAGCTGCAACACTGCATGCATTGTGCCTGGGCCAATCAAAGGCTTAGCATGACTGGCGCAGCCACACACAATGCACAAACGCTGCTAAACGGGCTTTCGTCGGACGCAAACGGGCCGGGCTGGCTGGGAACTGCAGCCGAGTTCTGCTCGCTTGCCCTGCGGGCCTGCTTGTCATGGAGGTGTCACACTGACTTTTTTTTTTTGCAGGGTTCCTGACCCACCTGCAGTCAACTCAACCCCAGATTTGTTTTTGTCGTCTTTTTTGCAAAATGATATATCTGCCACTCAATATTCCAAAATTCACCCAATTGTGGATTTTCTTTCCGAAATATATTTAGTGTTTCACTCTTGACTGACTTGTTCTTCTTTTTCTGTTTTACTCATCTTCTCTTCTCTTACATCTTCATTAAGTTAATATTGTGACATTTTCAGATTTTTTAAAGGCTTTATTGTTTCCCCTACTTACTAAAAATTTGACTTTCTCCACCAAAACAACAACAGAACATTTGGAGTTTTCTGAAAAAATCTGACTTTTTCCCTCCAACAATGCAACTTTTTCCCTCCTAAAATGGACATCCCAAATAGTATACAGCATGTGATGGTTCGGGGAGGGGGTTCCTGAACAGGGCAGTTTTTGTGTGGTGGCCAGAGAAGCTCGGGCACTTCATCTTCTTCTCTGCACTGCCAAAAAGGTCAAAGGTTAAAAGTCAGGGCGATTGGGAGAATTCCACGCTGCATGCCGACAGATCGGGTTTCAAGGGTGGGGGAGGTCCCCCTGAGGGATAGGTGCTCTCTGTGTGTGCCGGTTTTATGTGTGTGACAGCCGTTTTGCTTTTCCGTGTGTGTGATTGAGGTTTTTTTTTCTCTCTAAGCGTGCGCACGTGTTGTCATGGCGTCAGCGCTCGCAGCATTCGCAACTTTCTCTTGATGTTTATTAGCAAGCGCAACACCTCGGTGCGGTGACCTTGACGCCTCGCTTTGTTTGCTTACGGCGGCTTCCGAATATGCCTTAGATCCGTTTTGGGCCGTCGTCACTGAATAGCACGTGAGGTGATTTATTTATTTTTTTGTCAGCATTCGGGCCGTACTCGGGCACCCGACCCTTGCAGAAAAACGACACTGTGCCACCTTGCCACCTTGCCACGTGAACTGGGTTGCCTTCTTTGGCTCCTCATTCAGTATGTTGTTCTCATCACTTTGTTTAATCCGTAAATAGATGCCGTGGTCATCAAGGAAGTCACAAGTTGCTACAGAAAGAAGACAAAGAGTCAAGTCAGTTCTTATAAAAAAAAGGCCTGCTAGCTTCATGCTAACTAATAATGTGAACTGCCATTGAAGGGCTAATGGTATTTAGCTTAGAAGTTGCAGCAATTAGAAACCGGCTAAAATGCAACTCTGTTTAGACTTGTGAAAGTTTTCATGAGTAACGTGGAAGTTTTTTGTACAGCGTAAGTGTTGAAACTGTGCGATGATGCCGGGTTGGCTGTACCCCCAACACTGTTCTTTTTGTCACACAAGTTGCTGGGGCCAACAAAAACAGTTTGAAAGCGGACTGAAGCCAGGTTGCATTGATCCGCAAGGACAAAGGCATCTTTGGTGAGCTCCAAAGCGCTGCGTCGGCGTCATCAATCAATCCAACGTCCTGGCGCTTGAAACGTTTTGCAGAAGGGGAATGAACGCATTCACACGCCGGCAAATACGCCGCTCGGCGACATTGTTGGCCTTTTGTGACTCGTTATTAAGCAACATGTGCTCTGGGGCCCCCCGGGGGAAGGGAGGGTGGTGGTGGGGATGGTCGGGGCCCCCGCCGGCTCCCAGGGAGCCCGGACTGATGACCGCAGCTGCGTCTGCATTGTCCCCCAAACACAACACAACACCCCGGCCGTGGCTATGTGCTGGAATTTATTGTATTTACTTTCCAAGGCCTAAAAAAAGCAGTTGGTCGGACGCGTCGGTAGCCGTGAGCTAAGCTATGTAACTAAAGGTGATGCCCTCTTCTTCTTGCTGCATGTCTTCTAGTAAAACTCAGTGCTGTCCTCCATGCTGTGGCCCAACGTGGTACTGCGCTGAAGACGCACAAGTCAAAATCTGAAAAAGGTCAGTGATCTGAACTTTGGTGGAACGTAGCCCGCTTTGGAGTGCTGGAAGTGCGTGGCTTGTCAAAGCCAGCGTTTGTCATCTCCGCCTCCCTCCTGTCCGGCGTTGCTGGTGCGATGTTTGATGTGGGCTGAGGCGGCATGATCAATGTGACACACCACGTCTGTTTTCACCTTCTTTGACGCCGCCCTGAATGTTCTCTGTGGCGTCGTCTTCTTTGAACAAGGGAATTGACCTCCCAAGCATCTGACGGGAAAAAATGGAGCCTCCAGGCCACCAAATTCTGACGGTGGATGAGTTGAACTGGAATGTAAATTACTGCTTCCAAGGGTCTTTTGCCCTAATTTTCAATAACCTGGCCTTGAACTGAGCCACTCCCCAAATACTCTGTACTGTGACATTTTAACCTCGGATTTATTGATTAGGCTTATGAAATCTTAGCAGACTTTTTGGCTTGGTTTGTCATGATAAAAAATACATTTAGTATATTTCATAATTTTTTAATTGTTTCTGTACTGATCTCCCTGTGCGTTATGTATTTCGTTTACGTTATCACAGCTCATCAGCAAGCCAAACTCGTGTATAAAACACTTGAGCAAGGATTCAGAGCGTCTTGCTCCTTTTATTTCCATCCAGTATAAAACACAACAAATAAAAAGCCATTGCTTCCGTGAGCATAAGGAGAGGAGAAAGATTCGCCTGGATGGCACGAGTAATCCTAACGTCTCTCAAACTCATTAGTTGTCAAGTTACTTTAACGGAAATATGTACACCTACCTTTCTAACATCAAGAAAAAAATTCTGAGGGCAGAACAGTTTCATTTAATTTTACATTTAAAATACTATTAAATCGAATTATGTAAATGTACAGATGATACCTTTTTTAAAATTTGTTGAAAATTGATAATAAAAAATACAGCTACAGAATCAAATTTTTTGTTTAGCTTCAAACTTAATAAAACGAACAAAGGTAATTTGATAAATGATTTTTATTGCGTACAATTAAAAGGGTGCCACCTATTTGTATTTAGTCTTATATATTAATAAATACAATTCAATTGAATAAATCATTCAAATAAAGGAAATAATAGTTGTTATTTTAAGGTGAAGTGAAGCTAATACAATTTCTCATAAAATACAAATTCAAAAAACTAATCTATTAATTATCCTCATTAAATTTAATGAAAATAATGAAATGTAATAATGCTACCACAGCATCTTTTGTGGCCACTGTGCGCCATTAAAATGAATCTGCTGCTGTGGTTGTCTTGGTACTTTTGCACGCGGCCGCCGCTCGTGTTATCGACTGCCGTCATTTGCATACAGTAAACCCATTCGCACAAAAAAGTTCTGTGCGGCGAGGCTGCCACTTTGACCTCCTCTGAGAGAAGCGTTTGTTCTCTGCGCTGCCGCCGACGCATGAGTCCGCTTCCTGTGCCTGCCGCACAAGAAGACGAAGAAGAAGAATGGATTCTTTGGGCTCGCTCCGGCTGTCAACATGCCGGGCCCCGGGGCCCGCCCCGTCAAATGGATTTGTTCTTTTCTTTTGGTTTGGGAGTTGTGCATTTTCACGCATTTATTGTCACCAAAGAATTACGGTTCGGCTCTACATATTACAATCTTTTAAATTCATCTTGTGTGAATCCTTACTCCTTATGTGAATGATGCTAAACAAAAAAATATCTTTGCTTGCTGCTACTGTTTTTTTCTCTCCACGTTGTCCCGGCCGCCAACCGCAAACGGGTCATTGATGGATCGCCCGAAGCTGAGTAAAACGTGGGACTTGACCCCTTCGCCCCCCCCAACGCCGCCCCCCCTCCCATCGCCAGCTCTTTTCGGCTGTTTGGAGTGTCGGGCTCAGTACATAATGGAGGCCACTCATTTGCCAAGAGGGGGCTCGTATCTTTGATGCCAAGAGTCCCCAGCGAACAATGCGGCCTTTCTGCGGCGGGCGAGAAACCGCCAGCGGGGGTTCTGGGCGAAAAGGGGAAAACGTAAACGGGGGATTAGCCGGACTAATGGCCAGCGACTTGTCAGTGATGTTAATTAGCATTAATTAGGAGCCCTTCATTTAGCGCCCGGCACTCAAAGGAGGCGCAAGTGTCCTGCGTCGTGTGTCTCCTACTTATCGGCATCTACTCGTCGAGACTCACAAGACGTTTGGAACGTTGAAAGTCGGCTCCAAATCTCGTTCTAATGTTCCGGGCGTCGCGAATGACAAATGATTCCAAATGCAGTCGCTGCCTTGCCTGCTATCCTTGGCTCATTTCTTCATCACCACAGCGGATGAGGGTTAGTTGACTTGACCTGAAACAATTAATCAAATGGCAACACACGTATCCCTTGGGCTCTAACTAAGAAACTAGCTGCGTTGGGAGTCAGTGACTCATTCCCTACTCGCTAATCATGAGAAAGAACAGAAACGATTTATCGACAAACGGGTAATATCTTCCAATGAGATAATTGGCTGAATTGGGAATCATTGACTCGTTGCCTTCTCCCTTTTCACTGTAGATGGATTTTCAGTTATAAAGTACTTGTAGGGCTGAAACGATGAATCGAATAACAGTTAAAGTTGTCCTGGAACACTGAGCAGTGGAAAGTTACAATTTGAGTTAAAATTTTCAAGGACCATTGGGTGGAATCCAAAACTGAAAAAATATGTTGACAAACTTGGATGCTCCTTTGGTCCAATAACTTGGTCCAATAAGTGTGAGCAAAAACTGATTGGGAGGTGTGAAATGGGGCCCGAAGTAAAAGTACAAGAAGGGAAGGAGGCTTTGGGTGGGGGAGGGGGTGAGTTTGGTTCGCTTTGGCCAACACCTGGTATCACTTTATTAACCCTCGCCTGTTTTGACCCCTGAGAGCCCAAAGGGAGGGAGGGGGTGGGGCATGAAGGGGGGAGGTTGTCCAAAGGGTGTACGGACGTCACCGTGCAGCCTTTGAAGGGGGAAGCAATGCGCAGCCCCTACGATGACTTTACCAGTACTCTGACCACCTTTGACCCTGGAGCCCCCACCTCTCCCAACCCCCACCGCCACCATCCTCCTCCGGCTGAGCTCTCGGCAGCTGCTGACCGTCGTTGCCTTCAGCGCGCCGGCCGAGGCAGAGAAGGCGAGCGCAAAAAAGGTCAACGCTTGGTCAGAGTTTTTTTATTGGGAGGGAGAATGTGTTAAAGACCACCGTCTGAGTTTTTAACTGCGGGGAGGGTAATGTGGCCTTTTTCCAGCCCCTCCACACATTTAGCGGCGACCCGGGTGTTGGCGGCGCTATGTTTACGTGCGGAGGAGTTAAGTGAAGGGACGCCCCCGCCGCCAGCCCGCCTGCCCGCCTGCCCGCCCCCACCTCAGGCAGCAAACGGCTCACTTGGACGGCTCATGTGTTCATGTGTTGGCTCCATGTCCAGTCTTTTGAACCTACTTAAAACTGCGGGGGCAGCACTGTGGTACCTTGACTTTCGAGTTGAGAATTCATAGCGGAACCGGTCTAAAAAAAAAAAAAAAAAAAAAAAAGGCTGCTTCTAACCAAAACGGCAGACCTCCCATGTTTTGTCAGATATAATTTTTTTGACTGTCTGCTTTTGACAGACAATCCTACCAAATTCCATTTTGCTTCGTCTGAGTGGCTTTTAAGGCTGATTTAAAAAATGAACAATAATCATTTGGTGACCTCAGCTGGCCTTGCTCGCCGCGCTTCATTCGCTCCCTTTTTACGGGTAATCGTCATCTCACGGCAGCCCGCTTGCAAATTCCAACAGTGGACGTCATAGCCGACAGGATTAACGCTGATCCAATCTGACGTCACCGTCCGAAAACCTCAATGAGCCGCCGATTAGTCGCTGGTGTGCTCATCCTGGATTTCCACGAATAGACCCTGTAAGAGCGGGCTGACCTTTTAATTAACATCAACGTCCTCACGGGGGGCTCCGGCCGCTCTTGGGTCAGAAGCACACTTGGCTTGAAGGACAACTTTGACACTCACTCAGGGACCAAGTCGAGACTACAAGTGGTTTTCTGCACGGGAAATCAATATGTCAACAGAACGTTCTTGGATGTGAATCCGTTGAGGCCCTTTAACCAAGCAATGCAAGTCCAAAGATTATGAACTTCCTCCCGGCCCCGGTCGGACGTGCGATCGGACTTAGTTCAATCCTCAGGCACTACCATGCCAGATAGAGAGATAGACAGATCTTTTTTTATGGGAGTGACATTCCTGGAGTGGTGGAAACAGAAGCCCTTGTTTAAAGGTGAACCCTGCCCACCCCCCTCTTTTTTTCATCTTCCTAGTTTTGGAGCCCAGGGTGAAAGGTCGAGACCCTCTCCGGCTTCAGAGACATGTCAGGTCATGCAAGCCACATAGCTTTCCCTGTATAGCCAGCCCCTCGCCTTCCCCCTTCACGCGGGGGCACCGCCGACAAACCTTCTTCCACACGAGGTGTGAGAGCACGCACGGCTGCCCGGCGGCTGACGCCTTCAAAGACACTTGGAATTTGGGACTCAAAAGCATTCCAGAGCCTGTTGAGATGCTTGAGTTCTGAGTTTTTTAAAGAGACATCAAACTATGCCACAAAGCTGGAATAAAACGTGATAACAACTTTATTATTTTTTTTACAACTTTGTATCGTAAAATGTGTCTTGTCTCGAACTCAAATGTCCAATAAATGACCAAAATGACCCTGAACCGGCCAATTCAAACTACCTCATGTGTTCTTTTAGTGGGTCAGTCTTCAACAGTTAAACTAAGAACTAAACCAAATAATCAGGTATTGTTGTTCAAATTTTTTAGCAATCGGATCACTGGACACAACCAAAAATTTCCTTGAAATGGTTGCTTGCAACCAAAATGGCCGACTTCCTGTGTGTTTTGATGCAATTTTGAGTTCTGCTTTTGACAGACAAGCCAAAGGTGAAATTAATGTCCAAGATATTTGGGAGATTTTAGAGTTCCAATTTTGAAGCAACACGACAAAAACATTTGATGAGTTTGATTTTGGACGACCCCTGAAAATGACTAGAACGAGCCCGAAACACAACCAAGCAAAGCCAAACTTCGAGACAAACCTAATGTCAATTTTTTGGGGTAAATTTTTTTTTTAAATTTGAAGTAACCTTTGAATGAATTTACTTTTAATGGATCCCAGAAAACAACTAAAATGACCCAGAATTGTCAGCTTCAGGCCAAAATGGCCGACTTCCTGTAACTTTTTCAGCGTGGCTTTTCTAGACTTTTTTGTGGCTTGACGCATGATGGCACATTTACCAAATTTCATGCTACCAAGTCAAACTAGCCTCGGAGGCTGTTTTTCCCCAAATTCCAGGAGGCTTGTGTTTTGAGAAGCGCCGACGCTGCCGCCACCCACTACCGAGCGTAAATTTCCACCCGGATGAAGGAGCCTGCAAAGCTCACACGAAGAATTCCCAAGCAAGAACCGGAGAATCCCAAATTAGACGAGTAAATAGAGTCGAGAAGATGGATGTTCCGTTGGCGCCAGTACCAGTCAAAATAGACTACCGGGTGGCGTAATAAATTGATAGCGATGGGCTGAAAGAAAACAACGGCGACGTAAAATGATTTAACTGAGGCGGCCCCGAAGTCTTCACGCAAAACCAGGAAATAAACAGCGATAAATCCTAAGTGTCAGGAAGCAATTAGGACAAACGCCATCAGTCCTCTAGATGGGGGCCCAAGAAAAAGATGTGTCATGTGAAAACAAGCATTTTTTTTTTTTTGTGGACGGGGGAGGTGGGGGGGTTGCTGGTGTTGGGCTGCCAAGTGTCACAGGTCAGGAGACTGGCCGGGGCCTTCTCCGGCATCCTCTGCGCTGAGTCGGCAGATGGGAGCGGGCCCGCTGGCCAAATGAATCGTGCTGCGGCCGTGCTGCTCAGTCAGCAAACGGCAACATGAGCAAATCCGGCCAAAGGAACGCCACCAGAGTAAGCCTTGACTTAGCCGGCTGGCTATCGTTAAGAAACTTTGATTACATTCGATTCCGATTGACTAATCTGCGATACAGATAAGTGTCAAGAAGTAATTAGGACAAAGGCCACACAAAAAAAATTGTCATATGAAAACAAGCCTTGTGTGTGTGTGTGTGTGCGTGTGTGTGTGTGTGTGTTTTGCATCTGGTGCCAAGTGTCACAGGTCAGGAGACTGGCCGGGGCCTTCGCCAGCATCCTCAGCGCTGAGTCGGCAGATGGGAGCAGCCAGCGGCAGATAAACAAATAACCAAATAAATCCTGGGGACACCGGGAAAGACACCCCCCCCCCCCCCCCCCCCCCTCCTCCTCAGAGCAGGAAAAGATAAATCTTGCCGCCGCTAACCTCTTAATCAACCCCAGTCGGCCGTGAGGAAACGCGGAGGGCCGGCCAAACGGGGCGCCGCGCGTGCCGAGGAAGCGCGGCCACCTGGCCCCAATGGAAGACTTTTTTTCCTTTGGCAAAAAATCTTGCGTGGTCCCACGTTTCAGGAGTCTCTCCAGAAAAGTATTGGTGGTGGGATGTTGTCCATCCATCCATCCATCCATTTTCTGAACCGCTTAGTCCCCACGGGGGTCGCGGGCGTGCTGGAGCCTATCCCAGCCGTCATCGGGCAGTAGGCGGGGGACACCCTGGACTGGTTGCCAGCCAATCGCAGGGCACACAGAGACAGACAGAGTCTTCAATCGGCCTACCAAACATGTTTTTGGAATGTGGGAGTAAACCGGAGTGCCCGGAGAAAACCCACGCGGGCCCGGGGAGAACATGCAAACTCCACGCAGGGAGGGCCGGAGGTGGAATCGAACCCGCGCCCTCCTAACTGTGAGGCGGACGTGCTACCCAGTGCGCCACCGAGCCGCCCGGTGGGATGTTGTCAAATGACAAAATTGCCAAGACTTGCTTGGCAAAGTGCTTCTTGCCGCCCTTCTTTAGTGTCGGGGTTCTGGTTAGCTTATGGTTCAAGTTAATATTTGAGCAAGTGCTAATACTTGCATTGGAGACATTTGGGTGTCCAAATATGACCCTTGACTCTGTGTTTGTGCTCAGCATGAGAATGAATCACACACATTAGTCAAGCAGGCTTATCCTGATTTAATAAGCTACTTTTCTGCCCAACTTGATCATAAGCCGTCTTGAGTTTCACTTTAATGATTGGCCTGCAAAGCCTTCAAGAGGCGCACTTGGTCAGTGGAATCCCCCTCATGGTGAGTTGGGGGCTAATTGCCCGCCAGGTAAGGTTACATGTGACAGCAATTAAGCCGAGCGTGGGGCCAACTCCATGGCCTCCTGGCAGCTTCACGTGCAGGCCGCCAAAGTGGCCCTTTACAGCTTTGTGGCCTTTGTTTGCTCGTGCAGGTACTCCACAAACAGAAGCTTCATGTGAAGCCAGATCAGCAGACTCGCGCTCGCCTTCCTCCCTCCACGGCTGTCAAAATGTGTGTCAGCGTCTTGCTAATGACATTTACAGACAATCCAAAAGCCCCCCAAATCACAAATGGCCACCAATTTGCTGACGCTGCCTTTTGGTGTTTGCCCATGTGTGCACTTGTCGTTGTGCTATCATGCCCTGTATCCAAAACTGGCTTCTTGAAGGGGACTCCCCCCCCAAAAAGTGATGAAACATTTTGCACAGCCCCCCCTTCACATTTTGATATTTCTCCTGAAAAAAATTAAAAAGCCATACTAGAAATCAAACAAGCATTTGCCAATTATATCAGGAGATAATTTTATTGTTTCACTTTCTGTTGCCTCAAGTAAACAAACAAAAAAAACAGTTCAAGAATTTTTTTAGGTCAGGGAAAACCACACATTTTTCGCTTTTTTTTAATACAAGAATTAATTATACTTTTGAAATATTGAATTTAGCCTAATTCAAAACCTTTCCAATCAACTCTAGTTCAATCCACAGTGAGGTCTCCTTTCTAATGGACTCGAGACTCAAAGTTCTGGCCCAGTGGGCCCGTCAAATCCCGGAGGGCGGACCCCCTTTGACAGGAGGGGGGGGGGGGGGGTGAAGCGTGACCTTATAAGGCGGTCGTGTCCTTATACGGCTCTCTGTGCTGGAGTGGGCGTGGTGACTGGAGGGCGGGTCAGCAGCAGTGAGCGGCCCGTGCGTTTGTTGTGGGAGCTCCGTAGACTTGCGAATCTTGTGTCCTCCTTGTGTTACTTGAATGCACGCTAGAGAGCGCACAACCACACAGGCGAACACCGACTCGCTCGCTCAGACTGAAGCTGTGGCTCCGGCTCCCACTCGGCCACCATCGACGAGTGCACAGCACTGACGTGGACGTGGATCGGACTTGTTCATGAGAAATGCGAGGAACTCGAGCCTGAATCTTTGGGGCTTTTCTCATTGCTGCCGTGAGACTTGTTCTTGGTCTTTATTGGCC